>NC_086098.1:211254226-211571342 GCF_963921235.1 Mobula hypostoma | reverse complement strand
AGAAGGCATAGGGTGTTATACATAGAGAATATCCTACAAACTTACAAAACCTGTAGTGTCCCTGTTCTGGGACCCCGACTCTTTGTGAGTTTTATAAATGACTTGGATGAGGAATTGAAAGGGTGGTTTAGTAAGTTTCCAGATGATGTGAATATTGGTCACAGTTTTAATGTAAATAAATAAGGCTACTGATTGTTCGCACAGCCCAATCTTGTAAACAGCAATGTGCCAATGTTAAATAACCTGTCTCTGCTATTACATTTTTTCAGTTCCTTCACATTTGTCACATCTGTTTCCAAGATGCAGTTTTCCTTTCCAAGACATCAGAGAATAGGGTTTTCCTTCCTCCACCATTGATGTTGCCCTCACCTGCATCTCCTCCATTTCCCGAACTTACGCACTCACACCATCTTCCTGCCACCTTAACAATGATAGAGTTCCTCTTGATCTTACCTACCTCCCCATGAGTCTCCATGTCCAATGCATCATTCTCCACAGCTTCCACAATCTCCAAAGTGATCCTACCACTAAACCACCCAACCCTCTCTCCACTTTCCACAGGGATCACTCCTTCCATGATTCCCTTGTTCATTTATCCCTCCCAACTAATCTCTGTCCCGGCACTTATCCCTGCAAAGTACCACACCTACCCGTTCATCTCCTCAAAAGCAAAGTAGGAGTATGCCTCATGAACAGCTCTTCATGGTGCACAAATATATCAGTGCTGTCCCAATTCTGCTCACCAGACCTAGAATATCTACCAGTTAAGTGTTGGCCTTTTTACCTACTGTGGGAGATCTCGGGGATCATTTTGGTAGCAGTATACATTCCACCTCAGGCCAATGTCAAGTAGGCTTTAGATAATCTGAGCAATGGAACCAACATGCACGAAACAGCGCACCCTAACACCTTCACCGTCAGTTTAACCAGGCTAGTCTAAAAAAAATCACTCAGCAATTACCATCAACAGATCACTTGCAATACTAGAGGAAACAACACACTGGACCATTATTACACCACCATCAAGAATGCCTACCGTGCTATTCCACGCCCTCACTTCGGGAAGTCTGATCACCTGGCTGTACTTCTACTCCCTGAGTATAGGCAGAGACTTAAAGCTGCAGCACCAGTAGTGAGAACCAAGAAGGTATGGACAAGGGAAACACAGGAGTGCCTACAGGACTGCTTTGAATCGGTGGACTGGACTGTATTCAGGAATTCATCTTCGAACCTCGATGAGTATACTGCAGTTGTTACTGACCTCATTAAAACCTGGTGGATGAGTGTGTGCCCACAAAGACTTACTGTACATTCCCAAACCAAAAGCCATGAATGAACCAGGAGGTATATCGTTTGCTGAAGGCTAGGTCTGTGGCATTCTAGTCTGGTGACCTAAGCCTGTACCAGAAAACCAGGTATGATTTGCAGAGGGCTATTTCATGGGTGAAAAGATTATTTCGAATGAGGTTGGAGGCGACATCGGATGTACCACAATTCTGACATTACTTCCTACAAAGCAAAACCCAATAGCGTGAAGGGTAGCAATGCTTCACTACCAGATGAAAATGCTTACTATGCGCACTTTGAAAGGGAGAATATAACTACAGCTGTGAAGATCCATGCTGCACCTGATGACCCTGTGATCTCTGTCGCAGAGGCCAATGTTAGACTGTCTTTAAAAAGGGTGAACCCTCGCAAGGCAGAATGTCCCGATAGAGTACCTGGTCAGGCTCTGAAAACCTGTGCCAACCAACTGGTGGGAGTATTCAAGGACATTATCAACCACTCACTGCCATGGGCAGAAGTTTCCACTTGCTTCAAACAAAATCAGTTATACCAGTGCCTGAGAAGAATAATGTGAGCTGCCTTAATGACTATCACCTAGTAACACTCACATTTACAGTGATGAAATGTTTTGGGAGGTTGGTCATGACTAGACTGAACTCCTGCCTCAGCAAGGACCTGGACCCATTGCAATTTTCCTATTGCCACAATAGGTCAATAGCAGATGCAATCTCAGTGGCTATTCTCACGGCTTTAGACCACCTGGACATCAGAAACACCTATGCCAGGATGCTGTTCATCGACTATAGCTCAGCATTTAATACTATCATTCCCACAATCCTGACTGAGAAGTTGCAGAACCTGGGCCTCTGTACCTCCCTCTGCAATTGGACCCTCAACTTCTTAACTGGAAGACCACAGTCTGTGTGGATTGGTGATAACATATCCTCCTCCCTGATGATCAACACTGGCGCACCTCAGGAGTGTGTGCTTAGCCCACTGCCCTACTCTCTGTATACCCATGACAGTGTGGCTAGGCATAGCTCAAATACCATCTATAAATTTGCTGATGATTCAACCATTGTTGGTAGAATTTCAGATGATGATGAGAGGGTGTACAGGAGTGAGATATGCCAACTAGTGGAGTGGTGTCACAGCAACAACCTGGCACTTAGTGTCAGTAAGACGAAAGAGCTGATTGTGGACTTCAGGAAAGGGAAGATGAAGGAACACATACCAATCCTCATAGAGGGATCAGAAGTGGAAAGAGTGGGCAGCTTCATGTTCCTGGCGTTAGTTCCTGAGGATCTAACCTGGTCTGAACACACTGATGCAGTTATAAAGAAGGCAAGACAGTGTCTGTAATGCATTAGGAGTTTGAAGATATTTAGTATGTCAACAAATACACTCAAAAACTTCTATAGATGCACCATGGAGAGCATTCTGACAGGCTGCATCACAGGCTGGTGTGGAGGGGCTACTGCAGAGGACTGAAAGAAACTGCAGAGGGTTGTAAATTTAGTCGGTTCCATCTTGGGTACTAACCTACAAAGTACCTAGGACATCTTCAGGGAGCGGTGTCTCAGAAAGGCAGTGTCCATTATTAAGGACATCCAGCACACCCAGGGCATGCCCTTTTCTCACTGTTACCATCAGCTAGGAGATACAGAAGCCTGAAGACACACAATCAGCGATTCAGGAACAGCTTCTTCCCCTCTGTCATCCCATTCCTAAATGGACATTGAACCCTTGAACACTATCTCACTTTTTTTTATATATGTTATTTCTGTATTTTGCACAATTTTAAATTTATTTAATATTACTATACTGTAATTAATTTACTTATTTATTATTTTTTTTCTTCTATATATTATATGTTGCATTGAACTGCTGGTGCTAAGTTAACAAATTTCATGAAACGTGCTGGTGAGAATAAACCTGATTCTGATACCTCCTTCACTTCCATTCAGGGACCTAAATAGTCTTTTCAGGTGAGGCAACACTTCACCTGCAAATCTGTTGGGGTTGTCTATTATGTCCAGTGCCCCCGGTGTGACCTGTTGTGAATTGGGGGAACGCTTTGTCGAGCACCTCCGCTCCATCCACCAAAAGTAGCATTTCCCGGTGGCCAAACATTTTAATTTCGCTTTCCATTCACGTTCCAACAGATTCGTTCATGGCCTCCTCTTGTGCCAAAATGAGATAACCCTCAGGGTGGAGGAGCAATACCTTGTATTGTGTCTGGGTAGCTTCCAACGATGAGTATCGATTTCTTCTGGTTATAGAAACATAGAAACATAGAAAATAGGTGCAGGAGTAGGCCATTCGGCCCTTCGAGCCTGCACCGCCATTTATTATGATCATGGCTGATCATCCAACTCAGAACCCAGCCTTCCCTCCATACCCCCTGACCCCTGTAGCCACAAGGGCCATATCTAACTCCCTCTTAAACATAGCCAATGAACTGGCCTCAACAGTTTGCTGTGGTAGAGAATTCCACAGATTCACCACTCTCTGTGTGAAGAAGTTTTTCCTAATCTCGGTCCTAACAGGCTTCCCCTCTATCCTCAAACTGTGACCCCTCGTTCTGGACCTCCCCAACATCGGGAACAATCTTCCCGCATCTAGCCTGTCCAATCCCTTTAGGATCTTATACGTTTCAATCAGATCCCCCCTCAATCTTCTAAATTCCAATGAGTACAAGCCCAGTTCATCCAGTCTTTCTTCATATGAAAGACCTGCCATCCCAGGAATCAATCTGGTGAACCTTCTTTGTACTCCCTCTATGGCAAAGATGTCTTTCCTCAGATTAGGGGACCAAAACTGCACACAATACTCCAGGTGTGGTCTCACCAAGGCCTTGTACAACTGCAGTAGTACCTCCCTGCTCCTGTACTCGAATCCTCTCGCTATAAATGCCAGCATACCGTTCGCCTTTTTCACCGCCTGCAGTACCTGCATGCCCACTTTCAATGACTGGTGTATAATGACACCCAGGTCTCGTTGCACCTCCCCTTTTCCTAATCGGCCACCATTCAGATAATAATCTGTTTTCCTATTTTTGCCACCAAAGTGGATAACTTCACATTTATCCACATTAAATTGCATCTGCCATGAGTTTGCCCACTCACCCAACCTATCCAAGTCACCCTGCATCCTCTTAGCATCCTCCTCACTGCTAACACTGCCACCCAGCTTCGTGTCATCCGCAAACTTGGAGATGCTGCATTTAATTCCCTCATCCAAGTCATTAATATATATTGTAAACAACTGGGGTCCCAGCACTGAGCCTTGCGGTACCCCACTAGTTACCGCCTGCCATTCTGAAAAGGTCCAGTTTATTCCCACTCTTTGCTTCCTGTCTGCTAACCAATTCTCCACCCACACCAATACCTTACCCCCAATACCGTGTGCTTTAAGTTTGCACACTAATCTCCTGTGTGGGACCTTGTCAAAAGCCTTTTGAAAATCCAAATATACCACATCCACTGGTTCTCCCCTATCCACTCTACTAGTTACATCCTCAAAAAATTCTATGAGATTCGTCAGACATGATTTTCCTTTCACAAATCCATGCTGACTTTGTCCGATCATTTCACCGCTTTCCAAATGTGCTGTTATCACATCCTTGATAACTGACTCCAGCAGTTTCCCCACCACCGACGTTAGGCTAACTGGCCTATAATTCCCCGGTTTCTCTCTCCCTCCTTTTTTAAAAAGTGGGGTTACATTAGCCACCCTCCAATCCTCAGGAACTAGTCCAGAATCTAATGAGTTTTGAAAAATTATCACTAATGCATCCACTATTTCTTGGGCTACTTCCTTAAGCACTCTAGGATGCAGACCATCTGGCCCTGGGGATTTATCTGCCTTCAATCCCTTCAATTTACCTAACACCACTTCCCTACTAACATGCATTTCACTCAGTTCCTCCATCTCACTGGACCCTCTGTCCCTTACTATTTCTGGAAGATTATTTATGTCCTCCTTAGTGAAGACAGAACCAAAGTAATTATTCAATTGGTCTGCCATGTCCTTGCTCCCCATAATCAATTCACCTGTTTCTGTCTGCAGGGGACCTACATTTGTCTTTACCAGTCTTTTCCTTTTTACATATCTATAAAAGCTTTTACAGTCCGTTTTTATGTTCTCTGCCAGTTTTCTCTCAAAATCTTTTTTCCCCTTCCTAATTAAGCCCTTTGTCCTCCTCTGCTGAACTCTGAATTTCTCCCAGTCCTCAAGTGAGCCACTTTCTCTGGCTAATTTGTATGCTACTTCTTTGGAATTGATACTATCCCTAATTTCTCTTGTCAGCCACGGGTGCACTACCTTCCTTGATTTATTCTTTTGCCAAACTGGGATGAACAATTGTTGTAGTTCATCCATGCAACCTTTAAATGCTTGCCATTGCATATCCACCGTCAATCCTTTAAGTGTCATTTGCCAGTCTATCTTAGCTAATTCACGTCTCATACCTTCAAAGTTACCCCTCTTTAAGTTCAGAACCTTTGTTTCTGAATTAACTATGTCACTCTCCATGTTAATGAAGAATTCCACCATATTATGGTCACTCTTACCCAAGGGGCCTCTCACGACAAGATCGCTAATTAACCCTTCCTCATTGCTCAAAACCCAGTCCAGAATAGCCTGCTCTCTAGTTGGTTCCTCGACACGTTGGTTCAAAAAACCATCCCGTATACATTCCAAGAAATCCTCTTCCTCAGCACCTTTACCAATTTGGTTCACCCAGTCTACATGTAGATTGAAGTCACCCATTATAACTGCTATATAAAAAAAATTCCCTGTCCATTCCCTCTCCTTCTATTCCCAACTCTGGCCTGTTGCCTATTCTCACCCGCCAATCACCTCCCCCCAAGTCCCTTCCTCTTTCCCTTTCTCCTGTGATCCACTCTCTTCTCCTTTCAGATTCCTTCTGCTCCAGCCCTTTACCTTTCCCACCCACCTGGCTTCACCTATTAGCTCCTAGCCAACCTCATTCCCCTCCCAGACCTTTTTTCTAGCATCTTCGCCCCTTATTTTCCAGTCCTGAAGAAGGGTCTCAGCCCGAAACATCAACTGCTTATTCATTTCTGTAGATGCTGCCTGATCTGCTGAGTTCTTCCAGTATTTTGTGTGTGTTGCTTCAGATTTCCAGCATCTGCAGAATTTCTCATGTTTACGTCTGTTACTGATGTTGTGGAAGGGATTAATGTTGCCTGGGCATTGGGGAGTCTGTCTAGATTTTATTCTTGCTTTTAGTGGCAAATACAGGGCTGTTGGGTGAGGGCCCCTTGCAGAGGGAAAGCAGGTCTGATAATTGCCACTGAGCTAATATTACATACCTCACAAAGCCTTTAAAATTAAAAAAGCTTTCAGCTTAACTAAAAGCTAAAAACAGAAAATGCTACAAATGCTCAGCAGGTCAGACAGTGTAAGTGGAGAGAGAAAATGAGCTGATGTTACAGATCAGTGATCCTTTGTCACTCAAATAACATCTTCCTTTTATCTGGTTAATATCTGCTCTTCCATCTTCTCCTCCGTCTTCCTTAAGGGGCTTGTTCCTTGGTGTATGAGAAAAATGAATTTAACATTATCAGTGAAAAGTTTATCATACTCAGTGACGTGTACAGAGAAATTCACTGAGGAGAACTTCACTCTGACTTTTAAACATATTTCCAAAGGATTTGTTTAGTCCTCTCAACCTGAGACATGGATACTGAGTGGTGGAGTAGCTGTCATTTAATGCCTTGTTGTTTGTTGGTTACTCTCATCTGACCTTGTGTTTGCTAATATTCCCAGGTTCTTTTATGAAGACTATGTCCTTAGAAGGGTTCTGGAGGAGGTCCTTTACCCATACAACAAGAAACCATAATTTTCTCAGAGGCTTGGAAGAAATCTGACAGGGAGAAACTGAGCAGATGAACAGTAGTGGACAAACAAGATGTAATCAAGTTTTTGTCACCGTGAACTATTGCCTACATCCTGAGTTAAACTGATGGCTTTTGAATTTTAAAAGTTTCCGACTTGCTTCTGATTAGATATTTACTGTGGTGGGATGCGATATTAAGCTCTGCTTTAGTTGTTGATTTGGCATATTTGATTTCATTATTAAAAATACATACCAAGGCAGAATGGCTCGTATTGATTTAAAATATTTCCATATTTAGGCATGACATATCATTCTTTCAAGAGACAAAAAACCTGCAAATGCTGGAATCTGGAGGTAAAACACAAACTGCTGGTGTAACTTGGTGGGGTAAACAGCATCTGTGAAGGAAAATGAACAGTCAGTTGAAACTCTTCATCTGGACTTCATCACCCAGTGAGTTCCTCCAGCAGCTGTCTATTCACTCCTCAGTCTTTCTATATCATTTCTATTGAGCAAGTTATATTGTTAAAAATTGAATTAAAAGTAATCTGCCACGGAATCTAATGGTGGTACAGAAATGAGTAATCATCTGATTCTGACTCAGGGCAACTCTGAAAGATGAGTGATAAAAGAAGAGAAAGCTTGTGGTGCGTCACTAGAAGCTGAGAAAATATCCTGTGATTATAGAGACAGGAGTCATGTTAGCACAGCGGTCAGTGTAATGCTTTACAGCAACAGCAATTGGAGTTCAATTCCTGCCATGACGTGTAAGGAGTTTGTACTGTATGTTCTCTCTGTGACCCCCTGGATTTCCTCCCACTTTCCAAAAACATACAAGTTAGAGTTAATAAGTTGTAGGCATGGTGACACTTGTGGGCTGGTCTGAGCACATCCTCAGACTGTTGTTTATTGATGCAAATGATGCATTTCACCATTTGTTTCGATGTTTCAATGCACAGTTATCAAATAAAGCTCATCTTTTTATAGCAATAGGCTATAGGAGAGGATGCCTATGGTCGTCAGTACCACAAGTCAAACACTGAGGACCTAGATAAAGTGTGCAGGAGGTTCACATTAGGGTCATAAATTGAGCTTCCAATGCCACATCCTTTTCACTACACCAACAGCCTCACACATGGCCTAAATCAGTTCATGCTCAGCACTTCCTTCCAATAAAACTCAGTCAATCAGGACCCATCACTAACTTTCCCATCCTACACTCAGATTTGAGAGGTGCAGGAGAACCATGTCCCACAGTTTGTACACATTGCCGGTTACTGAACCATGGCAGTTTCATCACAAAGAGACCATCCAAAATTCACCGATTAATTTTCCTCTCTGTTCCAAATCAAGGTGATATCCAAGAGTAGCAGGAGCTAACAGATGGGAAGCAGGCAGTTCAGGTCTTAAATCCCATTTGCCATTGCTGAGCCTAGGGCCAGCAGTAAGGCCGACTGTAATCCTCTTACTTCTCAACTTCACTCGCCCCATTACTGAAATGACAACCTGTGGACTCACTTAAAAGGACTCTTCGTCTCATATTTTCGATATTTATTTATTTATTTATCTATCTATCTATTTATATATATTTTGTATTTGCACAGTTTGTTGTTATTTGCATAATGGTTAAATGCCCAAGTGGGTGCAGTCTTTCATTGACTCTATTATGGCTATTGTTCTTTTATGGATTCATTGAGTATGTCTGCAAAAAAATGAATCTCAGAGTTGTATATGGTGATGTACATGTACTTTGATAGTTTACTTTGAACTTCTTGAACTTTGAACATTACACTTGTTGTTCATCTCAGAACCTCTACCTTGTACTACCTAATGCACTGAGTAATGAATTGATCAGTAAAAACTGTATGCAAGACGAGATTTTCATTGTGCCTCAGTACATGTTGCAAAAATCAATTAATTCCAATCCCATTACCAATTCTACCTTACAATCTATAACTATTCATCTCTTACCTGGACCCCAAAACCTTCAGCACTACCTTACGTTTTTATCTTTCTCCTTTCAGGTACCCAAGAAGAGGAAGGTCAGATAGAAGGTTGTATTAATGGTGTTTGATGGCAATATACTCACTTGATTTCAGACCCTTAGCCTCTCAGAGTTTAGATAATGACAACTCATGGGCAGGACAGAGTCAGACATGGTCAGATTTCGATCAGGATTCAAGGACAGTGATGTGCAAGTTTCCTGGAACATGATGCCACAGGTGTGCTCCATGCGTGGGACTCACGTGAGGACTTTGGAGCAGGCCACAAGAAAAATGGTCTCCTATACCATAGGGAAGACTTCACTACTTTGTGAAACACTCATCGACTCTGAGTGTGACTCTGAATTTACCATCACTTTCATTCTCTGTCAACTCCTAATCTGATCCATGGTCTGCTGCATTTCCAGATGCTCCTAATCTGACCTATTGTCAGATGATAGGTAGAAAATGTCAAAGGTCCTTCTGAGCTGCCCCAAACTTACTTTATGTGAAGCATCTGGTCTGTTCCCCACCCCCCACAAAAAAAGGTTCAAATCCCACCACACTTCATTCTGCAGCCGCATAATCCCTTGAATCTCCTGGGAGCAGCATAAACCTCAATCAATAATAGAAAACAAAATGTGGGAAATTCTTCCCTCAGGCAACTAAAACTGCATTTTCAATAGAAGGATGAAAAGAGTGTACAGTATGGACTTCTGAATCAGAATCAGGTTTATTATCACCAGCATGTGACGTGAAATTTGTTAACTTAGCAGCAGCAATTCAATGCAATACATAATATAAAAGAGAAAAAATAATAATAAATAAAATAAAAATAATAATAATAATTAAGTAAATCAATTAACAAAACATAACAAGCATGATCTTAACAACACACCTGCTCTGTGTTGCCTGCATTGACCTCTCTGCTCAAGAAGACATAGTCTACAATTATTGACAGGATTGCTGGAAGAGAGAACAGAAAAAGCTACCAGGATTCTCATTGTTCAGTGTTACCTATCCATGCGTGATGTGTGAATATTGAGTAAGGATTTGATTAGATAAACCTCCAGTGATTTCTACAATGCCACGTCAAAGCTCGTATGAACAATGAATATAAGTGTAGATATTACAGAATAACTTAAAGCTATGACATTCTACATCAGCAAGAAGTCGGCATTTTTTGGAAAGGAGTCAATCAGCTGGGAAATGTAAAAGCAGCAACATAGATTCTTACATCATCAAATTAAATATTCATAGTCTAGCTTCTAGTTTATAGAAAATTATCTTATCTTACAGCATTGCATAAAAATGAATCCTTTGCAATTGTCTTAAACATTAGCAAAGTGGCATTTTGTGTATGCCATTGAATTTTGTTTGGTGCTGTTGGTTGAGAAGCAAATATGCATCAAGATACCAAGAAAATGGCTACTCTTCTTTGGTTTATGTTAGGTTTCAGTTAAATGTTTAATTCAAAGGTGTTTCAGATTTACTTGTTCCTAAATATATTTATCATTTGATAAACATTAATGCCAGTTCATGCTTGTTATGTTTTGTAACTCTAAAACTAATTGAAAGAAAAACACAGGGACTCAATCTGTTGATTTGTCCCAGGCCACCAGACAAAACTTCAAGCCAACACTTCCATTTTGACAGTGCCTAGATGACCTGAATGTAGCTCCTTCAACACCTTAGCTCTCAGCCTGAATGGTAAAACATCTCTCAAATCCCCACATAAAGCAACACCCAACAAGGGCAAATTCATCCTGCTTTTGGTAGAGGTGGGGGAGCTGGAATTTCTGCTGCACATTCCAGCAATTTTGGATGACCATGCAGTTCCTGAGACAATGTGTGGTCTTTTCAGGTTTCCCTTTGGATCATCTCTGCTACTGTAGGGAGATATTCGATTTGCATTAGGGAGAATACCTTGAGGAATGTCCTCTTTTGTAAATTTCACAGGTATTTCCTTTCCAATGAGAAATGTGACAATCCGTCAGCACTTCTATGATTTGTTGTCCTCTTGAATTTGATCCTGTAATCATGACCTCCAGGAAACAGAGCCCATCTCTGCATTCGTGCTGCCGCTGCTGTTAGTGCAGCACCCTTCTGTGGATTGAAAATGGACACCAGTGGTTGATGATCAGTAATGAGGGTAAGCCCTCTCCTGTACAAGCATTTACTGAACATTTTATACCCCAAACCAGAGTCAAGGCCTCACTGTCAATCTGTGCATAATTTTTTTCTCTAAGGGATCATGATGCAAGACTATGGGGGCATTCACTTCACTCATAACATGTGATGTGATGCATCTATACCATAAGGCTCAGCATTACAGGCAAGCTTCACCAGATAATGTGGTTCACAATGTGTGAGTACAGTGTTAGGCATCACCATTTCCTTTACCTTTTAGAAAGCCACCTCACACTGCTTTGTCAATTGCCATTTCTTCCCAATCTGTAAAAATGAGTTCAAGGGGTGGGGCACATTAGTCAGGTTCGGCAAGAATGTGTTATAGTAGTTGACAAATCCTAAAAAGGACTCCCAACTATGACACGTCTGTTGGCCTTGGGACACCCACCACTGCTTTAATTTTCTCAGCAGACTTGTGTAAATATTGTGCAATAATGGTGTGACCACATTAAATGATGCTTGGTTTAAAGAATTCATATTTGTTGTGTTGTGCTCTGAGACCATAATCTTCAAATCTTTTTAACACTGCCTTAAGATTTTTGAGATGTTCTTTATCATCCTTAATGATATGATTATGTCATTCAGGGAACACTGCGTTCTTTTTTGCTGCACCTAGTCCATAGATTACTGCTAAAGTGCAGATGGTACTCCAAAAATAAACCTATCATGGCAAAAAAGCCCTTTGTGAGTGATAAACAATTTGGACTCTTCTCCCATCTCCATCGGTATGTAGGCCACAGCTAAATCCACTTTGCTGAAATGTTTTCCTCCAGAAAGGTTTGCAAAGATGTTCTTTATCCAAGGCAGAGGGTATTAATATATTTTGAGTACTGGGTTAATGTTGATCTAAAAATTACCAAAGATCCTGACAGACCCATCCTTTTTGGCTACAGGGACCACTGATGTTGCCCATGGGTTCTACTCAACCCTTGGCAAAAATTCCTTTTACCTCTATGTGATCTAACTCCCTGGCCCTATTCTATCATGGGTAGTATATGCACCCTGATGGGCTTTGTAAAACTACGCAATTCCCATTTAACACTATTTTACCCTTAATATGTTTGAATTTTCCAGTGGCATCCTTAACCACTGCTGTGGCATCATCTAATACCTTTTTTATGTTGCTTTCAATTGACTCTACTGCAGGGGATGTGGCATGCAAATGATGGATGGATCTCCAATCAAGTTTTAGTTGTCTCAGCCAATCATGATCCCACAATGCTGGGCCTCCTGCCTATACCACATACAAGCCCAATGTGGCTTGTTGGTTGTTGTGTTTCACTGTTATGGGTATCATTCCCACAGGAATGATCTTTTCTCTAGTATAAGCTTTTATAGATATGTGAAAAGAAAAAGACAAATGTAGGTCCCTTACAGTCAGAAACAGGTGAATTGATCATGGGGAACAAGAACATGGCAGACGAATTGAATAACTACTTTGATTCTGTCTTCACTAAGGAGGACATAAATAATCTTCTGGAAATAGTAGGGGACCGAGGGTCTAGTGAGATGGAGGAAATGAGGGAAATACATGCTAGTAGGGAAGTGGTGTTAGGTAAATTGAAGGGATTGAAGGCAGATAAATCCCCAGGGCCAGATGGTCTGCATCCCAGAGTGCTTAAGAAAGTAGCCCAAGAAATAGTGGATGCATTAGTGATAATTTTTCAAAACTCATTAGATTCTGGATTAGTTCCTGAGGATTGGAGGGTGGCTGATGTAACCCCGCTTTTTAAAAAAGGAGTGAGAGAGAAACCGGGGAATTATAGACCGGTTAGCCTGACATCGGGAAAATGCTAGAGTCAGTTATCAAAGCTGTGATAACAGCACATTTGGAAAGCGGTGAAATCATCAGACAAAGTCAGCATGGATTTGTGAAAGGAAAATCATGTCTGACGAATCTTATAGAATTTTTTGAGGATGTAACTAGTAGAGTGGTA
Source organism: Mobula hypostoma (assembly GCF_963921235.1). Classification (NCBI taxonomy): domain Eukaryota; kingdom Metazoa; phylum Chordata; class Chondrichthyes; order Myliobatiformes; family Myliobatidae; genus Mobula; species Mobula hypostoma. The sequence goes on along the minus strand of NC_086098.1, from coordinate 211,558,080 downwards.
GGGGAGAACCAGTGGATGTGGTATATTTGGATTTTCAAAAGGCTTTTGACAAGGTCCCACACTGGAGATTAGTGTGCAAACTTAAAGCACACGGTATTAGGGGTATGGTATTGATGTGGATAGAGAATTGGTTGGCAGACAGGAAGCAAAGAGTGGGAATAAACAGGACCTTTTCAGAATGACAGGCAGTAACTAGTGGGGTACCGCAAGACTCAGTGCTGGGACCCCAGTTGTTTACAATGTATATTAATGACTTAGACGAGGGAATTAAATGCAGCATCTCCAAGTTTGCGGATGACACAAAGCTGGGCGGCAGTGTTAACTGTGAGGAGTATGCTAAGAGGATGCAGGGTGACTTGGATAGGTTGGGTGAGTGGGCAAATTCATGGCAGATGCAATTTAATGTGGATAAATGTGAAGTTATCCACTTTGGTGACAAGAACAGGAAAACAGATTATTATCTGAATGGTGGCCGATTAGGAAAAGGGGAGGTGCAATGAGACCTGGGTGTCATTGTACACCAGTCATTGAAAGTGGGCATGCAGGTACAGCAGGCGGTGAAAAAGGCGAATGGTATGCTGCATTCATAGCAAGAGGATTTGAGTACAGGAGCAGGGAGGTCCTACTGCAGTTGTACAAGGCCTTGGTGAGACCACACTTGGAGTATTGTGTGCAGTTTTGGTCCCCTAATCTGAGGAAAGACATTCTTGCCATAGAGGGAGTACAAAGAAGGTTCACCAGATTGATTCATGGGATGGCAGGACTTTCAAATGAAGAAAGACTGGATCAACTAGGCTTGTACTCGCTGGAATTTAGAAGATTGAGGGGGGATTTTATTGAAATGTATAAAATTCTAAAGGGATTGGACAGGCTAGATGCAGGAAGATTGTTCTCGATGTTGGGGAAGTCCAGAACGAGGGGTTACAGTTTAAGGATAAAGGGGAAGCCTTTTAGGATCGAGATGAGGAAAAACTTCTTCGCACAGGGAGTGGTGAATCTGTGGGAATAGTTGAGACCAGTTCATTGGCTATATTTAAGAGGGAGTCGGATATGGCCCTTGTGGCTAAAGGGATCAGGGGGTATGGAGAGAAGGCAGGTACAGGGTTCTGGGTTGGATGATCAGCCATGATCATACTGAGTGGCGGTGCAGGCTCGAATGGCCGAAAGGCCTACTCCTGCACCTATTTTCTATGTTTCTATGTTTCTATAAGTTCTTCGTTGGATATCTACAGGCTTCAGTTCAGTATCTTTGAAATGCTATCCAAACTCATTTTGGGGAATGACGGAAATAGCACGCAGATTAGTGCTTCTTTTTTTGAAGTTGCAACTTGACTTTTTATCTTTTTCTCTTGCCTGTTCAGTCCATTTGTTTGGTCTGCCCGATGTTGTCTATGTATGTGTCCTACTTTGCTGTATTTTCTGTAAATTTCTCCTGAGCCCCTGCTGTCACAGTAACACAATTTGTTCAGCCTGGCAGGTTTCTGTTTAGACACTGCAATTTTGTTCACACTCACTTTCATTTCTGACTGCTGCTTCCATTGATACAGAAATTTCAACTCTTCTTTTAAATGTGAGTTGTGCATCAGCTAGAATCTATTTTTGAATGCTTTCTTATAAGATTCCACAAACTAAATGATCTCTCAGTGCATCATTAAGCCCATAACTGAATTGACAATTTTTAGACAACTTCTCCAATTCAATTTCAATTTCAAGTTTAATTATTATTCAACCATACATGAATACAGCCTTACTCTGGGGCCGAGGTGTAAAACACTGTACCAACAGTCATAAACAGCACAAGGCACATGTAAGATGGCAAGCACATGTAAGATGTAAGTACAGTCACACAAAAAATAGTCCAAGACCCTGAATCCATGAATGTTGCAAAGACTGCAGTTGAACAAAATACAGCTTTTCATCTGCTGAGTGGACACTGGGGGCAGCACTGACTCCAGCTTGCATGCCGTGCCACACTGCCTCCAATGGAGTGCACCAACTTCAAGGCCTCTCTCCTGGGCGGCTGTAAACAGGTAACACCTAAGCCATAAACAGGCTTGAGGCCTAGTCCTTGCTCTGACACAGGCCATGCAGTGCCCCTGCTGTTCACCAATAAATCAGTGAACTGGACTTGCAGCATTTTACATTAACAATGTTCAACAGGGTCTTACAATCAAAAGAAAAATGACTAGACAATCACATGCTTTAGACTGCACACAGCCTTCACGCACTGACTCCTCCAACACCTCTCTGATGCAGGCAGCAGCATGATTGCACCAAGTCCAGCTTCTTCAGTTTTTCTGCCAATTACCAACTTCCTGATAGGGCAGACCTGCAATACGTTAAGTTCTTGATGTCCAGCAGGTATGTTTAAAAAGGACAATAACACCTTTAGTTGCCCCCTTAGAAGCTACTACTATCAAATATGTCCCCATCTTACCGAAAGCCACGTACACTGAAATGGACTACGCTTCCTTTTGATTCCGCTTTTGAAACCTAAAGCATTCTGTAATCAACAATGGTTTCAGTTCTAAACGTTTCCGCATTACTTTCATGCTATCAGCAAAGCTAATTTGAGTCGGTCTGGTTGAAGCAGTCAAATCACTAAGCAAACTGTATGCAGTTCCAGCCAATGCACTCAGCAAAACTGGTACTCACTTTTCATTGGCTATTTCACTTGTTTCAAAATACTGCTCAAATTGCTCAGTACAATATCCAGTTATCTCTTGTGCAATCGTATGCGTCTATCTTTCTGATGTAGCCAGTCATTTCTGCTCTTTTTTTCAAATATATGATTATTATCACCCTTTACTCAATGCTTTTGAATCCGTGAGTTTCATTCATTTTCTGCCTTTCTTTTTAACTCAGCCATCTTTCTCTTCCTCTTGCGAAGAAACAAGCATTTTGCACTTTTTTAAAAACTCAAACATCTCACCGTGCTTCATCAGGTTGGTAGTTGTCTCAGGTTCATATTTAAACTTCCTTGTCACCACTGTTGTGTTTCTTAACTCCAAAACTAATTGAGGGAAATAAAAACATGGGGAGCCTGGGGTTAAACATGTCTACTTCATTTTTATTTTAGCAAGATATGCACATGTGACTTGATGATGTAATGATGTACAGTATACCATTCATGTACTTTTACATATAACCTGTAATGAATAATGTAAACAACAAAGAATGCTAAAGCAAACAATATATTTATAGTATTATTCAAATACTACTGAAAATCATTTATAATATTTCTTTTAAATCATAAATGATTTGATCAAGTCACACAAAGAGCTTCAGGCCATGCTATGTTAACTACGTACCTCTGAGAAAAATGTGGCTTTAAGTTAAGTGTGATTATTCATTTAATTATTGGTATATTTTGACTTGGAAAACATAAATAACAAATTCCATTTCAAGCACTTGGGGATCCCCAGAGAATGTGAAGCTCCAGCTTCTTACAGCAGTGGGAGTATCAGTTCCAACAAAATGTTACATATAATACCATAATATCAGAATTAGTTAGTAGTATTCATATATTATGGTTTTTTTTTGTGTACCATACTCTGCCAGAGCCTCGGCGACCACTTTTTCAAGTGGTTGTCTTGGAGGAAAGGTTCTGTGAGTGGTCCCTCACGTCCTTCTCATAGCGTAGTGTTTTTTTACGAGGCCGAGTTGCGAGCTCGACACTCAACCCGGCACAGACGGAAACCTGGATTCGAACTCAGGAACCTTCGCTCCGGAGTCTGGCACTGATGTCTCTGCGCCACCAGCCGGCATTCACATATTATAGCTAGCATATTAAAGTTCCTCTTTCTATGTAATAAACAAATAATTAGAAAACTGCTTCTTAGTAAAAGATACCTTTACTTTTAACTTCATTCATTTGGAACGACATAATTTATAATTTTTCAAACCAAAGTATGATCTAATAATATTGCTGATATCATTGAATTAGTTCTGGTGTAAAATTAGTGATCAGAGTCTGAACTAATAATACAGTAAGGGTGCATGTCTTACCATGAGGAAGCACCATCACCATCTGGACTGTGGTGACTCAAAGAAAATGCCACAAGCACATCCTCAGGAGAAATATGGAAGAGGGGTGAAAGAGTTCCACTAATTCCCACACCCAAATGGTAAATAAAAAAGAAAGAATTTATCTAATACATAGGACATAGGAAAAAGTACTCTGCAGGAATGGCCCTTAGGTCCATGACCGTGTGCCAACCATGATGCCAAATTAAACCAAACTCTTCTGCCTGCACACGTTCCATTCTCTCCCATTCTCTGAATAGCTATGTCTTTACTGTGTCTAAAAATCTCATAGCTTCCACTATCATATCTGCTTTCTCTACTACTGCTGAAAATTCCAGCCCATTCCAGGCACTTGCCATGCTCTTTGTGAAAGCTAAGTAAGTCAATAAATATGCCCCACATCTCCTTTAAATTTTCCCCTCTCACCTTAAATGCATGTCCTCTATTATTTGACATTTCAATCCTGGGAGAAAGAATTTATCTATGAAATCTACTTTCACATAATCTAATAAATTTCTATCAGATTTCTCCCCGACCTCTGACTTTTTTTAGTTCAAAAATTAACTTTATTCCTATAAACAGTGCAACACCTTTTACGTTCCTGGTCAATGCTTTCAGTAATGTTAACTTAGCACCATTACCACTCATGTTGCCCTGGGTTGATGCCCCATTTCAATATCTGAGGGATTTTCCCACTTCCGGCTTTCCATGTGTGGTAGTGGGAAGACACTAAATTGTGGTCCTTCTTTACAGAGCTTTTACTTTGACAGCACTGACCTTCAGTGCATCATTCAGCATGTACTCATGTCGTTTGGAACATGCCAGTGATAGCTAGATGTCCAAAGGGTTTGGGCCTTCTTTCATTGGATTGATGATCTTCCAGCAGTACTTGATGTCTGTCTTAGTGTGTGACCCTGGGAACAGCCTGTTGATCAGAGAGTCCTCCATTCATAGATTATAGTCCATAGATCAGCCTCCAATGCTCCGGAGTAAATAACCCAAATTTGTTCAATCTCTCCTTATATCTCACGCTTTCTAATCCAAACAGCACCCTCTCACAATGATGGTGTTTCAAAAGCATAGCACAGCCAATAAAACACCATTTGTACTCCGAGCAGCCAACTAGTAGCCAGAAATGTACTGAAATGTACATCTTCAAGGAGCAGTGTTTCAAAAATGTGACATCCATACTTAAGAACCCTCGTCACCCTGGTCATGCTGTATTTTCATTAGGAAGGAGATACAGAAGCCTAAAGGCACACACTTAATGATTCCCTTCTGCCATTTATTTTTTAAATGGACATTGAACCCATGAATACTACTTCACTACATTTTTATTTCAATATTCGCACTGCTTATTTAAATTAACTAAATATATATATATAATGTAATTCATTTTTTCAATATTATGATTTATTGTGTTGTACTGCTGCCAGAAAAAACAACAAATTTCACGACATATGCCAGAGATATTAAACTTGGTTTGGATTCTGAAAACAGAAATTATAAAAAACATTTCTGATCAGTTGTGGCTTTCTTGATGCTTCATTGGTGATTCAGGATTTGCATGAACAACTTCAATATGTGCTAGAGGAAACACTTCAGACAGTGGAGCATTCTCTCTCTCCTGCTTTAGAATTCAGACCAGACTACATGCTGAAGTTTCTGGAGAGGGGCTTGAATTTACAGTTTTAATATTTAAAAGAAATGGCACCCTGAGAACTCCGGTAGTTCAGAAAGAAGATCCACTAGCACTTTAGAAATGGGCATTAAAATACTTCATCTGCAAATCTCACATCCTGTGAATGAATGAAAGGAAAATATTTATAATCTTTCTCACTGCTTCAGGATGTCTCAATTCCTTTCATAACCACTGAACACTTGGTTGAGCCAAAGCTGGTTTTTTCTTTCTTTTAACCTGCAGGGTTTTCCCAGTGTTGGCATCTCTAAGTCATTGTCGCAATTTCAGATATTGATGCATGAGACTTGCTTCAACAGATCTCTACACAAACATCAATTGAATTTAACTGCTGTGGATTAAGAACATCACAATGTTAGAGACTGCCATTTATGTAAGGAAGGTTCCCTTTCCCGTCCATTTTCTGGTTCAGATTAGTTAACACAAATGTTAACAATGCAGTAGGGACAGGTGTACATAAATAAGCTCAATTTCTCAATTTTAAAAAGGCAAGAACTGATTCTGAAATAAAGGCTATTGGCCTGAAAATGCCCACATAGACTGTAATTTATTGTCAGTGACAGCAGGAGCAAAATTTAAACTTGTTGCCAGTAGCAATAAATCAGTCCTGTAAATGAATGTTTTTGAGCCTAGTCTTTAATTCAGTCAATTTTCTTTTTTGTGGATTGGGTTAAGAAGTTATATTATGACTCTTAGGATAAATGCAGTTCAGAAAATGTACTTGGGTTCAGATATCTAAATTGAACTTGTTGGACGTTTGTTTTTTTTCAGTTTCTTTCTCCACAGTGAATTTGTCCTCATTTTGCTTATGCGTTGTTCCAAATTCTCTTTTCACTGCTCTGTTCTCTACAACTTGTAGCATTTTTTAGGTGCCCGCCCCCCCCCCACCTTCTAGAAGTACCCTAGTATCTTAGGTTCTTTTTAGCTTTTAACATTAGAAACTGCTCTCCAGCTTGCCTTGTCTTCAACATTCTTACAAGACGGGGCTCCCACCTTACTTTATTTCGACATCCTTTGATATAATCCTCAATGGACATCGATTGTATCCAAGGGTAACAACTCCAAGTGTCTGACAGTTTGTGACAAGCATTTTGTTCACTTCTTTCTTTCACAATTTTCCAATCTCAGCAAACACAGTCATTCAGAGATTTAGTGAAATCAACGCCGGCACAGAAAATCAGAGAAGTTAAACTGTGATCATAACCATTAATAATATTTCCACAATTCTTGATCATAGTTTAAAACTCATTTTTCCCAGATGCTGCCCTGTGGTTTATTTGGAACAATATAACCCCAGCTGACTTTGGTTAACCTGGCCAATGGCAATTAACTCTGTGAAGAGAGCAAAGTGTTGTTATGTGGTCCATGTATTAATCAGGCTTACAACAGCCACATACCACTGAAGCCCTAATCAGGGTGAGCAGAGGCCATGGATCTGATTTAGTGTATGTTTTCTACAGCAGGTCAAATGCAAGAGTCCTTGTTATTGGGTTTGGCGATTAGTCCCAAGGGCGGTTTCATCCCATGTTTTCCTCTGACCTGCTATACCTGTCTTGACATACCAGACAAAAAAAGAGGAACCAAGGGATATGAGGTTCATGCAAGGAAGTGATGCTGAAATAGTCCATTCTAGTAGACTGACCTCAGAGCTAGCAAAGATAGTCATTGGTTTCTAGCAGATTGTTAATGAGACCAAGAGAGTAGGGCTCAGGAACAGTAAAATTGCTTCAATGGGACTGGAGTCGAATAAAGTAAAAAAAAATACTGGAAGACTGGAGCATAAGCAAAGAAATGGAGCACAACAGAGAGAGGGCAGGTTACCATGATGGACCACTGGTTTGTTTCCTTCAGAATGGAAAGCTGTAAGATAATGTAAAGCTCTTGACAGCACAAAGATAGAAAAGAAGGGAGGGAGAGGAAAATAACACCAGAGATTCAGTTACTGAACCTAATGCATTGAATGATCTGCAAACTAGTTAATAGAGGTCAAGTAATAACTGCTCTCAGGGGACTGTAAAACATATTTTCGTATCATGATTAATCTGACAAAGATCTTTGGTCTGATATGTTAATTCAATTTTTCTTTCCACAGATGCGACCTGACCTGCTGAGTATTTCTAGAAAATTTTCTTCTCATTTTAGTTTGCAGCAGGGATTTTCTTTTTCAAGATCAATCTTGTTTGGCATAAACTGAAACAAAAAACAGTGGTTGAATCTACAGGAGCCCAAGCACTCAAATCCAAGCCTGAACCTCTCCTCATTAAATGTCCACCAAAGATCTTCCAGAATGACTTTCTTCCTGCTTACTTCAGAAGCCCTTAGGTGAAGTCAATCAACTTTCTACCACAGGAAAAAAAATCAATCATTTCCACACAGTGTAAATTGAAGCAACAATGTTCTAGTTTCGATTTTCTCTTTTCATTTTGGTGTCACCAAGTGAGCCATCAGAGAGCAGTTTAAGTGCGGCAGCATACCTTGGAGCTGCTTGCTTTATTCTGAATGTCACAGAAATGAGATTTTTCAATGAAGATACAGCTGGGTATGTGTGAGCAATCATAAAAAAAAGTTCTGAGCCGGGTATGCAAAATCATGTTAAATGTAACATTTTATTTCCCTAATTTTTTAGAAATTATACAACAAATTTAAAAGATTGGTCAAAAATAGTACTTGAAGATCAAACATTAAAATCTTCAACAAACCAGCAGCTGTATGATTTTGTTCATATTTCTTTTCTATTTTAATCCTTTGACTTCTATCTAATTTTCCTGTATAAATCAGTGCCGATTTTTTTTCCCTTGAAGTGATTTAATGACTACATGTGAGTTGCTCAGCTGGGTTAAAGTCCTTTATTAGCAACATTTCACTGCTTGATCAAAGCTGTATCTAATAGACCTCCTCTACAAGCCAGCTGAGTAGTATACAGATTTGTCCTGACTTTTGGTTAATGTAATACTGCTCGGAAACAGCCATGGGCCAGTGCTTTATTTGCAGTTTGGTTTCCCTTCCTAAGTAATCTCTGTGATGTTAAGTGACCTTGGGTCATTTGGGGTCGCAAGCTTTACTGCCAATTTGAGGCTCCCTGTATTAGACTTTGCAGTACATGGATTTATTCTAGCCTGTGAAGGGAAAAAAAAGCCACATGATTTATTAATTGAATTTTCTCTAAGAATAATTTCTCAACAATAATATTGTATCATATTTCTACATTTGTGTATTACTGAGGAGCAGAGAATTGTAGATAAACAATAGTTATCTGTTTGCTAATGTCATGCGGTGGTTTTTATTTGACACTGGCATGTTTTATATTGTTTAACTCTCTGTCCTTTTGCTGTAACAGTGAACTTGGCATATTCAGTTAATCTGATGTGTAGTTCAGAGCCAGTGGAAACGATGGAGCAAGAGGTTACTGGCTCAGTTCCACAACTCTGCTTAGTTCCTGATGTGAACGACATTAAACATGAAGGTAAATTTGTGGGTGGGGGAGGAGGGGAAATAAGGGAAATGAGACCCAGGCACACTGATAGTACTGCTCCGAGTATACAGTATGTATAGAGTCAAAAATAATATCTGAGCGAGCAGCATGCAATCAAAAGAAATTCTCATAATCTCTAAGTCTGCATCAGCAATTCATCGGCAAAGCACCTAGCTTCTTTTTCTCACTCATTAAAATTAAGTGACCCTTACTTCTGTAACAACAGAACTCGCCCAGTTCCATTTTAGGAAGTAACCAGCATAGGTCCAGATGCTGGCCACCATTCCATTACTTTATTAGTTCCACCTTCAGTTAGGAAAAGAAGGTAGGAAGAATGCTAAAGGAAACAAAAATGTTAGAGAGTTGCAGTTTAGGTTGCTAAAAGACACTCTATATTAAGCTATCATACAAAGTCAGTATCCCAATATTTACCTTCTTAAAAGAGGCAGGAAGTGAAGGTAGATGGAGAAAAAGTTTTGCAGTTGATACAGTAATTAGCTGTGTGGTTGACCAAGAGGAGGAATATAATTGACTTCAGGTGGATATATCTCAGATCAGTGGGCAGAAAGGTGTCAAGTGGAACTTAGTCCGGACAAGAGTATTATAATGCATCTGAGAGGCATCAAGGGAAAGGGACAAACAGTAAATAGTTTGATGTTAACAATTGTCCCAGCCAGTTAGTTTAACGCTATTGCAGCACCAGTGATCTGTGTTTAATTCCACTTCTTTCTGTAAGGAGCTTGTATGTTCTCCCCCTGACCACATAGGTTCTCTCCAGGAGCTGCAGTATCCTTCCATATTCCAGACACCTACGGATTTGTAGGTTAATTAATTGGGTGGTACTTTGGGCTGGAAAGGCTGCAGCTCCAAGTAAATTTTTAAAGATGTATGGAGGAACCGAAAGTGGAATGTGATTGTACAGATATTTAAAGGTAGCATGGCAAAGAGAGAAGGTGCTCTGAAAGAAAAGGTGAGATGGCTTCCTTCATTTGCAGAGTCATAGAATATGAGACCAGGCAAGGTATCACAGAACTGTGTACAATATATGTGAGGCCACAGCTTCATTATAGCTCTTAAACTGCAGAATAGATATGATGTATAGGAAAAAGGGCAGTAGAAACTTATGAGGAAGTTGTCTAGGTACTTTAAGAAGGTTAAGATAGACTGGTGTTACTTTTCTTGGAAACAAATGCTGAGGGGACCTAGTTAGGATATGCAAGATTTTGAGTAATCAGGAAAGAATAATTGCCAATAGATGAGAAATCAAAACTTAGCTAACATACACTGAAGTTAGTAATAAAAGGATTAGAGGAGCGATTAATTTTTTTCACCCAGACATTGCGTAGAAAGATGATAGTTGTAGATAGCTTTATCACATCTAAGAATTATTTCATACTTACTTTAATCGAGATAGGATCTGGTGCACTGTATAGGTCACACATTTACATCAATTTCACTGGATTGAAGCACTGCTCATTCTCTCATCTCAAATCCTGATTTTTTTCCCACACCATTGTCTCCCACACCATCACCGACTTTATCTGCTCAAGGGATCTCCCATCCACTGCTACCAACCTTATAATTCCCACACCTCGCACTTCCCGTTTCTACCTCCTACCCAAGATCCACAAACCTGCCTGTCCTGGCCGACCTATTGTCTCAGCTTGCTCCTGCCCCACCGAATTCGTTTCTGCATACCTCAACACGGTTTTATCCCCCCGGTTCAATCCCTTCCTACCTATGTTCGTGACACTTCTCACGCTCTTAAACTTTTCGATGATTTTAAGTTCCCTGGCCCCCACCGCTTTATTTTCACCATGGATGTCCAGTCCCTATATACTTCCATCCCCCATCAGGAAGGTCTCAAAGCTCTACGCTTCTTTTTGGATTCCAGACCTAATCAGTTCCCCTCTACCACCACTCTGCTCCGTCTAGCGGAATTAGTCCTTACTCTTAGTAATTTCTCCTTTGGCTCCTCCCACTTCCTCCAAACTAAAGGTGTAGCTATGGGCACCCGTATGGGTCCTAGCTATGCCTGCCTTTTTGTTGGCTTTGTGGAACAATCTATGTTCCGTGCCTATTCTGGTAACTGTGCCCCACTTTTCCTTCGCTACATCAACGACTGCATTGGCGCTGCTTCCTGCACGCATGCAGAGCTCGTTGACTTTATTAACTTTGCCTCCAACTTTCACCCTGCCCTCGAGTTTACCTGGTCCATTTCCGACACCTCCCTCCCCTTTCTAGATCTTTCTGTCTCTGGCTCTGGAGACAGCTTATCCACTGATGTCTACTATAAGCCTACTGACTCTCACAGCTATCTGGACTATTCCTCTTCTCACCCTGTCTCTTGCAAAAACGCCATCCCCTTCTTGCAATTCCTCCATCTCCGCCGCATCTGCTCTCATGATGAGGCTTTTCATTCTAGGACAAGGGAGATGTCTTCCTTTTTTAAAGAAAGGGGCTTCCCTTCCGCCACTATCAACTCTGCTCTTAAATGCATCTCCCCCATTTCACGTACATCTGCTCTCACTCCATCCTCCTGCCACCCCACTAGGAATAGTGTTCCCCTGGTCCTCACCTACCACCCCACCAGCCTCTGTGTCCAACATGTTATTTTCCATAATTTCTGCCACCTCCAACGAGATCCCACCACTAAGCACATCTTTCCCTCCCCCCCCCCCTGCATTCTGCAGGGATCGCTCCCTACGCGACTCCCTTGTCCATTCGTCCCCCCCATCCTCCCCACTGATCTCCCTCCTGGCACTTACCCGTGTAAGCGGAACAAGTGCTACACATGCCCTTACACTTCCTCCCTTTCCACCATTCAGGGCCCCAAACAGTCCTTCCAGGTGAGGCAACACTTCACCTGTGAGTCGGCTGGGGTGATATACTGCGTCCGGTGCTCCCGATGTGGCCTTTTATATATTGGCGAGACCCGACGCAGACTGGGAGACCGCTTTGCTGAACACCTACGCTCTGTCCGCCAGAGAAAGCAGGATCTCCCAGTGGCCACACATTTTAATTCCATATCCCATTCCCATTCTGACATGTCTGTCCACGGCCTCCTCTACTGTAAAGATGAAGCCACACTCAGGTTGGAGGAACAACACCTTATATTCCGTCTGGGTAGCCTCCAACCTGATGGCATGAACATTGACTTCTCTAACTTCCACTAATGCCTCACCTCCCCCTCGTACCCCATCTGTTACTTATTTTTATACACACATTCTTTCTCTCACTCTCCTTTTTCTCCCTCTGTCCCTCTGAATATACCCCTTGTCCATCCTCTGGGTCCCCCCCACCTTGTCTTTCTTCCCGGATCTCCTGTCCCATGATCCTCTCGTATCCCTTTTGCCTATCACCTGTCCAGCTCTTGGCTCCATCCCTCCCCCTCCTGTCTTCTCCTATCATTTTGGATCTCCCCCTCCCCCTCCAACTTTCAAATCCCTTACTCACTCTTCCTTCAGTTAGTCCTGACGAAGGGTCTCGGCCTGAAACATCGACTGCACCTCTTCCTAGAGATGCTGCCTGGCCTGCTGCGTTCACCAGCAACTTTTATGCGTGTTTCTTCTGATTTTTTTAATGTTTCTAAAAACTCTTTATGCCTCCAATACACCAACACTGCTGGGTAGTTCTTCTTTAACCAAAGTTCAAAGTAGATTTATTATCAAAGTACTTATATGTCACCATATACAACTTGGAGATTCATTTTCTTGAGGGCATACTCAATAAATCAAATGATCCTAATAGAATCAATGGTTATTGGATTTATCGTGTATACCAGCACAGATATATTGGGCCAAATGGCCTCCCTTGCAATGTAAGGTTTTTGTGATTCCTTGAAGACTATCATACACAGTGTTGAAGATTGCAAAAGTGTGGATTAAGCTAGGATCAAGTTTGGGAAGTGGTTATGGCTACCAGATTACAAAAAAAATAGAGCAAACTGGAAGGATCAGGCATAGAAGAGTTTAGAAGAAGGGAAGGTTTCGGTGGCATGTGGAAGAACTGCATTGTTGATGCACAGGTGGCATGAAGAGTTGCGGAAGTGGAGATGTTTTAAGATGAGGCCCTAATTGCTGCTTTAATCTGGTAACATTGTAGATAATATGGGACCCTATCTGGTGGAAGTTCTGGCACTGATTGAGGTTTAAGAAGTAAAAGCTCTCAGAGATTTATGACCAAACTGAGACAAGTTGGAGGCTGAGAAACTAAAGATTTATGGCTAATAGCAGTCCAGAGGGAGCAATAGTGTTTTGGATGAAACCTCAAAACTTGTCCAAGATCTGGAAGGGGAAAGATAATATGTAAAAATAGGAAGCTAGCCACAATGATGAAGCATCATGTGATTGGGAAGAAAAGAATGGCGATCAAGGTGTATTTAATGGTATTTAGATGGAGAAGAAAATAAATGTGCTTGAATACACAGCAGGTCATGCAGAAACTGTGGCAGTGTCAGGCCAAAGACATTCTTTCAGTCTGTACTACTCAACTGCAATACGATTTCTGTTTTTCTGCTGCTCAATGAATCCATATGGTCCATTCCCTGTCAGCACCTATTTGTTAAAAGTTGTTTTCAAGAAGGTTGATGTCAAAAGACAGATATTTCAAGAATATTTATCAAGATAATCAAGTGATCACCTGAGCAGGCTTTATAATCAACCTCATTTAAATTAATCACACAATATCCATAGCTGGGTCATTAATTAGCATGACTAGAAATCTGGCAGATTATGTATTGTTGTTAAACCTTTAAATGAGCATGAGGGTGTAATGGACTGGCAGCCAGGCACATCTTTGATTTTTTACAAAGCTATGGGAAAGTTTAAAGTTAAAATATTTAAACAAAAATCTGGAAGCAAGATTGGGGATAAAATAGTCTGAGTGATATTCATGATCACACCACTGGATTGTATTATAAACTCATCTGGTGTACTGTTAAACAAGAAAATCAGTCATCCTTACCCAGTCTAACCAATTACTCAGTCAACAACAGGAATTCTGCAGATGCTGGAAATTCAAGCAACACACATCAAAGTTGCTGGTGAACGCAGCAGGCCAGGCAGCATCTCTAGGAAGAGGTACAGTCGACGTTACCTCATCGACTGTACCTCTTCCCAGACAATTACTCAGTGGCCTGTTTATTAGCTACACCTGTACTCTGCTCAGTAATGTAAACATTTAATCAGCCAATCATGTGGCAGCAACTCAATGTGTAAAAGCATGCAGACATGGTCAAGAGGTTCTGTTGTTGTTCAGACCGAACATCAGAATGGGGAAGAGATGTGACATAAGAGACTTTGAGCATGGAATGATTGTTGGTGCTAGATGGAATGGTCTGAGTATCTCAGAAACTGCTGATCTCCTGGGATTTTCATACACAACAGTCTCTCGCGTTTACAGAGAAGAGTGCAAAAAGCAAAAAAGACATCCAGTGAGTGGCAGTTCTGTGGAAGAAAACACTTTGTTAATGAGAGAGATCTGAGGAGAATTGCCAGACTGGTTCTAGCTGACAGGAAAGCAACAGTAACTCAAATAACCATGTGTTGAAACACTGGTGTACATAAGAGTATCTCTGAATGCACAACACAACAAACATTGAAGTGGAATGGCTACAGCAGCAGTAGATCATGAACAAACATTCGTTGGCCATTTTATTAGGTGCCTAATAAAGTGGTCATATAGTGTATATGATGCGATGTGCCTGTGATGTTGCTGCAAACACATTTTTCATTGCAGCTGTGCAAACATCAACTGTACTTGTGCATATGACAATAAACCTGACTTTGACTTTATGGAGGGCTGTAAGTGAAAAGAAGGAGTAGAAGGCAAAAGCTCCATTATTTAGGGTCATACTAGCTAAAGCCACAATGACATTTGAATCAAAGGAAGAGGATTCACAGTATGTTGAAATCGAGGGAATACAGTGTATGTGAAGTGATGATGGGAAAGGGGGTTATAGTTTCAGGGAGCAAATGTAACCATCAAGGGGTTTAAATGCAGGATTTTGAGCTATTGGAGGATTAGCTCAATGTCTTCAGGAGCTTCAGAGCACAATGAAAAATTTCAGCAGCAAATAACTAATCTGAAGGAAGGAATGGACTGTGATTCTGAGATCAAACCTTTTGTACTTGGGGCTAGAAGCTCAGATCAGATTTCTATAGGATGTCAAGAATTATTATTGAATAATCTGGGTCACCCAGAGATGGTGGGTTGGAAGATAGAATTGATGGTGATGATATGAACTCTATTACTGCAGACCAAAGACAGTGGCCCCAAAACCAGTGCTAAATTTAAAAAGAATATTTGACTTTGGATATGCTGAAAAATTGTCTATATTTAAGGGTTGGAAAGGCAGCTATCTGCGTCATAATTCACCTCACCTTCAATGTGCCAGTAGAGCCTTTGCCAACTGAAGAAACACTTCAGGCTGGGAACCAATTTCATGATCCACTCTGAAACCTGAAACTCCTGCAAGTGACACCTCAAAGTATTGAAAAGATATCATTAATTATGTCTTTGTAAATCTTCTATATCCACTGGAACGATGAGTGAACCGTGTCATAGCTCCCCCACCCAGTACAACATCTCCAGCAATGAGGCCTGAGTCATATTTGGTTGCTTCCACTGGACAGGTTACATCATTCACTTGCCTGACACCAGACTCCTTAAAGGGGCTCTGTCATGGGACACAATTACTAGCTGGATGGAAGTGAGCGGTCAAGGATGTTCTGAAAGTATCCTTGAAAATGCACAACATCCTCACTAAGGGAATTCCTAGCCCATGTCAGTTTGAATTGAAGATGGAACATTCGGGATAGTGTTGAGAAGCTCAAGTCTATTTATAGAGAAATCATGGAAATCCTCCACAACATCGGGAGAAGCACACTACTCAATCAACCATCCCATCAGACACTCTTGATACATCTGTGGATGAGTCCCTTATTGATTAGTCAGTAAACTTTCTGCTTATTGCTAATCTGCTATCCACGCCAATGTGACTTCCAGTACCATGCCTCATAACTTGTGAATTAACACCTTTGTGAAGCACTTTGTCAAACATCTTCTGGAAGTGTAAAACAACACATCTATTGGTTCTCCTCACCCACTATCCACTAATGTAAGTGTAAGTTCAGTTTATATTTTAGAAATACAGATCCAGATCCAGAGTATTTTGTTATCATATACACCAGGGTGCAATGAAATTGCTCACTCATGTGAAACTCAGAGAGTAAACAACACACATGGTAATAATAAATAAAACAGGTGCAAACCAGCAGAATGATGCAAAGTATAGAACGGCAAACTGAAATAGTGCAAAAAGAAATACCAAAATGAGAATAATGGAAGAGGTACAATTAAGGGTTCAAGAACATGACAGTAGCACTGGGAAGAGGATGTGAAAGAGAGGATTAGTTCTAATAGAAACAGGGAAGAAGCTGTTCTTGAGTCTGGTCATCCAGGTTTGTAAGCTTAATATTAAAAGTTTATATACTCCATAGAATGTACGAGGGGTGATTGATAAGTTTGTGGCTTAAAGTAGAAGGAGTCAATTTTAGAAAACCTAGCACATTTATTTTTCAACATAGTTTCCTCCTACATTTACACACTTAGTCCAGCAGTCGTGGAGCATACGGATCTTGGACCTCCAGAAAGTGCCCACAGCAGGGGTGATTGATATGTTCATGGCCTAAGGTAGAAGGAGATGAGTTATACAGCTCTCGTTACATGCACATGCAGTTCAACTCTTTGAGTGATTATGCAGAAAGTTTGAGGTTAATAACTCATCAGCTAATAACTCATCAGGGGTGATTGATAAGTTCGTGGCCCAATGTAGAAGGAGATAAGTTATTCAAACTTTCTGCATTTTCACTCAAAGAGTTGAACTGCATGTGCATGTAACGAGAGCTGAACAACTCATCTGCTTCTACCTTAGGCCACGAATTTATCAATCGTCCCTGTTGTGGGCACTTTCTGGAGGTCCAAGATCTGTATGCTCCAAGACCGCTGGACAAAGTGTGTAAATGTAGGAGGGGACTATGTTGAAAAATAAATGTGCTAGGTTTTCTAAAATTGACTCCTTCTACCTTAGCCCACGAATTTATCAATCACCCCTCGTAAATTCTTTGAGATGGATATCTCTCGATGTTAACCAAGGAAGGTGCAGTTAGCTGTTAATCATGAAGAATGAACTCAGTTTAAGTTGAAAGCCTCCACTATGCAATCTACCATTTCCACCTCACTCCACAACGTTCTGTACTTAACCCATAGCTTCAAGATATTCTTCCTGTTCTTACAAGCTGCTCAGGTTCAATCCTTCTGTTTTCACACATTCTATCCTCAAACATTCTCAGACCCCTCCAATGTCCCACACTCTTGGATTTATTATCCAAATGTTTCCAAATCTTTTCATCTTTTCTTTGTATTCCTTCCCAATATAACCATATTCTGTGCGTTTAAGATCACTACTGGAATGTGAAACCTATATTTCATTCCTACTGAATTATGAGCCTTTTCACACTTCTTCCAAATCTAATGCTGATCAATTATGGCCAGTGATGTTGTGGGGATGGAACTGGACTCTCTGACAGTGGTGTCTGAAAAGAGGATGCCGTCCAAGTTGCATGCCATCTTGGACAATGTCTCCCATCCACTACATAATGGACTGGGTGGGCACAGGAGTACATTCAGCCAGAGACTCATTCCACCGAGATGCAACACAGAGCGTCATAGGAAGTCATTCCTGCCAGTGGCCATCAAACTTTACAACTCCTCCCTTGGAGGGTCAGACACCCTGAGCCAATAGGCTGGTCCTGGACTTATTTCCTGGCATAATTTACATATTACTATTTAACTATTTGTGGTTTTACTACTATTTAATTATTTATGGTGCAACTGTAATGAAAACCAATTTCCCCCGGGATCAATAACGAATGACTATGACTATGACTATGACTAATTAAAAGCCTTAATAAGGCTTAAACCATGAACAAAAGGAGTTCGTGGAGAACACTGAAATGACTTGAGGGGTGCAAAGGATTACAATTTATTGATTCAGTTTGACATAGTTGTTCTATGCAGGTCTCCAATTTTGCCTACCAGTTGTAAAAAAGAAATTAAGCAGCATAGATGATCTTGGTTTACATGCAGGTCCTGACTGATCTGCATCTCTTGTCCAGCTGATTTGTCCAGGGATTTTAAAAAAAAAGGAAGGTTTGCTTTCCATCCAATTCTACTTTGAAATTTAAAATGCTTACCATAAATTGACACTGACATAAGGTTCAGTCATGGTCCACACTTTTTACTTAACAAGTGAAGCATTTATAAGTAGGTGGGGTGGGGGGTGGAGGTTTCTGGTACAAAAACATTCTGATGAAAGAATTAATATCCCGAACAGTTTTTCACATAATATAAGTAAAAACATCTCACTTTAATTTTTCAGTTAAAATAACAACCTATCCTATTAAGAATGGAGAATACTATAGAATACTACAGTGAGGTATGAATGTACATTTAATCTGCTTAAAATGGTAGCTTATCATATGCCATAAAGTGCTTTCTAAATTGTAATAAAGGAGCTACTGTGGAGGAACTACAACTTGGTTATTTGTCGATTGCTTTGAAAGAAATTGTTTTTAACACTAGCCCTTGGACTCAGCAAATGTTGTAACAAACTCATTATTTTTCCCTCTGGTGGGAACTTTCTCTTTTATTTTCATATGAAATAATGACATAGAAATGTTTTCTAAGATCAGTAGAATCTATAAAGCTTCAGTCTTCTGATCGAGAAGTAACTAGTCCCTGAGAACTGTAGCATTTTCTTTGTGTGGCCTTAATGGTTTTATTTATGGTGGATGCAGGAAGAATTCTTTGAAAGCCCAAATCACTTGGACAAAAGAAGAAAATCAAATAACTCAGGAACTGAAAGCCTCCTTGCAGCAGTGGCTCCTTAGTGATTAATCACCCAAGCAACCATAAAAAGGGAAAAAAAACTTCAATAACACTACTTGTAAACCTTTTTCAATGCTGAGAACTAGACATTACATTCACCACACAGTAACCCATGGGGTGCTGCAAACAAATAGCATAATACTGTACTTCATCCGTCTTATTGTGAGACCTCTACTAACATGATTTTGCAAACTTATCTTGATAACTGTTTTTTGTAGATTAGGATCTTATATAATCTAATTTAGTTGCAGAGCAGCTAGCTCGCATTTCAATATTCACCCAACAACAATTTGAACATTTTTGGAATATTTGTAAGGTCATCAAAGCCATTAAGTACCCTGTGAAACTGTTCTGATGGGCCCTGAGCACAGTCTGTAAACTGAATACCAGCTGGAAGCCACAATGTAGCTTTAACACAGTAGTGTGAAGATTTTAAAGAAGTGAAAATCTAGTGAAGGATTTATTAAAATGGATTTTTAAAGTATGTTTTCTGGCAACATTTATTTCCATTATGTTCAGGTAGAATTCCTATTTAAATGATTCTAACGTTACTTTGGTCCACGTTAATCCTTTAAATCATGAAAGCAAAATGCTACAGATGCTTGGATTCTGAAATATTTAAAGGAACTGCTGCTGGTTCAGGCTGCATCTGGGAAAAGAGATGCACAGAGTTAATGTTTATCTGATGACAGATCATTGAGTTAATGATTGGCAAATGCAGAAGTTCAGTGGTGTAAAACACAAAATGTTTGATGAATTCAAAGGGTCAGGCAGATAGTATGGAGAGAAATATAGAGTCAATGTTTCAGGTCTCGAACCACTGACTGTCCATTTCCCTCCTTAGCTGATCTCTGAGCAGCTGAGTTCCTCCAGCATATTGTGCATTCCACTACATTCCAGCATCTGCACCTCTTGTGTCTCCGCTGTGTGGTGCTGACTGGAGAGTCTAGGCACATAACAACATGATGCGATACATTGGAAGATCTCACCTGGTCCCTCAACATCACCTCTTTGGTCAAGAAAGCACAGCAGCATCTCCATTTCCTGAGGAGATTGAGGTGAATGAGGGTCCCACACCCTCACCATTTTAACCCATTTTTACAGGAGCATCCATTGAGTGTGTCCTCTCCAGATACATCACCATAATGTACAGAAGTTGCAAGGCATCTGACCGTAATTGCCTTCAAAGTATTGCGAGTATTGCTGAGAGGCTCATCAGGATCTCTCTTCCATCAGGAATGCTGCATACGCAGGAGCCTTAGCTTTGTCAATGATCCCTCCCATCCATCCAGTGATATCTTTGACCCCCTACCATCAGACAAGAGGTACTATAGAAACAGAACAAGAACTGCGAGGATGGGAAACATTCTCTTCCCCCAGGCCGCAAGACTACTGAACTCCTTGCCGTCACCCAGGTCTCATCAAATATGAAGCACCAGTTGCATTTTACTATTTACTTTTTAAATTTTATTGTATGTGCACCTTATTATTTGTTAATTTATTTGTGTTAATATTATTGTATGTGTTATGTGTGTGAGTTATATATACTTTGTTGTGCACCTTGGTCCGGAGGAACATTATTTTGTTTGGTGGTATACATGTGTACAGTTGAATGACAATAAACTGAGCTTGTACTTGAACTTCAATTTCAGGAGGAGCAGAGAAGTGAATTCTGATTAATCTAGGAAATTAAATACACCTATCCTAGAATGGGACAAGTGTAGAAATTGTACTCAGCGGACTGTTACAAAATGAACTTTAAAAATTTAGAATTAGGCACTTCTGTAGGAATACTCCACTCCTTGTTGTTTGTTGAAGGGAAACCTCTTTCACAGATTCACAACTTTGCCTCCCGTGGAGATGCTGGAAGACCTCAGAGCAGCTGTAATGGTGACTACCATCAAAAATGAGGACAAAGTGACTAAGGTAACCACAGTGTTTTTTCTTCTGTCTGCAATGGGGAAAATTATCACCAGGATGCTCATCATCTGATTCGTACCCAGTGAAGATGTTACTCCCTAAATCATAGTGCAGATTCCATCTATCTAGGGCACAATGTTTATTGATCTTCACCCTGGAACAATACCAGATGAAATGCAGGGAACAGCCACGTTTTGTGCCCCTTTTTAATTAAATTGAAAACTGAAAGGAGTCTGGTACAACCTTCACAATTTTGTGCTGCCAACAGAATTTTATCTCGTCTGATGTCTGCTGCACAGAACTGACTCGGTCTCACTGCATAATAGTGTCAAACAAGGTTACATCATCACTCAGTCTTGTTTTTCCTGTTGGAGTGGAGATAATCTATAGGACAAATGGAAAATTGTTTGACCTTCTTCATCCCTCCCTGCAGAGTCAGGGTCACCCCTACTCCATTCATCAAACTGCTGAATGTAAATGACATTTACATATTTGCACCCTCTGTGGCCAAACTCCAAGGCATCACTGATTCATTCACAGAAGCACATTGAAGTGTGAGAATTGCCCTTACACTTAACATACAAAAACTAAAGGCCCTCAACAAACCTGTTTCTTTTACACTCCATGGTCTTATGGTTTTATGGTCTTATGATCAGACCCTGGAATCATGGATCGTTTCCTGTATGTTAGGCAGCACTTCTCAGTGAAGGCAGACAAAAATTTATCATCACTTTCTCTGCACCTTCATGACCTTTGGGTATCCAGCATAAAAAGTCTTTGAATATCTTGCCTTTGGCACATTGATCAAGCTCTCCCAGGCTTAGTTGCCCCTGTCCTCCAGTACATGAGTGACACAAAAACATCCTGCAACAGGAACTTCAAAGCATTGGACAGGCCCCATCGAAGCTGTCCCTACAAAACCGACGTTGGTGACTTTCCCAGGGCTTCGTCCCTGGTTTTGCGACTGTAGTTGCACTTGTGTAGCTATCATTGTTCACATTGTCAGACCAAGTCTCCTGAGCCAAACAGTTCCCTCTCTACTCCAGTGCGGCAAAAGGTTACCAGGTGGTCTGAGGAGACAATTCAAAGATGTTCTTAAAGTCTTCTTGTAAACTGAAACGTACCTACCAACTTATGAATATCACTGCTCATAGCTACTCAGACAGATGAAGAAGTATTTTGGAGGACAACAGATTCTACAGATGTTGGAAATCCAGAGCACCACACACAAAGTGCTGGAGGAACTCAACAGATCTGGCAGCATTTCTGGAGAGGAAAACAACAGTCAACATTTAGGGCTAAGACCCTTCCATCTGAAGATTCAACTGATTAATCCTTTCCATAGATGCTGCCTGACCTGCTGAGATCATCCAGCATTCCATGTGTTATAGCAGTTCGGAAGGTGTTGGGAGCTATTTATCTATTCATTGGGAATACACAGAAGTGGGTCAGAGCACTTCACCTTAGGAACTGCCCACCGCCCACCTTGTCAAGCTCCTGTGTCACCTGTGGTAGAGTCTGTGGTTTCTACATTAGCCTCAATGAGCACTTTAGCACCACAAAACTTGAGTGGTAGCTTCTCATCCTTGAATGTATGAGACTAAGAAAGAGAAACGAATTTAGATATCAGAGAATGTTGAAGGGATTTCTTGATAGCTTTCTGATCACTCAAAGACAAATAGTTGGTAATGATACCTGAAGCACAAGATATATGTGATGTTGATTTGAAACTGGTGAAGTGCAAATGCTCATGCGTTTGATTAAAAATTACAGAGTTTTGCCACAGTTCAAAGTTAATGTTAAGTTTATTGTTATATGCACAAGTACATCTATGCATAAGTATGATAACAAACTTACTTATAGCAATATCACAGTCACACAGAATCAAATCATTAGCATTCACAAGAAACACAAACATACATTTTACACAAAAGCACTGAAGTCCATTTTAGTACTAATTGATCAAATTGATCATGGTGTTGTTACCTATCATCAAAGATTCCCACCATCCTGACCATGCTATCATCGGGCAGTCTTCTGTACTTCCTACAAAACTGTAGCTGTGGCATGATGGCATGTCCCAGATGGTGGGGTTCTTTGATGACCGATGTTGCCTTCATAAGGCAGTACCTCATTAAGGGTATCTTCAGCAAACTGATGCCATTTATCTGCAGTCACTGTTGAGTTTATTAATATACTGCGTGCATGAGTACTTCTATGCATGTGTGAAAAATGTATTTATAGCAGCATCAACATTGAGAACTCGATCAGCTATCAAGTGTCAGCAGGTTCAGGTGCATTGTGCACATATTGAATATACAAGCCCAAGGTTAAGTAATTGTGGTTACACAGCCCACATTGCATACCTCTGGTGGAAGCATACAATGTGTGGCGCCCTTGCAGAAATGAATGAACAAATATTTTAGACTGCTTCTCTGCAAGTTGTTTTGATTTATTGGAACACTTTCCAGAAATTACAAATGATTATATAAAGGCCATTATCTCTAGCCATTGTCCATAAACAATAGTTTGAATTGTTATTGTGCCTCTGCTAGAATGAAACATCCCAAACTGCTTTAAACGAGCATCCTTGTATGAAACTAATATGGAGGCTCATAAGATGAGAGATGCCAAATATTTGAATAAAGAGGAGAAGCATTCTATAGAAAGAGAAAAGAGAGATGTAAGACTCTTGGCAGTGTGGAGGATCAGAGGGATCTTGGGGTCCGAGTCCACAGGACACTCAAAGCTGCTGCACAGATTGACTCTGTGGTTAGGAAAGCATACGGTGCATTGGCCTTCATCAATCGTGGGATTGAGTTTAGGAGCAGAGAGGTAATGTTGCAGCTATATAGCAGCAGTCCCCAACCACCGGGCCACGAGGAAACGACTTGAGTCAACTGCATCTTTACTCATTCCCTGTCACACACTGTTGAATTTGAACATAGGGTTGCCAACTGTCCTGTATTTGCCGGGACATCCTGTGTATTGGGCTAAATTGGTTTGTGCCATACGGGACTGCCCTTGTCCCATATTTCCCCTGCTAAGGTAGAGCGTTCCTATGAAACCTTTCCTGCCAAAATGGCGTGAAGCGCAGAAGCAATTACCATTAAATTATATGGGAAAAATCTTTAAGCATTCCCAGACCCAAAAAATAACCTACCAAATCATGCCACATAACACATAAAACCTAAAATAACACTAACATATAGTAAAAGCAGAAATGATATGATAAATACACAGCCTATATAAAGAAGAAATAAAAAAGTATGTACAGTATAGTCAGGAAGATTAAGCCAAAACCGATTTGTGAAAAAAAATTGGCACGTATGTGCATGCGCACGCAGGTGCCCGCGCAAGGCTTCATGCTCATGGTAGTCTTTCTCGGGGTAAAGACAAGTGTCCCAGGATTTGACTGCTACTTTTGTCCCTTACTTGGGAGTGAGAAAGTTGGCAACCCTAACTGTAAAAGACATGTTGGGGTGAGTTTAACCCTACTTGAACATCACCCGCGCGCCCCCACCCCCGCCGGGTCGGCCGGTCCGCAAGAATATTGTCAATATTCAACCGGCCCGCAGTGCAAAAATGGTTGGGGACCCCTGCTATATAGGACCCTGGTCAGACCCCACCTGGATTACTGTGCTCAGTTCTGGTCACCTCACTATAGGAAGAATGTGGAAACCATAGAAAGGGTGCAGAGCAGATTTACAAGGATGTTGCTTAGATTGGGGAGCATGCCTTATGAGAATAGGTTGAGTGAACTCGGCCTTTTCTCCTTGGAGCGACGGAGGATGAAAGGTGCCCTGATAGATGTGTATAAAATGATGAGAGGCCTTGATCATGCGTATAGTCACAGGCCTTTTCCCAGGGCTGAAATGTTTGCTACAAGAGGACACAGGTTTAAGGTGCTGGGGAGAAGGTACAGAGGAGATGTCAGATGTAAGTTTTTTACTCAGAGAGTGGTGAGTGAATGGAATGGGCTGCCGGCAACAGTGGTGGAGGCAGATATGATAGGATCTTTTAAGAGACTTTTGGATAGGTACATGGAGCTTAGTAAAATGGAGGGCTATGAGTAACCCTAGGTAATTTCTAAGGTAAGGACATGTTCGGCACAGCTTTGTGGGCTGAAGGGCCTGTATTGTGCTGTAGGTTTTCTATGTTTCTATGTTTACATATGTGTTCCCACCCTGTCTCCTGTAAAAATACTATTCTGTTTTCTCAGATCTTTCATCTTGGCCGCATCTGTTCACAGAATGAGGTTTTCTTTCTCAGGACTTCAGAGATGTCCTCCTTCAAAGAATGGGGTGTGCTTTCCTCCAACATTGATGTTGCCCTCACCCACATCTCTTCTGTTTCCCGTACATCTTCCCACCACCTTAACCGTGATAGAGTTCCTCTTGTCCTTACCTACCAACACATGAGCCTCCACATCCAATATATCACTCTCTGCAATTTCCACCATCTCCAAACAGATCGTACCATTAAACACATCTTTACCTGCCCCCACCCCCAATTTCTGCTCTTTGCAGGAATCGCTCCCGCCAAGATTCCCTTGTCCATTTGTCTTCCCCACTAATCTCCCTCCCAGTACTTATCCCTGCAAGTGGAAGAAGTACGGCACCTGCCCATTCACCTCCTCCCTCACCTCCATTCAGGGCCCCAAACACTCCTTCCAGGTGAGAAAACATTTCACCTGTGAATCTGCTATATCTGGTACTCCCAATGTGGCCTCTTCTAAATTTGTGAGACCCAGCATAAATTGGGGGACCGCTTCATTGAGCACCTCTGTAACATCTACAAACAGCAGACTACCTGGTGGCCAAACATTTTAATTCCAATTCACATTCCCATTCCAAAATATTGTCTATGGCCTCCTCTTGTGGCATGATGAGGCCATCCTCAGGATGGAGGAACAGCACCTTATATTCTATCTGCATAGCCTCCAACCCGATAGCATGAATATCAATTTCTCCTTCAGGTTAAAAAAAAATTCCCTCCCCCTCCCCTATTCCCCACTTTGGCCTTTTCACCTGCCTATCACCTTGCCCCGGTGCCCTTCTTCCTTCCTTTCTCCTTTGGTTCACTCTTCTTTCCAATCAGATTCCTTCCTCTCCAGCCCTCTACCTTTCCCGCCCGCCTAGCTTCACCTATCACCTTCCAACTATCCTTTCCATCTCCCCATCTTTTTATACTGGCATCTTCCCCCTTTTAAGGGTCTCGGCCCAAAACATCAACTGTTTCCATGGATGCTGCCTGACCTGCTAAGTTCCTCCAGCATTTTGTATGATGTTTACATTAAGCTTCTGTGTTAAAATGTGAGTAACTGGTTTCCACATTGAGATTGCATTTCCAACCCTTTGATTATACTAAAATCATTAGGAATAACGTATTCATTTCCAGGCTACAAATAACTGACAGAAAATCCAGGGGATTATTGAAAACTATAACATAGAAACATAGAAACATAGAAAATAGGTGCAGGAGTAGGCCATTCGGCCCTTCGAGCCTGCACCGCCATTTATTATGATCATGGCTGATCATCCAACTCAGAACCCAGCCTTCCCTCCATACCCCCTGACCCCTGTAGCCACAAGGGCCATATCTAACTTCCTTTTAAACATAGCTAATGAACTGGCCTCAACAGTTTGCTGTGGCAGAGAATTCCACAGATTCACCACTCTCTGTGTGAAGAAGTTTTTCCTAACCTCGGTCCTAAAAGGCTTCCCCTCTATCCTCAAACTGTGACCCCTCGTTCTAGACCTCCCCAACATCGGGAACAATCTTCCCGCATCTAGCCTGTCCAATCCCTTTAGGATCTTATACGTTTCAATCAGATCCCCCCTCAATCTTCTAAATTCCAACGAGTACAAGCCCAGTTCATCCAGTCTTTCTTCATATGAAAGACCTGCCATCCCAGGAATCAATCTGGTGAACCTTCTTTGTACTCCCTCTATGGCAAAGATGTCTTTCCTCAGATTAGGGGACCAAAACTGCACACAATACTCCAGGTGTGGTCTCACCAAGGCCTTGTACAACTGCAGTAGTACCTCCCTGCTCCTGTACTCGAATCCTCTCGCTATAAATGCCAGCATACCGTTCGCCTTTTTCACCGCCTGCTGTCCCTGCATGCCCACTTTCAATGACTGGTGTATAACCCATAACCCATAATTTGTTTTCTATAAATAATCCCATCTAGTAGTGAAAAACATTGGATTTGGGTGGTTAAACAGATGTTTAACTGGATGGCAGAAGTATAACCAACCAGAACTGACAATCCTAACTAAGGTGCATGTTTACCGCCCCGTGTCAGTAGAGGAACATTAATTACTTCCTTTGAGGATCAAGTGAAAGTTAGCAGTGTGATACCTTGGGGTCACAAGTCCCAACTGTGAATGTCAGGCAGGAATAGGGAATCAAAAGTAGCCCTTGGTTCAAGATGTAATATTGGATTGAACTACTGGAACAACACATTTTTAGATTTACAAGTGTTCTCAGAGTCAGAATGAGAATCAGGTTTATTATCGCCAGCACGTGTCGTGAAATTTGTTAACTTAGCAGCAGTAGTTCAGTGCAATACATAATACAGAAGGAAGAAAGAATAAATAAATAAATTATGGTAGATGTATATTGGAGATTAAAATTAGTGCAAAAACAGAAATAATGTGAGGTAGTGTTTGTGGGTTCAATGTCCATTCAAGAATCAGATGGCAGAGGGAAAGAAGTTGTTCCTGAATCGCTGAGTGTAATGGGCATGCCCTGGGTGCTGGGGGTCTTTAGTAATTCTCATTTGCCTGTTCAATGACCATCAACTCACCTGGGATCATCAACTTGCCTAATGAGAGAAGAGGAGCTGTGTAGATAATGAATGTTGTTGGATTGTAAAGGTGAGTGTGGCTGTAAAAACTGATTCTTCAATGAACTTGAAGGGGTAACATATTCCCCAAATATGAATGATTTAATATGGGGTGGTGTAAATCTCTGCTCAACCAGCCAAAATCTATTGAGGAAAATAAATATTTAATTTTTCCAGATTTTGTTTTGAAGTCCAACTTTTCATTTTAAAAGACATTAAGAATTAAATTGGATAGTTATTGTCATGTATTTTCTATCTAAGGAAGGATAAAAGACAAAAGGATATGTCTGGTGCTTTTATAAACTAAGTGATTCAACTGCCACATTGAACACAAATAGGTTTATATAGAAATATGTTTATAAGTGAACATTAGGTATCTTCACAATTTCAAGTACAGCAGACATTATGTTAAAGTTCCACCAATTGTTCTGTTGTGAAGAACATACGGCAACACTTCTACTTTGTTATTAGTTTGCAAAGGTTCAGCATGACATCTAAAACTTTGATGAACTTTGACTGGTTGCATCACAGCTTGGTATGGAAACATTTATGCCTTTGAATAGAAAATCCTACAAATTGTAGTGGATTCAGGCCTTTACATTGCAGGTAAAGCCCTCCCAATCTATAGAATAGTTATTATTCTATAGATTGCTGAGTATGTCTACAAGCATACAAGAAACAGCTCCATGTCCATCTTTAATATCTCTATTTTTCCCTTTCAGGGATCTTTTGAAGACCCTGACCTGGAGTTACATGCTGACTTTGTTTTTTTTTGTGGGAATGGGACCCTCTCTTGGGGCTTCACGACTGGCCATTATTCAACATGCCAAGGATGCGGCCTAAGAGCTTCGTTTGCCTTCGGGGGTCTGAGATCTCATGGCTCTCGAAGGTCGGTGTCCCGGCAGAAGATCGGTGTGTTGCGGGAGTCAGAAGATCTATGGCTGTGTTGCTGGGGGATGGGGCTTTGGGGTTCTAACATTTAACTGTCATTCATTCTTTGGGGGCACTCCTCTGTTTTCATGGATGGTTGTGAAGAAAAAGCATTTCAGGATGTATATTGTATACATTTCTCTGATATTAAATGTACCTTTGAAACTATGAAAATGAATCTCAGAGTTGTATATGGTGACATATATGTACTTTGATAATAAAATTTGCTTTGAACTTTGAACCATAATAGAATCAATGAAAGACCACACCAACTTGAGCATTGAACCAGTATAAAATAGACAGCAAACTCCGCAAATACAAAAAGGAAGAAATAATAATAATAACAAAAAATAAATACTGAAAACATGAGATGACGAGTCCTTGAAAGTGAGTACATAGGTTGTGAGAACATTTCAATGATGGGGCAAGTGAAGTTGAGTGTTTGGTTCAAGAGCCTGATGGTTGAGGGATAATAACTGTTCCTGAACCTGGTGTTGTGAACCGTGAGGCTCCTGTACCTTCTTCCTGATGGCAGCAGTGAGAAGAGAGTACATCCTGCATGGTGGGGAAATTTCATTTAGCTGGAGAGAACAAAATTGCACTCTCAGCTGTAATGCATGCATCTGCAGAGGCCTGAGAAACAAAGCTAGAATGCCATATTCTTTCCATTTTTTGGCGATTGACTTAAATGTACACTCAGGGATATTTGATTCATTTTGGATCTCCCCCTCCCCCTCCAACTTTCAAATCCCTTACTCACTCTTCCTTCAGTTAGTCCTGACGAAGGGTCTCGGCCTGAAACATCGACTGTACCTCTTCCTAGAGATGCTGCCTGGCCTGCTGCGTTCACCAGCAACTTTTATGTGTGTTGCTTGAATTTCCAGCATCTGCAGAATTCCTGTTGTTTGCGTTTAAACTCAGAGATATTTAGTGACTTGGAAATTTTCTTGTATCCATCTCCTGACTTGTGTTTTTCAATAAACTTTTTGCAGATTTGCTTGGAGTGTTCATTTGGCTTCATGGTGTAGTTTTTGCCAGGATATTTTGCCAGCAGTTAGACCTTCCAGATACAGATGTATTTTTACTACAATCAATTGAAACACCTTGACCGCACATGGTGATCTCCATTTAACTAAATATGTGACTTTTAAAACCAATTGCTTGCACCAGTAATGATTTGGTGTGTCATATTAAAGGGGATGAATACTTGTGCAATCAATTAAGTTGTGTTTTATATTTGTAATTAATTTAGATCACTTTGTAGAGATCTGTTTTCACTTCGACACAAAGGAATTTTTTCTGTTGATCAGAGTCAAAAAAAGGCAAATTAAATTCATTGTGATTCAATAATGTAAAACAATAAAACATGAAAACTTCCAAGGGGGTTGGATATTTTTTATAGGCACTGTATATCTATCAGGGGTTAATGCTGAATGGGGAGGAAGAAGAGAGGAAGAAAGAACAAATTTGGAATAATAAACAAAAGGCATAAAACAATCTCAGGCAGTGAACAATCTCGGGCACCATTCAGGGCCCCAAACAGTCCTTCCAGGTGAGGCATCACTTCACCTGTGAGTCGACTGGGGTGATATACTGCGTCCGGTGCTCCCGATGTGGCCTTTTATATATTGGTGAGACCCGACGCAGACTGGGAGACCGCTTTGCTGAACATCTACGCTCTGTCCGCCAGAGAAAGCAGGATCTCCCAGTGGCCACACATTTTAATTCCACATCCCATTCCCATTCTGACATGTCTATCCACGGCCTCCTCTACTGTAAAGATGAAGCCACACTCAGGTTGGAGGAACAACACCTTATATTCTGTCTGGGTAGCCTCCAACCTGATGGCATGAACATTGACTTCTCTAACTTCCAATAAGGCCCCACCTCCTCCTCGTACCCCATCTGTTACTTATTTTTATGCACACATTCTTTCTCTCACTCTCCTTTTTCTCCCTCTGTCCCTCTGAATATACCTCTTGCCCATCCTCTGGGTCACCCACCCCCCCTTGTCTTTCTTCCCAGACCTCCTGTCCCATGATCCTCTCGTATCCCCTTTTGCCTATCACCTGTCCAGCTCTCGGCTCTATCCCTCCCCCTCCTGTCTTCTCCTATCATTTTGCATCTCCCCCTCCCCCTCCAGCTTTCAAATCCCTTACTCACTCTTCCTTCAGTTAGTCCTGACGAAGGGTCTCGGCCTGAAACGTCGACTGCGCCTCTTCCTATAGATGCTGCTTGGCCTGCTGCGTTCCCCAGCAACTTTGATGTATCAGGCAGTGAAAGATTCTTCTGAGTTAGGTGACTTATGGGGCATAGATGGTCTGAAGCCCCATAGTCATTTTCTCACAGAAGGGGAGCGAAAAGCTAGAGAACATAGGTTTAACATGATGGATGAGAGATTTAAAAGGAGCCTAAAGGGCCACTAGTTCATGCAGAGGCTGGTGCTTATGTGGAATGAGCTGCACAGGAGGCGGTAGAGGCAGGTAAAATATCCAGAATTTAAAAGAAAACATTTGGATAAGCACATACAAGGATAGATGGGACTTAGTGGGATATCAGGCAAATGGGACTGGCTCGGTTGACACCATGGTTGGTATGGATAAATTGGGCCAAAGAGTCTGTTTCCATGCTGTTGTATGACTATGAGTCTAAATGTGTCCAAACTGTTGCCTGATCAACAGACTACTATCAGAAGGGCACGGGCACGGTAAAAAAGAGTCTCAAAGTTCCGATCGACTCCCGATAGTCCCGATAGCAGGTGGCAAAAGGGAGAAACTCTTCCTGCCATAAACCTCCAGGTGCCGACAACTGCCGATGCGTTGGAAGCACCCGACCACAGCCGACTCTGAGCTCGTCCGAAAACTTCGAACCTCTGACCAGCCCCTCCGATACAGCATCCCGAGCACCATCCTCTGCCGAGCGCTTCAACCTCGCCCCGGCCGCCAAGCAACAAGCAAAGCTGAGGACTCGGGGCTTTCCCCTCCGGAGATTCTGGATCACACAGTAGTAGTGGCAGCGAAGCAGGCATTTCAGAAGTTTCTTCAGAGGTTCCTCCATGCTCTCACGTCTGTCTCCATCAAATCAGGATTGTGCACGGCATCCTACTTGACAGATAACAGATATCATTCACCAGAGTGGCCGCTGCGTCGCGCCGCCATCTTCTCAATGATATGAAGATACTGACTAGTTTATTCATAATCTACTGGATTTCAAAGAGGATGTATAACTATTTGTGGGTTTACACTTTTAAAAATTGGTTCCTTCCTTCCTGAAGACCTTGTCTTATATTTGAATACATGTCCAAAGAGGGAAAATGTATTTGTGGTTTTCAATGTAAAGTTGTCCAGACCTGCAAGTGCTACCTCAGAAAGAGAATCAGGCGTATTATCACTGACTCACATGAAATCTGTTGGCTTGTGGCAGCAATACAGTGCAAATAATAAAAGTACTATAAATTACAAAATTACTAAATAGTGCAAAATACGAATGGCAAGGTGGTATTCATTGGTTCATGGACCACTCAGAAATCTGATGGAGGAGAGGAAGGTGCTATCCTAAATCACTGAGTGTGGGTTTTCGGGGTTCTGTACATCCTCCATGGTGGTAGTAATGAGAAGAGTGCATGATCTGGAAGGTAAAAGTCTTATGTCCTGGGATCTGCCTTCTTGAGTTACCACCTCTTGAAGATGTCCTCAACAGTGGGGAGGGTTGTGCTCCTGATGGGATCAGTTGAGTCTACAACCCTCTGCAGCTTCTTGTGATCCTGTCATTGGAGCCTCCATTCCGGATGGGAGGCAGCCTGTCAGAATGTCCCTACTATTCATCTATAGTAATTTGTATGAGTCTTTGGTGACATACCAAATCTACTAAAACTCTCAGCAATTAGAGCCACTGGTGAGCCTTCTTCATAATTGCATCAACACGTTCAGCTCAGTGTAGATCTTCTGTGGTGTTGATGCGCAGAAACGTAAAAGTGCTCACCCTTTCCACTGCTGAATCCTCAGTGATGGCAGGTGTGTGCTCTCCCCACTTCCCATTCCTGAAGTCCACAAGCAGCCGCTTGGCTTGCTGATGTTGACTGTGAAGTTGTTGTTACAGCACTACTCAACTACTCAAACAAGGCTCAACAGTTGTGGGCGAGATGTTTTCCCTGGCTAAAGAAACTATAACTCGGGATCTAAGTCTCAATCTAAAGGATAGACCATTCAGAACTGCCACAAAGTGAAATTTCTTTATGCAAAGTCTGGTGAATTTTTGAAATCCGTGAAAAGTTGTGGAGACTCGGTCATTTTTTTTGCATCCAAAACCAAGATTGAAAGGTGTCCGGATATTAAGGAAATCAAGTGGTATGTGGATAGGATAAGAAGATGGTGTTTTTTGAGTAGAAAAATTGGTACAATGTTCTTGAAAAGGATGCAGACATGAAAGGCTGAATGATCTTCTCTTGCTCATGTTTCTTGTGCATCTGAATAAAGAACAGGAGCCAATTCTTCATGGGAAGAAGAGGACAGAAAAGAAGATGGACTGAGAAAAGTTGAATGACATAGTTCAAAGTAAATATTGTTCTCAGTTAAGAAAGTTATCAGAAAGTGAGAGCATCTTACTTCTTATGCAAAGGTATATTATTTTATTTTGATTTATGTTAGAGATGAATACTGATTTTTTTTTGTTTTAAAATGGATTGGAAGAAGCATATTTTTCTTCTAATTTAACTAACTGAAAATGTAACTTGTGCCACACTATAATATGTGTGTAAAGCTCACTGAGGACTGAGGGTTCATTAGACAGCTCACCCAACCACCAAGCAAGAGATGGGCAGCAGTATATGGGATGGCCATTGGTTACAAGTACCCCTAAAGGTCTGGTTGGGGACTGATGGGGACAAATACAACTATTCCTCATTACAGTAGGGTCATATCCATTGGAGTCCCTATTTAATAGGGCTGTGAGATTACCTTTTCCATGTAGAATACAGTGTCATAAAGTTAGTTGTACAGTTCAGTAGCAGGTCCTTTCGCCAGTCATGTCCATGATGAAATTTTTACCCATCTACACTGATTCTATTATCCTGCATAAGCTGCATATCCTTCTGTGCCTTACATATCCAAGTGCCTGTCTAAACATCACTTAAATATAGTGATTATGTCTGATTCCGCCACCTCGTCTGACAGTGATTTGCAAAAAAAACTATCCTTTATAGATCTTCTCATTTCAGGTCAATGTTCTCGTCTTGTCATCTCTTTTCTTAGTATTCACTCAGTGTGTTGTATTTCTAGTACTTTCCTGTTTTTCCCAGACACTGATTTTATTGGGGGGTGGGGCAGTTTGTTGAGCTCCTGTTGTGGTCTCCTCTACATCAGTAAGACATGACATAGATTGGTGGCCTGCTTTGTCGAACACCTTCGCTCTGTCCACTGCTAAAGGCAGGATTACCTGGTGGCTATCCATTTCAATTCAACTTCCCATTCCCATTCTGACATGCCTGTCCATGGCATCCTTTACTGGCATGATGTGATCAAACTCAGGTTCGAGGAGCATTGACATTGTTATGACGCTAAGTGGTATCACTTAGAGCTTTGGCATTTCCTCCTCAAATAAACTTTTAGAAATGATCAGTTTGGGTTACTAATTGTCCATCATGTAAACCAGTCTCCTGTCCATTGACTCTGTCTGTGCATCCACTGCCTTGGGAAAGAAGCCAAGATAATCAAGGACTTGTCTCTCCATTATCAATCTCTCTTCTCTTCTGTCAGGCAAAAGTTTGAAAGCACATACGACCACCTTGAGGACTACTTCTATTCTACTGTTATCAGACTCTTGACTAGACCTTTCATACACTAAAGATGAAATCTCAATCATCCAATCATGAGTTTGCTGCAATAATGTGTTATGAATAAGAGACAATTCAAGATAAAGAAGCGGTGAGTTCAGCATTGATATTGTTATGAACCAAGGCTATGCCTTATCACTTACTGCTTTGGCATCTTCTTCTCAAGTATACTTAGAAATGTGATTATGTAATCTACTTTGTTGTGGCAATTGTATTTTATTTGTTTATCTTCACTGCACATTTTCGGTAGCTACAACATTAAATTCTGCATATTGTTTTTCTTCTTGCTACTTTATGTGTTACCATCAGGTAGGAGGTACAGGAGCCTGAAGGCACACACTCAGTGATTCAGGAACAGCTTCTTCCCCTCTGGCATCTGATTCCTAAATGGACATTGAATCCGTGAAGACCACCTCACTTTTTTAATATATATTATTTCTGTTTTTTGCATGACTTTTAATCTATTCAATATACGTATACTGTAATTGATTCATTGATTGATTTATTTTCTTTTATATTATGTATTGCATTGAACTGCTGCTGCTAAGTTAACAAATTTCACAACACATGCCGGTGATAATAAACCTGATACTGATTCTGATGTATGGCATGATCTACCTGGAGAGAAAACAAAAACTTTTCACTAACAATAAACGCAAACTAAATTAATTAGTTCTGTGATGAACAGGTTTAAAAGTAGACAATTTCAGCGCAAAAAAAAAATCTAGAGACAAGCATGAGGAATGGGGTGGAGAAAGACCTGCTCTCTTCAAACATTCTGATAGGGGTCCGCAGCTGAAAAATGGTGGTTTCAGAAGCTCTGGTGCAGAAGATGGTAATTGGAAGCATCGCAGCTGGATGTCCGTGTTGAACTTGAGATGGCTAGAAAAGAGAAAATGAAGTGTTGGAGGGTCCACTGAAGAATTCTAAACATAGGTCAGAAGAGGAATGACAGCGGGTGAAAGGTATAACCAGAATAAGATGAAATATACTCACAGTGCAAGAATGGGATGAAATAATGCAACATTGACACATCCATCTATCCACATTGCTGCCAGTCAGTGGCATCAAACTAAGTTACGATTCTAGGTTTCATGCAAAACAAAGCAAAATCTAGTAATTACTTATCACAAAATTCTCTGACCCTTCCATTTCCCTCACTTATTTGGGAAAATCAAAGTTGTGAGCCTGAAAATTATTCAATGATTTCAAAATACATTGAATAAGAGTGATATTACGTGTGCCTGCACCAATTTCAGGCGAGTTCCTTGGCTGAAGTATTTCACCTCACTTGAGGAAAAAGATTCCATTGCTGAGATGGGTATTTTGAAGGCACAGTACTCAAGAGCAGATTGTGGTAGGAGTTTTGCGGATGTTCAGAACGTCCATGTATTGTGGATCCACTCAAAATAATATGTTTGTTTGCCCTGGAACATCACCTTCCCTGGTTATTATCTCAGCCTAAGTGAGACTACTGAACCAATCATAAAAATAGTTCCTTGCTCGTTGGTAATGCCATATTTTCATTGGCTCAAAGTTCAAAATAAATTTATTATCAAAGTACATATATGTCACCATATACTACCCTAGATTCACTTTCTTGCTGGCATACTCAATAAATAAGTATAATAGAATAATAAGTATAATAGAATCAATGTAAGACCGCACCAAATTGAGCTTTCAACCAGTGTGCAAAAGACAAGAAACTGCAAATAAAAAAAAAACAATAAGCAATAAATATTGAGAATGTGAGATGAAGAGTCCTTGAAAATGAATCCATAAGTTGTGGGAACATTTCAATGATGGGGCAAGCGATGTTAAGTGAAGTTATTAAAGTTATCCCCTTTGGTTCAAGAGCCTGATAGTTGACGGATAATAACCGCTCCTGAACCTGGCGATGTGACTCCTGAGGCTCTTGTACCTTCTTCCTGATGGCAACAGCAAGAAGAGAGCATGTTCTGGGTGGTGGGGTTTCCTGGTGGTTGGGCCCCCACCGTCACATTTACATGACCATATACAGCACTAAGATTCATTGATGTGTAGAAGACATTCTACTGTGCAAATACAAAAAAGGAAAAGGAGAATAAAAATAAAAAAGTAACAAGCAATACTTATCGAGAACATAAAATGAAGAGTACCTGAAATGGAGTCCTTAGGTGGTGGAAACAGTTTAGCGATGGGATAAATGTAGCTGAGCTAAGTTATCCACTCTGGTTCAAGATCCTGATGGTTGAGTGGTTATAACTGTTCCTGAACCTGGTAGTGTGGGTCCTGAAGCTCCTGTGCCTTCTTTCTGCTCCTGAACCTGGTGGTCTGCGTCCTGAGGCTCCTGTAACTTCTTCCTGATGGCAGCTGCGAGAAGAGAGCATTGCCTGGGTGGTGGAGATCCTTGATGATGGATGCCGCTTTCCTGAGACAACACTCCATATGGACGTGCTCAATGGTGGGGTAGGGACCAGGATATATCCACTTTTTTTGTAGACTTTTCCATTCAAGGATATTGGTGTTCACATACCCAGCCGTGATGCAAACAAACAATGTACTCTCCATTTCACATCCATAGAAATTTGTCATTGCTTTAGATAACATACTAAATCTTCACAAATTGCTAAGAAAATAGAGATACTACCATGCTTCTTTTATACTGGCACTTATGTGCTGGACCCACGACAGATCCTCTGAAATGATAAAACTAACATATTTAAAGTTGCTGACCATCTCCACCTCTGAGCCCACCATGAGGGCTGGCTTATGGACCACTGGTTTCTTTGCCCTGAAGTTAATAATCAGCTCCTTCATCTTACTGGCGTTGAGTGAGAAGTTGTTTTGTAGCACCACTCAGCCCGATTTTTAACCTCCCTCCTATAAGCTGATTGGTCACCACCGATG
This sequence comes from Mobula hypostoma, assembly GCF_963921235.1. Classification (NCBI taxonomy): domain Eukaryota; kingdom Metazoa; phylum Chordata; class Chondrichthyes; order Myliobatiformes; family Myliobatidae; genus Mobula; species Mobula hypostoma. The sequence goes on along the minus strand of NC_086098.1, from coordinate 211,520,510 downwards.
ATTCGGCCAATGACTCTGTTGTTGTCAGCAAATTTAAATATGGCATTGGAACTGTACTTAGTCTCACAGTTGAAGTATAAGGTGAGTAGAGCAGGGGGTTATGCACACAGCCATGTGATGCACCTGAGATTGTGGAGGAGTTATAGTTGCCAATCCAAACCAACCGGGATCTGCAGGTGAAGAAATCGAGGATCCAATTGCACAAGGAGATGTTGAGGCCAAGGTATTAAAGCTTATTGATTAGTCTTAAGGGGAAGATAGTGTTGAATGCTAAGCTGTAGTCAATGATGAGCATTCCGATGTATGCTTCTTGGCTGTCCAAGTGGTCCAGGGTTGAGTGAAGATCCAATGAAATGGCATCTTCTGTTGACCTGTTGTGACAGCAGGCAAATTGGAACAGATCTAAGTGGTTCCTCATGCAGGAATTGATATGTTTCATCACCATCCTCTCAAAGCACATCATCACAAACGATGCAAGTGTTACTAAATGATAGTCATTGAGACAGGTTACCTCATTCTGCTTAGACTCCGGTACAAATGAAGCCTGCCTGAAGCAGGTGCGTACCTCAGACTGCTGAAGCAAGAGGTCAACAATATCTGGTAAACACTCCTGCCAGTTGATCAGCACATATGGCCCAGATTTTTCCATTGGTTCACCCTCCTGAAGGATGCTTAGAGACTGAAATCACAAGATCATCAGGGGCTTTGGGAGTTCATGAAGATTTCTCCACGTTTTGAAGGTCAAAGTGAGCATAAAAGGCGTTGAAGCCATCTGGGAGTGAAGCATTGCTGTCACCTAAGCTGCTTGGCTTCACCTTATAGGAATCTTTGAATCTTTAATAGTATTCAAACCCTGCCACAGCTGTTGAACATCCTTCAGTGTTTCAAGTTTGGTTGGAATTGACACTTTGCATGTGAGACGGCTTTTTGGAGATTCTACCTGGACCTCTTATAATTTATGTCATTGCCAGACCTGAATGCCTCTGATCTGGCCCTCAACAGATTACAGATCTCATGGTTCACCCAGAGTTTCTGGTTAGGGAAGATTCTGAATATTTTTGTAGGGACACTCTTGTCCATGACTGTTTTTATAGGGATCATGACAATCATGGTGTATTCATTCAGTTCCTCTGATTGATCCTTAAGCTCGGCCCAGTATCCCGACTCAAAGCAATCCAGTAGCTACTCTTCTGCCTCCCGTGACCACCTCTTTGTTGTTCTTATCTCTGGAGCTTTGCTATTTAGCCTCAACTTGTATGTAAATGCAGTCTAGGCATGGAATGGTAGGTATTCCTAATTGTAGTATAGCAGTAACGAGGAATTCTGCAGATGCTGGAAATTCAAGCAACACACATCAAAGTTGCTGGTGAACGCAGCAGGCCAGGCAGCATCTCTAGGAAGAGGTACAGTCGACGTTTCAGGCCGAGGCCCTTCGTCAGGACTAACTGAAGGAAGAGCTAGTAAGAGATTTAAAAGTGGGAGAGGGAGGGGGAGATCCAAAATGAGAGGAGGAGACAGGACCCCCCGTCACCCCGCCTTAGTAAGTAGAATGGTCGGCACTTAATCATTAGAGGTTCCAGGTCAGAGAACAAGAGTGTAACAAGATTGCTGCGTATGAGCACCACCAAGAGTTTATCATGAAACAAGGACCCCCACCTTTTGTCTTCTCCAAATCAACAGTCCAATCCACCCTGTGTATAGAGAAGCTCCCAGGTCTTACCAACGTATCCATCATGTTTGGAGTGAGGCATGTCACTGTGAAACAGCAGTTCCTCATTTCCCTTTGATACAGCAATCATCTCATTTGCTGATATCATCAACTGCATCAATTTAATGTGAATAAAGTGTTTTTATTACTTTAATTATGTCCAAGCACACTTCAGCAGAACATCAGCAAGAAACATTTGACACTGAGCCACATCATAGATATATTAAGAAAGATGATTCAAAGCTGATCTCTGGCAAAGCAAGAGAATGAAAAGTCTTTAGATCATGAAGGGGTTCAAATGTAAATTGAACCTCTTCATAGTTTTCCTTATACTATAGTCAACTGCAGACTTTCAGATAATGTAAATTACCTCTAACTACAGATTGCGAGAAGTATATAACTCACAGTGACCATCCATCACATATATAACCATATAACCATATAACAATTACAGCACGGAAACAGGCCATCTCGGCCCTTCTAGTCCGTGCCGAGTGCTTACTCTCACCTAGTCCCACCGACCTGCACTCAGCCCACAACCCTCCATTCCTTTCCTGTCCATATAGCTATCCAATTTAACTTTAAATGACAACATCAAACCTGCCTCAACCACTTCTGCTGGAAGCTCGTTCCACACAGCCACCACTCTCTGAGTAAAGAAGTTCCCCCTCATGTTACCCCTAAACTTTTGCCCTTTATCTCTCAACTCATGTCCTCTTGTTTGAATCTCCCCTACTCTCAATGGAAAAAGCCTATCCACATCAACTCTATCTAATTTTAAATATCTCTATCAAGTCCCCACTCAACCTTCTACGCTCCAAGGAATAAAGTCCCAACTTGTTCAACCTTTCTCTGTAACTTAGGTGATGAAACCCAGGCAACAAATTGCTACAGTCACCTTGGTAGCCAATGGTAACGCAGTCTTTGCCCTAGAACAATACAGTACAGTCCACACCCTTTGGCTAATGATATTGTGCCGACCTTTTAACCAACTCTAAGATCAATCTAGCCCTTCCCTCCCTCATAGCACTCCATTTTTTTCTTTTATCCATGTGCTAAACTGGAAGTCTCTTGAATGTCCCTAATATATCCACCTCTACAAGCACCCTGACAGTGCATTCCATGCACTACATTTCACAACACCCTCCCTATAATTTCCTCAAATTATCTGAAAATTATTCCCTTTCATATTAGCCACTGTTGCACTGGGGGAAAGGTGGTGGCTATCTGTGGTATTTATCCACCATTCAGGGCCCCAAACAGTCCTTCCAGGTGAGGCATCACTTCACCTGTGAGTCGACTGGGGTGATATACTGCGTCCGGTGCTCCCGACGTGGCCTTTTATATATTGGTGAGACCCGACGCAGACTGGGAGACCGCTTTGCTGAACATCTACGCTCTGTCCGCCAGAGAAAGCAGGATCTCCCAGTGGCCACACATTTTAATTCCACATCCCATTCCCATTCTGACATGTCTATCCACGGCCTCCTCTACTGTAAAGATGAAGCCACACTCAGGTTGGAGGAACAACACCTTATATTCCGTCTGGGTAGCCTCCAACCTGATGGCATGAACATTGACTTCTCTAACTTCCGCTAAGGCCCCACCTCCCCCTCGTACCCCATCTGTTACTCATTTTTATGCACACATTCTTTCTCTCACTCTCCTTTTTCTCCCTCTGTCCCTCTGAATATACCTCTTGCCCATCCTCTGGGTCAACCCCCCCCCTTGTCTTTCTTCCCGGACCTCCTGTCCCATGATCCTCTCGTATCCCCTTTTGCCTATCACCTGTCCAGCTCTCGGCTCTATCCCTCCCCCTCCTGTCTTCTCCTATCATTTTGCATCTCCCCCTCCCCCTCCAGCTTTCAAATCCCTTACTCACTCTTCCTTCAGTTAGTCCTGACGAAGGGTCTCGGCCTGAAACGTCGACTGCGCCTCTTCCTATAGATGCTGCTTGGCCTGCTGCGTTCACCAGCAACTTTGATGTATGTTGCTTGAATTTCCAGCATCTGCAGAATTCCTGTTGTTTGTGGTATTTATGCCTCTTATTATCTTATATTGGTTCCAAGCTTGTCAAGCCAAGGAGTGGTAGTGGGGACAAGCTCCCACTATGTAAAAGTGCTCCTCACGGCATGTGCCTCAAATAGCCTCTGACAACCAAGTTCAACTCCTGGCCATCTTGGGTGGTTTAGCTTCTAAGCCTGGGGGAACTGTTTCTACTGACAGGAGAAGGAGTGAAGGCGGGTCCTGACATCTTAAAACCAGTGCTTCGGGTAGATGGAGCTCGTCAGCCTGGGAAGGCAGTCCATCTAAGAGAGGGAAACTCTGATTTCAAACCTCCGCTGCCTTGCGGCCATACCCACTCATGGGAAAGGCTTCGGGAGTAAACCCTGAGGACAAATCCGGAGCTGAAGTCCCTAAGGCAGACCAACCTCCAACCTCATTCTGGCAACTCCTGCGACTACACTGGTGCCAAGCTGTATCGCCCTTGCCCTTCCCTTGGACAACATTGGTGTCATGGAGAGGGGAGACTTGCTGCATGGGCAACTGCCAGTCTTCCATACAACCTTGCCCAAGCCTACGCCCTGGAGAGGAACTTTCATGGCGCAGATCCATGGTCTCACGAGACTAACGGATGCCACCACCACCACCACCATCTTATATTCCTCTATCAAGCCACCTCTCATCATTACTCAAAAGAGAAAAGGCCTAGCTCTCTGAACCTATCCTCATAAGACATGCTCTCTAATTCAGAAAGCATTCTGGTAAATCTCCTCTGCACCCTCTCTAAAGCTTCTCCGTCTTTTTATAATGAGACAAGCAGAACAGAACACAATACTCCAAGTGCAGTCTAACCAGAGTTTGATAGAGCTACAACATTACCTCATAGCTCTTGAACTCAATCCCTCAATTAATGAAGGCCAATGCACTATACACCTTCTTAACCACCCTATCAACTTGCATGATAATGTTCAGGGAAATATCTATGTGGACCCCAAGATTCCTTTGTTCATCCACACTGCTAAGAATTCAGTCCTTAACCTTGTACTTTGCCTTCAAGTTTGACAGTCTGAATGTATGACTTCAAACTTTTCTGGATTGAACTCCATTTGCCTTTTCTTATTACAGCTCGGCATTCTATCAATATCATGCTGTAACCTATGACAACCTTCTACACTTTCCACAGCACCACCATCCTTTAGTGTCATCTGCAATCTTACTAACTCACCCTTCCACTTCCTCATCAAAACATTTATAAAAATCTCTGAGAGCAGGGGTGCCAGAACAGATCCCTATTGTACACCACTAATGATTGGCCTCCAGGCAGAATACTTTCCATCTACTCCCCCTCTCTGGCTCTGTGGGTAAGCCAATTCTGAATCCACACAGCCAGCCAAGTTGCCTTGGAATCCTTGTTTCCTGACTTTCTGACTGAGCCTGTCAGGGGGAACTTTGTCAAACACCCTACAAAAAATCAATATGCACCACATCCACCCCTCTATTTGCAACAATTTGTTTTGTCACTTCCTCTATAATTTCAATTAGGGCCATGAGGCACAACCTGTCCTCACAACACCAAGTTGACTATCCCTAAGCAGACCAGCTTTCCCAAGCACTAGTAAATCCTGTCTCAAAGAATCCTCTACAACAGTTTGCCTACCACTGTTGTAAGCACTGCTTTAACATTGTAGCTGTCTCTACTTCCTCTGGAAGTGAAGGAAATTTTGCATATCCCCTTTAACCCTCACTTATTTTTATTGATGCACCATAGAAAGCATCCTATCTGGATGTATCACAGCTTGATATAGCAACTGCTCTGCCCGTGACAAGAAGAAAATGCAGAGTTGTGGACACAGCTGAGCAGCATAACACAGAAACCAGATACCCTTCCAGGGATTCCATCTACACTTCTTGATACCCTGATAAATCAGTTAAAATAATCAAAGGCACCACCACCATGGTCATTCTCTCTTCTCCCTCCCATTGGGCAGAAGATGCAAAAGCCTGATAGCACATACCACCAGGCTCAAGATCAGCTTTGATCCCTTTATTGTAAGTTGATTGAACATTTCCCAAGTAAGATAAAACTTCAGACTACCTAGCTTTGGCCTTTCACCATATTGTCCCCCTGCAGTGCATTTCTTCTTGAACTGTAACATTTTATTCTGCATCCCTGTTTTGTTTTAACAATTGAGATTAGAGGTGGAATTGGATACACGTCAACTCTGGTAGGGTTTGCAGGCCTACAGTATTTTTCTTTAGTACTGGAAAGGAAGGGGGAAGATCCCGGAATAAAAAGGTCGAAGGAGGGGAAAGAGGCCAGCAGGAAGGTGATAGGTGAACCCAGGTGTTTGGGAAAGGTCAAGGGCAGAAAAAGAAAATATCTTATAGGGGAGGGGAGTGGACAATAGGAGAAAGGGAAAGAAGAGGGACACAAGGAGAAGTAATAGGCAAGTAAGAAGAAGTGAAGGGTCAGAATGGGGGTGGGGGGAGCAGTAAATTTTTTCACTGGAAGGAGAAATCGATATTCATGCCGTCAGGTTGGAGGGAACCCAGACGGAACATAAAGTATTGCTCCTTCATCCTGAGGGTGGCCTTCTCTTGGCACAAGAGGAGGCCATGGATTGACATATTGGAATGGGAATGGGAATCGGGATTAGAATGTTTGGCCACCAGGAAGTCGCGCTTGTGGCAGATGGTACAGAAGTGCTTGACGAAGCAGTCCCTCAATTTACGATAGGTCTCACCAACGTAGAGGAGGCCACATCAAGAGCACTGGACACAATAGACAATGCCAGCAGATTTGCAGGTGGAATGTTGCCTCTGTTTGAGGCCCTGAATGCAGGTGAGGGAGGAAGTGTATGGGCAGGTATAGTACCTAGGCTGCTTGCAGGAATAAGTGCCTGGAGGAAGATTAGTGGCGAGGGATGAATGGGCAAGGGAATCGTGGAGAAAGAAGTCCCTGTAGAAAGATGACCCTGTAATCTATGTCTCAGAGGCCGGTGTTAGGCTGTCTTTAAAGAGAGTGAACCTTCACAAGGTGGAAGGTCCCAATGGAGTACCTGGTAAGGCTCTGAAAACCTGTGCCAACCAACTATTCAAGGACGTTTTCAATCTCTCAGTGCTACGAGTGGGAGTTCCCACTTGCTTCAAAAAGACAACAATTATACCAGTGCCTAAGAAGAATAATGTGAGCTGCCTTAATGACTACCGCCCGGCAGCACTCACGTCGACAGTGATGAAATGCTTTGAGAGGTTGGTCATGACTAGACTGAACTCCTGCCTCAGCAAGGACCTGGACCCACTGTAATTTGCCTATCGCCACAACAGATCAATGGCAGACACAATCTCAATGGCTCTCCACACAGCTTTAGACCACATGATGAGGGTCTAACCTGGTCCCATCATATTGATATAGTTATAAAGACGGCAAGACAGCAGCAATACTTTATTAGGAGTTTGAAGAGATTTGGCATGTCAACAAATACACTGAAAAACTTCTATAGTTGTACTGTGGAGAGCATTCTGACAGGCTGCATCACTGTCTGGTATGGAGGGGCTGCTGCACAGGACCGAAAGAAGCTGCAGAGGGTTGTAAATCTAGTCAGCTCCATCTTGAGTCCTAGCCTGCAAAGTATCCACGGCATCTTCAGGGAGCGATGTCTCAGAAAGGCAGCATCCAATATAAAGACCTCCAGCACCCAGGGCATGTCATCTTTTCACTGTTACCATCAGGAACAGCTTCTTCCCCTCTGCCATCCAATTCCTAAATGGATATTGAAAACTACCTCACTTTTTTTTTAATATACAGCATTTCTGCTTTTGCACGTTTTTTAAAATCTATTCAATAGACATAATTGATTTACTTATTTATTATTGTTTTATTTTATTTATTATTATTATTTTTGTCTTCTAGATTATGTATTGCATTCAACTGTTGCTGCTAAGTTAACAAATTTCACGTCACATGCCGGTGATAATAACCCTGATTCTGATTCTGAAGAGGTATATTCAAGATAACCATGGGAGTCAAAAGGTTTATAAAAATGTCAGTTGACAGTTTGTCTCCAGAGATGGATGCAGAGAGATCAAGAAAGGGGACAGAGGAGAGAGGTTTCAGAGATGAACCAAGTGAATGTAAGGGCTGGGTGAAGGTTAGAAGCAAAATTGATGAAATTGACAAGCTCAGCATGGATGCATGAAGCAGCATCAATGCAGTCATCAATGTAGCAGAGGAAGATTTGGGGAGTATGACCGGGGAAGGCTTCGAACAGAGAATATTCCACATAGCCAGTGAAGAGGCAGGCATAGCTTGGGCCCATGCAAGTGCCCGTGGCTACCCCTCGGGTTTGGAGAAAGCGGGAGGAGCCAAAGGAAAAATTGTTCAAGGTGAGAACTAGTTCTGCTAGAGGTAGACAGGTGGTGGTGGAGGGCTATCAATTCGTTCTTTTGTCAGTCTGGAGGGTTTTAAGGCCTTCCCAAAGGGGGGTAGAAATATAGAGGGACTGAACATCCATGGTGAAGATGAGGTGGTCAGGGCCAGGGAATTGAAATTTACTGAGAAGATTGAGGGCATGAGAAGTGTTGCAGATGTAGGTGGGAAGAGACTGAACCAAAGGGGATAAAATGAAGTCAATTTCTGATCGGATATTGAAGCCATGAACACTACCTCACTACTTTTTTATTTTTATTTGCACTACTTATTTAATTTAACTATTTAGTATATGCACTTACTGTAATTCATAGTTTCTTTTCTATTATTATGTATTATTATGTATTGCATTGTACTGCTGCCACAAAGACAACAAATTTCATGACATATGCGGGTGAAATTAAACCTGATTCTGATAATGCACCAAACAAACGATCTGCAGGAGGAATTCAGCAGGTCAAGCGACATCTGAAGGAGGAAAGGAATTGTTGACATTTCTGGTAAAAGGAACCTTGCATCAGGACTGAGAGTGGAGAGGCAAGATAGCCAGTACGAAGAGGGCAAGGGGAGTGGCGAGGCAGGAATCTGAGGTGATGAGTGGACTGAGGAGAGGTGTAAGATAACAGACAGGCTGTGCCAAAGGATGAGAGTGGGATTCAAAACCAAAGTCAAAGTGAGGTGTACTGTCATATGCATAAAAATATCTCTGCACAGGTGCAGTGAAAAACTGACTTGCAGCAGCATCATAGTCATATAGCATCATTTAAGTAATATACTCAAAAAAAACATAAATTATGCACAATTTTTACAAGAAACACAATTAGAATAAAATAAGCAAAGTTAATTTTAGTGCAAAGTGGTGAAAGTGGTTATGGTGTTGCTAAAGTGTTGTGTTCGAGAAACAGATAGATGAAGGATTGGAAGACAGTGGCAGGTGAATGACAGACAGAGGCAATCAATGAGAGACAAAAAGGGGGAAAGGGGACTGAACTGTGTGTGCAGTCAGTCCACCCCTACTCCCCTCCCCTCTCATACCCCTCTTCAGTCCACCAATCACCTCGGATACCAATCTCACCACTCCCCTTTTCTTTTTTATACTGACCATCTCACCTCTCCATTCTCAGTCCTGATGCAGGTTCTCAGCCTGAAATTTGACAATTTCTTTCCTCCTGCAGATGATGCTCAGCCCATTGAGTTTCCCCAGTAGATATTTTGTTGCTCCCAATTCTAGCGTCCCTCTTGCATCTCCTTTGTATATTGTACATTAGATAAGTGCATCATTTGAATCACAGCAGAGAATGTGACAATCTGATGTGTTAGTTGGTTATGTTACGCTAGGACTAATAAACCAATGTCATTTTACTGTGTGCATTTCTAGTCACCTCTCTAAAGGGTGGATGTCATAAAGGTGAAAACTATGCAAACAAAAAATCACTAAGATGTTGCAAAGTCCCGAGGGCTTGAATTTCCAGGGAAGACTGGATCAGTTAGGGCTTTTGCCTCTGGAGCCCCCGAAGTTAAGGGGTGATCTGATCAAAGAATATCCTATTATGAGGGGCATAGATAAGGTAATAATCCCAGTCATTTTTCCAGGAGAGGGGATTCTAAAATTAAAGGGCACACCCTCAAAGTGAGACTGAAAGGGGTCCAGAAGGACACAGAGAGGGTGGTAGGCACATGGAATGCACTGCCCGTGGTAGAAGTGAGCACATTACAACATTGAAAGGACAATTGGAAGGGAAGATGGATTGGAAATGTTTAGGAGGCTACAGACCAAATATAGACAACTGGGACTAGCTCAGGTAGGCAATTTGTTCAGAAGCCTGTTTCCATGTAGAATAACTCTCTGACTCCAAAACGGCAATTTGTGAGCAAAGATAGCAGTAAAGGCAGAAAACAACTAACAGGTCCGGCAGCATTTGTAGAGAGAGAAGAACAGGTGACTCATAGTTTTTTTAAAAACGCAAACGCGAGGAAATCTGCAGATGCTGGAATTTCAAGCAACACACATAAAAGTTGCTGGTGAACTCAGCAGACCAGACAGCATCTCTAGGAAGAGGTACAGTCGATGTTTCGGGCCGAGACCCTTCGTCAGGACTAACTGAAAGAAGAGTTAGTAAGAGATTTGAAAGTGGGAGAGGGAGGGGGAGATCTGAAATGATAGAAGAAGACAGGAGGGGGAGGGATGGAGCCAAGAGCTGGACAGTTGATTGGCAAAAGGGATACGAGGCTGGAGAAGGGAGAGGATCATGGGACGGGAGGCCTAGGGAGAAAGAAAGGGGGAAAGCCTAGAGGATAGGTAGGGGTATGTCCAGCTCTTGGCTCCATCCCTCCCCCTCCTGTCTTCTCCTATCATTTCAGATCTCCCCCTCCCCCCCCACTTTCAAATCTCTTACTAGCTCTTCTTTCAGTTAGTCCTGACGAAGGGTCTCAGCCCGAAATGTCGACTGTACCTCTTCCTAGAGATGCTGCCTGGCCTGCTGCGTTCACCAGCAATTTTTAATGTGTGTGGCTCATAGTTTTTTTCATAACCCATTATTTCAACAAACCACCCCAAAAAATTAAAACCATCTCCACTCTCCTTACTGCCGGAATATTTTCAGTATTTTCTGCTCTTGATTCAAGCTTTAGCATTTGCTGATTTTTGGTCCTTTTCTAACTGTCAGGTCAATTTTCATGAGCTCTTTCTTTTCCTGGATATTATAAAAATAAGCATACTTTTGTGTTACGGAACAAATAAAAAAGCTGCCAGACAGATTACAAAGTGTCCAGTGGGGAAACCAAATATTTGGTTTTATAATAAGAAAAACAAAAATTCATCCCTATGTTCTTACAAACACATCTTTAAAGACAAATGATCATTATGTTAATAAAGTATTGTCATTCCAGCTGCTATTGTGAAGACTTAGTTTGTTTCCTAAGGTCTGGATCCAAGTCCTCTGACTGTACATCTGGTGAGCAGCCGCAGAATATCTAATAGTGTTGTATTAAAATAAAAACCTCCGATTTAATGGTTGGTGACTTCACCTCTCTATTCACATTTTGTTATTTTTCTGACTCTCTGCCCCATATTTATCAAATTTATTTGGTCAGCTGTTATATCTGGCCTAGGCCAAACAATTACACTGTTTATTTCAACACGCTTAACTGGAAAATAAGCAATGTCCATTCAAATTCCATATGTTTTCCCCACACATTTGGAAAATAATTTTAAAAATACTTCCTCAATGTCATGGTAACAAAAGACAGAATGCCAAATGTGCCTTTTCATGAATTCTCTCTACCTTCTCTCTGAAAACGCTTATGTACAAATGATGAAGTTAGTATTGCATCAAGTCATCCAAGTAGCCTTTCCTCACACGTGAGGTAAGAGATCATTTTTCCATCATAATGTCAGAAATGAAGATATTTGCTTATTCTAGTGCTGTGTGCAGTTCTGTTCTCAATGCTCAGGTGAGCAGCCATCAATGCAAGCAGGAGTCACTCAATCAACATTTTAACGAGCTTGCCTGTCAAAGGATTAGATAGGCATAAGAGAAATGGTGATAGCCACCACCGGCATGAGAGGTTAATCACTCGCCCTGGACAGTCCACAGCAATACCAGCACCCGTTCCCTTCCTTCACAATCCTCAGTGGGAGAGAAGACCACCAACGATTAGAAATGTAACTGGACTAATTAAATAGAAACGATGTCTACATGAACTGACAAAGGTTGGGTATCCTGCAGGAGGCGACTCCCCAGGGCTCTCCTCTAATTTCCAAGCTGGGAAAGTGACAGAAATCGCTGGAGCTGCTCAGCAGTTCAGGCACTATCTTCAGAGCGAAATGGATAGTTGACATTTTGAGTTGAGACACTTAATCTGGACTATATGGAATAATCTCTACTTTTCTAACAGTGTTCCTCCAACAACACTCAAGAGGCTCCGTTCCATACAGCTCTTTTTGGTTGGTTCCCCATCCACCAGCAAACCGTTCCTCTCTCCATTAGTAAGAGACTGTAGCTGTGTGTCAGCGCTCAGTCAACACTAACCTCTCATTCTATTACTTCCACCAACAAGAAGATCAGAGGATCCCCTATCTGTAGGTTGCCTCTAATTTGCTCAAAATCCTGATTCAGAAATCTATCATTGTTTGTTTATCATGGCTATGTCAAAATCGTGGAACTTTTTTCCTGACAGTACAGTACTTCACTACAGTGACCTGAGCAAGTGAAGGAGGTGGCTCACAGCCAACATAGTAAGAAAAATTTGAGAGGGGGATGAAATGCTGGACTTACCAAAAGCAGCTACAGTCAGTGAAGTAACCCAAAGGCTTGTGTCTTGGTGCACTCTTCTGACATAGAGAGGTTAAGGTTCTCTGTATTCTGGCATTAGTTCATTCTCACAGAGTGAAGAAGGATGATCTAAATTAGATTGCACCTATTTTTGGGATGCCAAATCAAATCCCAAATAAAACAAAATCATAAAATTGAACAAATAAAATCACAAAAACCAAACAAGCATAGAGCCTAATGTGACATCTATAAGTCAGTTCTGCAGCAGACATTTGCTCTGCAGCAAGCAGAGAATGACAGAAGCTCCTAAAGGAGAACACCTCAACAGTCAGACAGCACCATCCACTTGGGCCATGGAGAGATCTCCTTCTGTACCCTTGGGGAGGAATAGTCAAGGTACCTGTTATGAACTCAATCACCATTGAGGAGTTCTTTTTCTCTTCATTCCTAGAGGTGCTCTCTGCCTTTGAGGGGTTTATGTTTGTTCCTGAATTTCATGACGTTGCTCTTGAGTGTTTGGGCTGTCGATGATCTTGAGAGATCTGCTAGAATTATAATCATCTAATAACTTACCTGTCTGTCTGCTCAGTCAGCTATCACTTTGCCAATGAGCGATGGAAGAGACTCAGATTCTCACATTGATCTGATTAGCCACTTCAGACGCCCAAAACCAGTCCTAAGGGACTGGTAAAGAAAAGTCACATGGCACAGTATATGAGGTATGTTATTGATTCGCAAGACATGGACATCACTACTAATGTCGACATTTATTGTTCATCCTTAATTGTGTCTGAACTTAGGAAAGAGTCCAACCATATAGATAGGTCTGGAATGAGTAATAATGGCACATTTACTTCCCTGACAGATATTAGTGAGTCAGATGGACTTTTACAAGAATCTGGTAGCTTCACAGTTGCAGTTACTGATACCAGCTTATACAAAATTCCAGCGGCTTGTATACTCTCTAGAGTTTAAATTCTCAGCTACACTGGCAGGATTTGAACTTATGTCTCCGAGTGAACAGTCTGGAAATCTGGCTGCAAATCCAATAATTTAACCAATTTGCCATCTTCTTACTTCCAATGTGCTGACAAATCTCAGTGCATTAACTGATCAGCAGTCACAATTCTGATGCTTTCTATATCATTGTGGAGTATTTCAACCAGGCCAGCTTGACAAAGTTTCTGAACAACTACTACCAACAAATCACCTGTGGAACCAGAGAACCCCATACTTCACCACTGTTATACTACCATCAAGAACGTTTACCATGTCGTCCCATGTCCACACGTCAGAAAGTTCGATCACTTGGCTGTACTTCTACTCCTGACCTACAGGCAGAGACTAAAGATCACAGAACCAATGGTGAGGACCAGGCAGCTATATCAAGGGAGTCAGAGGAGTGCTTACCGGACTGCTTTGAAATGGAGGAGCGGACAATATTCAGGGATTCATCTTTGAACCTGAATACACAGTTGTGTATTCAAGTTATACCCAAACCAAAAGTCGTGGATGAACCAGGAGATTCACAATCTGCTAAGGGCTAGATCTGTGACATTCAAGGCCAGTGATCCAGAACTATACAAGAAATCCAGGTACAATCTATGGAAGACTATTTTAAGAGCATAAAAAAATTCAGCTGAAATTAGAGATGGAATTGGATCAAGTCAGCTCTGTCAGGTTTTGTAGGCCATTACGTCCTACAAGGCAAAAGCTAACCGTGTATGGCTGTGATGCATACTCCCAGTTGCACTAAACACCTTTTATGCATGCTTTCAAAGGGAGAATGCAAAATATTTCATGACATATACCAGTGGTATTAAACCTAATTCTGATTCTGTACCATGCTAACTGAACCCCTTTTCCTTGAGCTTTTGTAGTAATGCTTCTTCTGTTTAATCTGTATTTCCTCTATTTTTGCTTCCAAATTGAGCTGAGCCTCCAGTACATTTCTGCTTCCATTACAGTGCATCCTGCTATGAAGTTTCATGTTGTGCTACAACTGAGAAGAAGTGCAGCAGGTGTCGTTTCGTTGTAATGCTTGATTGGCCTTTTTCTGCAATACCTACTTTATTATGGGAACTGGCTTCTCTGTATCTTCTTTAGAAGCTGAGTAATAACAAGAAGTGAGAGAATGTTTTACTCTATTCCTCTCTCCTTGAAAACTGCTCAGTATGTTTTTTTTATTTATGGACCATTATCCTTATAAGACTTCTTCTGGAAAACCTTGAATGATAATTCTAATCACTCCCATTTAATCCCATTTGATTAATATTTAAAACATCACACCATTTTCATAACAATCTATCTGGACCCTTTGGAATTTCTATTCATGATTTTCTTGTGAATGAATGCTATCTACCTGGTTCAATGTGCCTGATGATGCAACTATGTTTTCATTCCAGCTGTGCATACATGCCCTTGTGCATATGGCAATAAACTCAACTTTGACTCAAAACCATCTTTTTTTTTGTGGTGCTGTAGTTATTTCCACAAGAAAAATCTTCTTATTCCTAAAGGACAAGAATTTCAGTTCTTGTGCTCAGTGTGCCTTCTTTAGATTATAGGGTTGAAAAAGGATCTGTTCCTGTCACACTGGCGGGGCATTGGGAGCAAGGGTGCACCCAAATGCAAGACACATCTTGTGAGGTTACTTAGATTTAGTTTATTGTTCGATATCAGGAGAGCAAAGCAGGAGCAGGAAATAGCGAACTGGACAAGGACTCAGGTCTACGACTAGGCTGGGACAAGGGTCTTTGCTTGGACTCAGAATCGGCTCCCAGAACTAGAGGAGACATGAAGAGGCTAGGGTATGGACTCCGAGCCAGAGACTGGGCAAGGACCCAGTACCTGGGTCTTGCCTCGGGCTCGGACCCCAGAACCAGGCATGGACATGACATGGGCTAGAGAGAGGAGGAACATGGGAACACAGAGCCTCGGTCTCAGGAGAGCAAGTACATGGAACCATGGACACATACACAGAACACAGAGTCAGGACCCCTCCTTGGGTACAGGACATAGGGCCGGGACTCACACACAGAACAGAGAGCCGGGACCCCTCCTTCGGTACAGGACATAGGGCCGGGACTCATGACCCTCCATGGGGCAACGGCAAGACGGCCTGACCTATCCCACGGAGGCGAGGACAAGACATGACAAGACATGACCCTCCCACGGGGCAATGGCAAGGTGGCCTGACCTACCCCACGGAGGCAAGGACAAGACACGACAAGACATGACTCCCCGCGGGGCAACGGCAAGACGGCCAGACTTACCCCCACGGAGGCGAGGACCAGACAAGACAAGACCAAAACGAATGAACACCAGACAGTACCTATCTAGCTCCGGCGATGGAACTAGATCGAAGTGCAGGCGGGGGCTGCAGACGAGGGCTAGAGGTGAGAGGGGCAGAGAAGGGATTCAGACAAGGGGTTAGGACAGGAATCGCAGACCACCAGGGCCAGGACTTGACTCAGAACTGGGAGGCCGCCAGGGACAGGACTTGACTTGGTGCTTGAATGCCGCCAGGGCCAGGACTTGACTTGGAGCTTGAATGCCGCCAGGGCCAGGACTTGACTTGGAGCCTCCAGGTAGTGGCAAGCTCTTAACTCGGCCCAGGAACAGTAGACGGCGGTTCTTGATTCCCTCCGGCGGGTTAACTGACGGACCCACCTCAGTGAGGAAACTTCGCAGGCTCGTTTCGGTGAGGTAACTTGACAAGGTTGCTCCGGTGAGGAAAGGCGAATTACCAGCACTCGCTTCGGGCAGAGACTAGGCTTGCTCCGGCCAGGTGACATCGGCACGCTGTACCTTGGTGACTTTGCAAACGCACCCGCGCCGAACGGCTGAAAGCCAGAGACTATAAGCTATCGGTTCAGCTGAGCGTTAATTGCCTCTAATCCCCAAAGTCGAGGGACACGGGAAAACAGGGAATCAATGGTCCAGATCGTAACATAAACAAGGTTAATTTAAAGGGACCCCGATCCGGACCATGACAGTTCCAGTGTTTTCTTGGGATACTATCTGCTCAATGTTATAGTCATATTGAGATAGTTAGATGCCCCACCCCACCTTTTGTTCCAGAATGGCCATCAGGGGTTTATGTTCAGAAATTGGTATGAATAGACCTCCCAGCAAAAATTGTTGAGGCCTTGTAACTTGAAATATAATTGCTCATTAGTTCACTTTCTATATGAATAAAATATTTTTTTCATTATTTGTGAGGCATGTGTAACAGAAACAAAGAGGACAATGATATATCATTCTAAACATAACACATGAACAGAAAATTCTGGAAATAAACAGTATGTCAGGTGGCATATGTGGAAAGAGAAATAGTCTTAATGTTACAGCAACACACATCAAAGTTGCTGGTGAACGCAGCAGGCCAGGCAGCATCTCTAGGAAGAGGTACAGTTGCCGTTTCAGGCCGAGACCCTTCGTCAGGACGAAGCCTCGACCTGAAACGTCGATTGTACCTCTTCCTAGAGATGCTGCCTAGCCTGCTGCGTTCACCAGCAACTTTGATGTGTGTTACTTGAATTTCCAGCATCTGCAGAATTCCTGTTGTTGAAGTCTTAATGTTTTAGGGTTTAAATAAAGGAAAGAGAAAATGAGTGCAGTTCTAGATGGAAGATGAGGTACTGTTCCTCACATTGGGCCATATTATTGCAGTACAAGAGACGACAAACAGGTCAGAATGGGACTGGATCATGAGTTACTGTGGCAGACATAGGGACCTCTGAAGACAGAATGCAGGTGTTTCACAAGTTTGCACCTTGCTGCAATGAACCCATTTACACTACCTCATTATTATTTTTTTCTTTTTTGTTTACTTTCTTTTTACTACCTATTTAATTTAATTCTTTATATATATTTCTTATTGTAATATATAGTTTTTATTATTATGAGCTGCCACAAAAGAACAAATTTCACAACATATGCCGGTGATATTAAACTTGTTTCTGATTCTGATTTTGATTCCATATTGCAGTGGTATCTATACCAAACTGGAAGAAAAGTAAGTGAATTGATGCCTCAATTGGGAAAACTCTTTGGGAAGAGGTAAAAAGACAAATGTTGCTTGTACTACAGCTGCACTGGAAAATGCAGTAAGAAAGGGAATGGTTGGGAGGACAGAAGAATGGACAAGGGAGGGAAAGAATGATCCCTTCAAAATGCTGAAAGGAAAGAGGAAGATGCATTTGGAGGTGGAAAATCAACGAAGCTGGTAAAAATTGCAAAGGATAATCTATTGAATGCAGTATCAGGTGGTGAGGACCGGGGAATTCGAGTTTTCTCTTTTGTGAGAGCAAAGGTGAAGGGATCAGAAGAGATACTCTCAAAGGTGTAAACATCTTCCTCTCTCCATTGAGCAGTTTGAAGTAACCTTTCCTCTACAACTCTCTTGCCTGCTCTTCTGTCTCCAATAGCCAGTATATTTTCCCATGCAAGTACTGTAGATGAAATATCTTCTATTTATTTTATTGATTGAGATATAGCGAGATCCTTCCAGTTTTTTGAGCCACATTGCCCAGCTATCCCCTGATTTAATCCTAACCTAATCACGGGACAATTTACAATGACCAATTAACCAACCAGCAGGCAGTCTTTGGACCATGGGAGGAAACCAGAGCACCCGGAGGAAACCCATGTGGTCACAGGAAGAGTATACAAACTCCTTACAGGCAGTTGGGGGAATTGAACCCAAGTTGTTGGTACCGTAAAGCATTGTGCTAACAATTACATTACCATACCCCCTTTCAAGACTGTCCTTTCAGTCCTTTCAAAAGTTCTGTGAACTGCAATAGGCAGGAAGGCATGGTCAAAGAAGAAGGAAAGCATCTCAGGAACACATGTATGGAAGATATTCTAATTCAGAACAAATGCAACAGGAACAGAGGGACAAAAAGAATGCAATGAAGTTCTTACAGGAAGCGGGTTGTATGGAAATATAGCTGAGAAAGCAGTGGGGTTCTGCAGCATTGTAATATGTTTCTCAGTGGCTTATTCCCGAAGGTGGAGATGGAGTGCTTGCTAAGGGAGGGTCAGGGTCAGAGATAAACCAAGCAGAGGTGAGAGCAGGGTGGAAATTGATAGTAAAAACACTGGCATTTCAAGTTCTGTAAAAATACAGGAAATAGCATCAATGCAAGTCTGTGAATTGATCTCGGGTTGTAGTGTAACAAATGTTTTCACTGTCTACATCAGAATCCTCTAAGTGTGAAAGGTAAACATTTCTGCCTGAGATTTGTGTATGTTTCTTAACCACTCTTGCTCTAGGTAGGTAGTGTGCGAATGGCAATTTTATTTGGGACACCACAGTACATGAGGCATGCTATTTTCTAGGTGCCTTCGGTATATCATCCATGTACAGCTTGAAACTCTTTGTGCATTCTGTCAAAGGTTATCAACCTGAAGAGTGAACTTTTTTTCTCTCCTTTTGGTCTCACCATTTGTTCTATCTATTTCTTCGCCACCTTCCCTACAACCGAAAACATACCTATTTCCCCCTTACACCATTTTTTCAAAAGTTCTCTGTCTGGCAACTTCACTAACCTTCTCTTTCCATAGGTTGGCTGACATTGACAGGTTATGACACTCTGATTCCCTGCTAGCAGGTGCTGGTGGCAGCTGAGTAAGACAATCCTCCATCCAGTGATGAATCCCATCTGGAATGAAGTGAGATACGACCACACAGAAGAGGCCAAACAAAGAGGCTACACTTCAACTTGCTCCATTGGTTTAAGGCTATGTTACACAAGGTTATAGATGACATTTCATAGGACTTCTTTGATTTCAATAATATACGTGGAGACCAGTTGGATTGTTAGGTTATTTTCCCTTTGTCAGTGATTGTGCACAAAGCTTGGTATGAATGTTTATTGGCATGATTACCTTTTCTCTTTTCCAAATCCTTTCTGAACTGAGTAGATGCACCTTGTGGATTAAAACAGCAAGCAACAGCAAGATAAACCTGAGAAAATATGCTAGTCACAAAGCAAATGAATCTATAAGAAAATAAATAAACCAAAAAAGCTTGTAAGATAATTGGAGTATTATCTTGCACCTCATTGTCAGCATTTGTGGATTTTGCAAACAGGAAATCATTGTCATGTTAAACATATTAAATCCTTTGATAAAGTCAGAAGAGAACATGATACTTTTTACTAACTCAAGCTTGTCTTATACACATATTTAGTGTGGTTGATAGATGTACTGCCAGAATACAATGGTTCCTCTGCATATGGCTTGCACTCAAATTACCGGTCTTTTCATACAAAGGGCAGGTGTACACAAACACACTGCATTGTGGTTACTTTGCACAGTGTTTGTTTTTTAATCTCTACTCTTAATGATATTTTTTCTTTGGCTAATTTCCATCAAGCAATGGAGGTTAGCAGGAGAAATTGGTGTGTAATATAACCTATCCATGGGAGTGACAGCACTGGCATTTCTTGATCTACCTGCATCTGTTGATTTTAATGTGATCTCTTGCATAAACATGATAGATTTGCAAGCTATTTGGAACCTACCTACCTCTGAAGGTAGTGGCATTAAAAGTGGTAGCAAATGCAGCTAAGGGTAATGGCTGTCACTGAACTTACCAATGCATTTTCCAAGATTTCTTCTGTCAAATAAAAAAGTAGTTTCGAAAATGGTTCTTACCAGGAATTCTTCTTTTCACTGTACTCAAGCAGGAAACATCCTTAACAGTCAAATCCATCTCTGTGGAAGTTCAAGGAAAGCAAATTCCTGACAGTTGAAGTAAATATTTTTTCAGCCTTTGCTTTTCTTCTAAATAGGCAAACAATCATTAGGAGCTTTTTTTTGAGATTCTGTTTCAAACAATTTTTATTCCTACCAATAACCAGTATATACAGTGGATTCCAGTTAATTGTGCCAACTTAAACAACAAAAACTAATCGAAAAAATAACGGGGATTCCCTTTTGTTTATTTCGGACACTATGTCACTTAACTGGGACAGGATATCATTGCAGTCTATCAACTACCATCAATTGGGTGCACTTGTGTGGCTGTTAGACACTACACCATGCTTGGAGTAAAAAGTTTTTAAATAGCATCAGTTCTTGTGTGTTTGTGTTCAAAAAGCGGTGATGTTGTCACTGATAGTTGGGGAGAAATAAGCAGTAAGACTCAGAACTGTTTGAGCTCACTACAATTTCAAGCATTCAGGCTTGGAGATGCCATAAAAGGCCAGGAGTGAAAATAAATGACTTCATTACTTCAACAAGTTAGGAACTACAAAGAATTTGAATGTATTGACAATCATATTGAATATTACAATAAAAATGAAGATTTGGAAGATGCAATCATTGAAAGGATTGTATGACAGCAGTCCATTATCTGTGTTAGGTAGCTGCACTGATTCTGTTTAGTTACAGTCAATCAAAAGAACACAGCCGTGTATACTGGATGAAATCCGCCGTCAATTACTATTAGAAACTAATGTATAGTTTTAGAATACTGTAGTACTATTATTAGTGCTCTCATTTATTCTGTATTTCATTAAATACATAACTTAGTCATAGTCATAGTCATACTTTATTGATCCCGGGGGAAACTGGTTTTTGTTACAGTTGCACCATAAATAATTAAATAATAATAAAACCATAAATAATTAAATAGTAATATGTAAATTATGCCAGGAAATAAGTCCAGGAATATTGGCTCAGGGTGTCTGACCCTCCAAGGGAAGAGTTGTAAAGTTTGATGGCCACAGGCAGGAATGACTTCCTATGATGCTCTGTGCTGCATCTCGGTGGAATGAGTCTCTGGCTGAATGTACTCCTGTGCCCAACCAATCCATTATGTAGTGGATGTGAGACATTGTCCAAGATGGCATGCAACTTGGACGGCATCCTCTTTTCAGACACCACCGTGAGAGAGTCCAGTTCCATCCCCACAACATCACTGGCCTTACGAATGAGTTAGTTGATTCTGTTGGTGTCTGCTACCCTCAGCCTGCTGCCCCAGCACACAACAGCAAACATGATAGCACTGGTCACCACAGACTCGTAGAACATCCTCAGCATCATCCGATGGTTAAATGGTAGCTTGATTTTTTAAATTCCTTTTTTAACTAGTTCCATGAAACGTCGGCTAATTGAGACAGTCAGATAATTGGGCTAAAATGTACTGGTCCCGATGTGTCTCAGTTAACTAAAATCCTCTGTATTAGTCACTTCCAGTTCTCTCTCCACTTCCTGTCATCTTTCATTTTCTAATTTATTGTAAGAAGTAACAATAACATGAAAAGGCTCCTTTAAGATTATCCTCATCTAGTTCACACAGTGATTTCCCCTACAATGGGAGTTTGTCCTCTGTAATGTTCATATGTTGCCCTCATGCAGCACAGATTGCATTATATGCATCCAAAAGAGGAAAGGTTGAAAATTAAAATATTAAAAATCAAAGCCTACAAATTCAGCAATTTGCCACTCATTTTTCAGGAATTTTTTTCTACTGTATTTGCAGATTTAATTGATAAGTATAAAACTAGCCAGCTCCTGAACATTAATTGATGTGAGTTCAATAGCCAATATAAGCTGTGCTGACCTCTACCTTGCCGAGGCACAGCGACAACTCACGGATACCTCCTCTTATTTACCCCTCGTTCGTGACGCCACTAAGGAGCACCAGGCCATTGTCTCCCACACCATCACCGACTTTATCCGCTCAGGGGATCTCCCATCCACTGCTACCAACCTTATAGTTCCCACACCTCGCACTTCCCGTTTCTACCTCCTACCCAAGATCCACAAACCTGCCTGTCCTGGCCGACCTATTGTCTCAGCTTGCTCCTGCCCCACCGAACTCGTTTCTGCATACCTCGACACGGTTTTATCCCCCCTTGTTCAATCCTTTCCTACATATGTTCGTGACACTTCTCACGCTCTTAAACTTTTCGATGATTTTAAGTTCCCTGGCCCCCACCGCTTTATTTTCACCATGGATGTCCAGTCCCTATATACTTCCATCCCCCATCAGGAAGGTCTCAAAGCTCTACGCTTCTTTTTGGATTCCAGACCTAATCAGTTTCCCTCTACCACCACTCTCCTCCATCTAGCGGAATTACTCCTTACTCTTAATAATTTCTACTTTGGCTCCTCCCACTTCCTCCAAACTAAAGGTGTAGCTATGGGCACCCGTATGGGTCCTACCTATGCCTGCCATTTTGTTGGCTTTGTGGAACAATCTATGTTCCGTGCCTATTCTGGTATCTGTCCCCCACTTTTCCTTCGCTACATCGACGACTGCATTGGTGCTGCTTCCTGCACGCATGCAGAGCTCGTTGACTTTATTAACTTTGCCTCCAACTTTCACCCTGCCCTCGAGTTTACCTGGTCCATTTCCGACACCTCCCTCCCCTTTCTAGATCTTTCTGTCTCTGTCTCTGGAGACAGCTTATCCACTGATGTCTACTGTAAGCCTACTGACTCTCACAGCTATCTTGACTATTCCTCTTCTCACCCTGTCTCTTGCAAAAACGCCATCCCCTTCTCGCAATTCCTCCGTCTCCGCCGCATCTGCTCTCAGGATGAGGCTTTTCATTCTAGGACGAGGGAAATGTCTGCTTTTTTTAAAGAAAGGGGCTTCCCTTCCTCCACTATCAACTCTGCTCTTAAACGCATCTCCCCCATTTCACATACATCTGTTCTCACTCCATCCTCCCGCCACCCCACTAGGAATAGAGTTCCCCTGGTCCTCACCTACCACCCCACCAGCCTCCAGGTCCAACATATTATTCTCCGTAATTTCTGCCACATCCAACAGGATCCCACCACTAAGCACAACTTTCCCTCCCCCGCCTCTGCATTCCGCAGGGATCGCTCCCTATGCAACTCCCTTGTCCATTCGTCCCCCCCATCCCTCCCCACTGATCTCCCTCCTGACACTTATCCGTGTAAGCGGAACAAGTGCTACACATGCCCTTACACTTCCTCCCTTACCACCATTCAGGGCCCCAAACGGTCCTTCCAGGTGAGGCAACACTTCACCTGTGAGTCGGCTGGGGTGATATACTGCATCCGGTGCTCCCAATGTGGCCTTTTATATATTGGTGAGACCCGACGCAGACTGGGAGACCGCTTTGCTGAACACCTACGCTCTGTCCGCCAGAGAAAGCAGGATCTCCCAGTGGCCACACATTTTAATTCCACATCCCATTCCCATTCTGACATGTCTATCCACGTCCTCCTCTACTGTAAAGATGAAGCCACACTCAGGTTGGAGGAACAACACCTTATATTCCGTCTGGGTAGCCTCCAACCTGATGGCATGAACATTGACTTCTCTAACTTCCGCTAATGCCCCACCTCCCCCTCGTACCCCATCTGTTACTTATTTTTATACACACATTCTTTCTCTCACTCTCCTTTTTCTCCCTCTGTCCTTCTGAATATACCCCTTGCACATCCTCTGGGTACCGCCCCCCCCGCCTCCTTGTCTTTCTTCCCGGACCTCCTGTCCCATGATCCTCTCGTATCCCTTTTGCCTATCACCTGTCCAGCTCTTGGCTCCATCCCTCCCCCTCCTCCTATCATTTTGGATCTCCCCCTCCCCCTCCAACTTTCAAATCCCTTACTCACTCTTCCTTCAGTTAGTCCTGACGAAGGGTCTCAGCCTGAAACGTCAACTGCACCTCTTCCTACAGATGCTGCCTGCTGCGTTCACCAGCAACTTGTGTGTTACAAGCTGTGCTGAGGAGTTTGATCCAGGCCTGATAAGAACACAAGAAAATAGGAGCAACAGTAGGTTACCTGGTGCTTCCATTACTATTCAATATGATAATGGCTGATTTACCCCACTACTTGGATTTCCACACAGCCCTCTGTTGCCTGATCTTTCAAAAATATATCTAATTATTCTTTAAATACTCCCCCCCCCCATGATATAGCCTTCAAAATGCTCAAAGTTGGTGCACTAGAGTTTAATTCTATATTAAGAGAGGAGATTGTTGGTGTGTTTTTCCCCTCTTACCACTGCCCAGATGCTCCTTTTGGAGTCTATACATAAGAACAGGATCAGCCTGGCTGTGATTTTTCCTGTAGTTCAGCCGAACATTGGCAGAAGCCCTGGACCGACTTGTATAAACAAGTGTATGTACCATTTTCCTTTGATTTCTGTCAGAGCTACAGTGGAAGACCAGGAAACCATCAAGAAGGTCCACCATTTACACCAACCCTTCCAACCTCAGAATTAGCATGGCAAAATTTCAGTCCCCATTCTGGAGCCAAACTTAGGGTCTCACTTATGAGATTGTCAGTCTGTACAGTAAAGACACATCAAAATGTTTGATAAGAATTAGAGCTTCCTGATAAAAGATGATACTTAATAAATGTTACAAAATTCATCAGAATCAGATTTAACACCATCATTTTTTGTGAAGTTTGTTGTTTTGTGGCATCAGTATAGTGAAAACTTTTAAAATGACAATAAATTGGAAGAATAACTAGTGCAAGAATAAACAAACAATGAGGGAGTAATCTTGAGTTCATTGACCATTCTGAATTCTGATGGCAGAGGGGAAGAAGCTGCACCCCCCCCCCCACCTGCCATCATCAACTGCATGCTGTCTTTACTGTATTTGTCTTATCTCTATTTGATTACCTAAAATTGATCACTTCACACGTATTAGGATTAAATTTGTCTGCCAATACTGCAGTATATACAGCTGCAGCCTTACAAAATTTCTGTATAAAATGAGAGCTTTGCGGGCATTCAGAAATTCTGGAGGCCCAGTCAGCATTGGGAGCAGAGCACTTTGAAGGGGTTACTCACAGGTCGGCGAAGCTAGTACAAGAGGAGAGCTTTGCAGGCTTTTGGACTGTTGAGTGTGAATCTTCAGGTTCTTGTACCTCCGCCCTGTTGATTATAATGAGAAGGTTTGTCCTGGATGGTGAGGGTCTTTAGTGGTGGATGTCACCTCAATGAGGCACTACATCCTGAGACCCACATATTGAGGGGTATGTCCTCCATGGCAGCGATGGTGTACTGGCCATGAAGCTCTCTGAAGCCTCTTGAAATCCTGTGCATTGGAGGCTCTATACAAGGCTGTGATGTAACCAATCAAAATGCTCTTGACTATTCTGCATCTATGGAAATTTGTCAGAGTCTTTGGTGACATACCAAGAGCTGCTGGAACGCACATGAATTCATATATTATAATTTGAAAATGTACTACATCAGCAGGTAGGAGGCCAATAACGAGACTGAATCTGATCATGATTGTCATGTTCAAACTTGAAGATAATAGATGCTTGATGGGTAAGACATTAAAGAAAACAAAGTCTAGAAAGATTAGGAGTTAAGATTTAGATCCCAACTCCTTCCATTTGCTGTTGGATTCACGAAGTTCCTTTTGCAGATTGTACTTCACTCCATATTTCAGCATCTACATCTTGTGTCTCCAAGAGGAGGGAGGAGAAGATGGCGGCACGACACAGTGCGCGCGGCCATTCCAAATGATATCGATTATGTGTTAACTAGGGGGTCATGCACAATCCTCATTTGATGGAGAAAGCCATGAGAGTATGGAGGAACACCTGGAGAAACTTCTGAAATGCCCACTTCGCTGCCGCTGCCACTGTGCAATCGAGAATCTCTGGAGGGGAAGTCCCCAAATCCTCGGTTTTGCCTATTGCCTGTTGCCGGGGCTGGGGTCGAAGCGCTCGGCAGAGATGGTGCTCAGTGCTCTGTGTCAGAGAGCTGGTCGGAGGCTTGGAGTTTTCGGACGGACTCGGAGTCGGACTGTGGTCAGATGCTTCCAGGATGCTGCATCGGCAAGTTTGCAGCACTGGAGGTTTACCGTCTGCGTGAGATGATGGGACTTTCGAGCGACTTTGAGACTTTTACCGTGCCCATGGTCTGTTCTTATCAGGTTACAGTATTGCTTTGCACTGTTGTAACTATATGTTATAATTATGTGGTTTTTGTCAGTTTTTAAGTCGGTTTGTCATGTGTTTCTGTGATATCATTCTGGAAAAAGATTGTATCATTTCTTAATGCATGCATTACTAAATGACAATAAAAGAGGACTGCATGTCCTCATAATCTAAAAAAAGATACAGACCTAATGATCTAGTTCAGTGGTAGAATATATTCAGTGACCACTTTACCAGGTATACCTGCTCATTAATGCGAATATCTAATTAACCAATCATGTGACTGAAACTCAATGCATAAAAGCATGCAGACATATTCAGCAGGTTCAGTTGTTGTTCAGACTGAGGAAGAACTGTGATCTGAGTGACTTTGACCATGGAATGATTGTTGGTACCGGTTGGAGTGGTTCAAAAACTCAAAAACTGCTGATCTCATGGGAGTTTCACACACAACCGTCTCAAATGTTTACAGAGAATGGTGTGAGAAACAAAAAAAATCATCTAGTGAGTGGCTATTCTCGGAGCAAAAACGCCTTGTTATGAAAGGTTAATGGAGAATGGCCAGACTAGTTCAAGCTGACAAGAAGGCAACAGTAACGCAGATAATCAAAGGTTGCAACTGTGCTGTGCAGAAGAGCATCTCTGAATGTACAACAAATGGATGGGATATATCAGCAGAAGATCACAGACATACACCCATTGGCTACTTTATTATGTACATGAGTTACATAAGTGGTCACTGAGTATAGGTTCAATTGCCTTCGCCTGGTCTTACATAATCAGCCCACATACTATTCTTGTTTTGTTAATGTTAAAATTGAGCCTGTTCTCCAGTTTCATGCTTCGTTTATCATGAGAAATAGTATGCCTTTTCCTTAAAAGGTGAGAATGTATGATGTCAGGAAAGGTTAATGAATGGGATAGAATGCACAATCTAAATAATATGCAGTGTTAATGACTTGTCTCGTGATTCCCTTACTGATATCATTTCAGGTCCCTGTGCTGTCTAATTCAATAAAATCTGCAAGCAAGTCCCTCCATGATCTCATTATCACTGTTTTAAATGATCTTTAAAAAGATCAGCAAACAGTGGGAGGTTGGAGTTAATGTTAATTCTTTGTAACAGTCTGAAATTTGTGTATGAATTTTTGACATCAACATTATATCTCTCATTAAAACATTTAACTAATAGCTGACAGACAATGGGTGCAGTTAATTGCTATCTTCCCTAATGAAAGCCATTGCAGTTAGTAAAGCATCTAGTGCAGGACCAATATTGAAATGTAGGATCAAATGTTTTCACTGCAAATTGTTCGTTATATATTTATTGAAATACAAATGAGAATAGGCCCTTCCAGCACTTCAAGCTTACTAACTGGTACATCATTGGACTGCAGAAGGAAACCGGAGCACCTAGAGGAAACCCACACTGTCATTGACTATAGCTCAGCATTTAATACCATCATTCCCACAATCCTGATTGGGAAGTTGAAGAACCTGGGCCTCTGTAGCTCCATCTGCAATTGGATCCTTGACTTCCTAACCATAAGACCACAATCTCTGCGGATTGGTGATAACATATCCTCCTCACTGACTATCAACACTGGTGCACCTCAGGGGTGTGTGCTTAGCCCACTGCTCTACTCTCTATATACACGACTGTGTGGCTTGGCATAGCTTGAGTGCCATCTATAAATTTGCTGACAATACAAGCATTGTTGGTAGAATCTCAGGTGGTGGCGAGAGGCCGTACAGGAGTAAGATATGCTAACTAGTGGAATGGTGCTGCAGCAACAACCTGGCAACAACCTTCAGTAAGATGAAAGAGCTGATTGTGGACTTTAGGAAAGGTAAGGTGAAGGAACACATACCATTCCTCATAGAGGGATCAGAAGTGGAGAGAGAGCAATTTCAAGTTCCTGGGTGTCAAGGCCTCTGAGGATCTAACCTGGTCCCAACATATCGATGTAGTTATAAGAAATGCAAGACAGCAGCTATACTTTATTAGGAGTTTGAAGAGATTTGGCCTGTCAACAAGTACACTCAAAAACTTCTATAGTTGTACTGTGGAGAGCATTCTGTCAGGCTGCATTATCATCTCGTATTGGGGGGGGGTGCTACTGCACAGGATCGAAATAAGCTGCAGGGGGTTGTAAATCTAGTCAGCTCCATCTTGGGTACTAGCCTACAAAGTACCCAGGACATCTTGTTATGAACCAGCAGCAATAGATATGAATTTGAGTCAAGTTTTTAATAAAATACACAACGACATTTATTAAGCTCTACTCAAAAAAAATGGAACAGTAAAAGAACAATTAACTTAAACGGATGTTAACAGCGTTATGCGGCTATAGCTATCAAACAGTTGAACTTAAAGACAATTCTTAGCAGATCTTATTTAAGCACAGTCTTAAGGTGGTAATTTAATAAGTCCAAATGATTCCTGAAATAGTCAAGAGGAGAGGCTTCTCAAACCAGCTTTGGACCAGTCCCCAAAGTAAGGACGTCACTGCTGACGCAGCTCCCAGTCAGAATGCCTTGTCCGAAGTTATGACGCAGAATACGATTTCTCAAAGTGACGTTTCGACAAAGTGATCATCACACAATACCCAAACCGTGTCAGGGTTAACAAAACATGCGTGCCACGTACGGACGGTTCCAAAAGTCAGTCACAACCGTAATGTGCCGAACGCCGCTGGTTGACCCCAATCCTTTTGGGGTTCGTTTGGAGCTGGGGATTCTTCCCTCTCACTCTTTCATCTTCTCTGATGGCGTAACTACCTACAGTGAACTCCCAACAAAATAAACTACGCAACAACTGTGGTTTCCCCTTATATACCAGCTGGAACATGCCATCACGTGGCATCACATCACCCCACTATCACAAGACAATTACGTCATTCCAGTGGCACGAGACCATTACATCATTCCAATACCATAAGACAATTACATCATATTCACGAGATACTCACGGGACAGGTAACAATCTGCAAGGAGCGGTGTCTCAGAAAGACTACATCCATTATTAAGGACCTCCAGCACCCAGGGCATGCCTTTTTCTCACTGCTACCATCAGGTAGGAGGTACAGAAGCCTGAAGGCACATACTCGGTGATTCAGGAACAGCTTCTTCCCCTCTGCCATCCAATTCCTAAATGGACATTGAATCTTTGGACCCTACCTCACTTTTTTTTAAATATACAGTATTTCTGTTTTTTGCACATTTTAAAAAATCTATTCAATATACGTTTACTGTAATTGAGTTACTTGTTTATTTATTTATTTATGATTTTTTTTAATCTTCTAGATTATGTATTCTATTGAACTGCTGCTGCTAAGTTAACAAATTTCACGCCACATGCCAGTGATAATAAACCGGATTCTGATTCTGAAAATTGTCAAGCTCCTTGCAGACAGTGGTGGGAATTGAAATGAGGTCACTGGTACTGTAAAACTTTTGCTAAACTACACTACCATGATGGTGATGGTTCTGGACATGGAGTGAGTAGTTTGAATTATTTTAGTTCTGGCACAAAACAGCCAAGAAAATCATTGGCATTTGTCAAAGTTTATTAATTGATGTGCATGACAGGACAACAGATTTGTTTAACATTTGCGGTGCAAAACTCAATTATTCAAAATGTCTGAAGCACAAAAAGCTTAACCAAATTCAACATTTGCTATTTCAACTGAATTTCTAGATACTGTTGCGCAAATGAGAGCATTAGATCATTTATATCTGGTATTAGACAGTTCAACACTGGGGAAAATACACTGGATCTTGATCCACACCTGTCATAATCTTGTAAACTTCCATAAGATCTCCCCTCACATTCTGCTGCTCCACAGAAAGGAACCAAATTTCTTTCTCCAACCTTTCCTTTGAACGCATGCACTCTAATCCATAGAAACATAGAAAGCCTACAGCACAATACAGGCCCTTCGGCCCACAAAGTTGTGCCGAACATGTCCCTACCTTAGAAATTACTAGACTTACCTACAGCCCTCTATTTTTCTAAGCTCCATGTACCTATCCAAAAGTCTCTTAAAAGACCCTATCGTATCCGCCTACCCCACCTTTGCCAGAAGCCCATTCCACACACTCACCACTCTCAGAGTAAAAAACTTACCCCTGACATCTCCTCTGTACCTACTCCCCAGCACCTTAAACCTGTGTCCCCTTGTGGCAACCATTTCAGCCCTGGGAAAAAGCCTCAGACTATCCACACGATCAATGCCTTCCATCATCTTATACATCTCTATCAGGTCACCTCTCATCCTCCGTCGCTCCAAGGAGAAAAGGCTGAGTTCACTCAACCTATTCTCATAATGCATGCTCCCCAATCCAGGCAACATCCTTGTAAATCTCCTCTGCGCCCTTTCTATGGCTTCAACATCCTTCCTGTAGTGAGGTGACCAGAACTGAGCACAGTACTACAAGTGGGATCTGACCAGGGTCCTATCTAGCTGCAACATTACCTCTCAGCTCCTAAATTCAATTCCACGATTGATGAAGGCCAATACACCGTACGCCTTCTTAACCACAGAGTCAACCTGTGCGGCCTATGGACTCGGACCCCAAGATCCCTCTGATCCTCCACTCTGCCAAGAATCCAGTCAGCATCTTGGTAAACTCACCCTCTCCAGAGCCTTGACATACTTTCTGTAATGAGGCGACCAAAGGTGAAAACAATATTCCAGATGTGGCCAGACTAGCTTTATCAAGCTGCATTGTATCTACATGACTCTTGAATTCAGTGCCTTGACTAACAAAGGCAAGCATGCCATATGTCTTCTTTACCACCTGATCAAATTGCGTAGCTACTTTCAGGCAGCTATGAATTCCCTCAGCACATTTACACTGTAAAGGACCTTGTCATTAACAGTGTAATGTCTCTTTACATTTGATCTACCAAAGTACTACACTTCACACATGTTTAACCTCATAAAATGTAACTATTTTTTGAAATGTCAGTCAGCTCCTTTACATACTTCATGGCCATATCTCTACCCTTATCTGCAACTGATCTATATTTTATTGGATCCTTTGTCTTAGAGTCATAGAATATTGCAGCACAGAAATAGGCCCTTCAGCCCATCAAGTCTTTGCCAGATCATTAATCTGCCAAGTCCCATCAACCTGTACAAGGACCAAACGTCTCCATAACCATCTCATCCAAGTACCTATCCAAATTTCTCTTAAGTGTTGAAATTGAACCTGCATCCACCACTTGTGTTGGCAGCTCGTTCCACACTTCCACCATCTTCTGAATGAAGAAGATCCCCCTCATGTTCTCCTTAAACATTTCACCTTTCACTCTTAATCCATGACTTCTAGTTTTAGTCTCATGCAAACTCAATTGAAAAAGCTGCTTCCTGACAAAGGGTCTCGGCCCAAAACATCGACTGTGCTTCTTCCTATGAATGCTGTCTGGTCTGCTGCATTCCACCAGTATTTTGTATGTGTTGCTTGCATTTACCCTATCTATACCCATCATAATTTTGTATACCTCTACCAAAGCTTTCCTTCCTTAATCTTCTAAATTCTAGGGAATAAAGTCGTAACTTTTTCAACCTTTCCTTATAACCCAGGTACACAAGCACCAGCAACAAGCTTGTAAATGTTCTCTGAACTCTTTCAATCTTCCTTACATCTTTCCTGTAGGTAGGTGACCCACCACTGTCTGTAACAAGTTTCCATGTTCTCCTTGTGGGTTTCCTCCAGGTGCTCTGCTTTCCTCCCATAGTCCAAAGATGCTCCGGTTGTAGGTTAATTGGTCATTCTAAATTGTCCTGTGATTAGGCTAGGGTTAAACTGGGGTTTGCTGGGTGGCATGGCTTGAAGGGCTGGAAGGACCTTTTCCATTTTGTATCTCAATAAATAAATAAATGGAAATTGGACACAATACTCCAAATCAGGCATCACCAACGTCTTATACAACTTCAACATAATATCCAATCTTCTGTACTCATTACATTGATTTATGAAGGCCAATGTGCCAAAAGTTTTCTTTACAACCCTATCTACCTGTGATGCCATTTTCAGGGACTTATGGATCTGTATTCCCAGATCACTCTGTTCTACCACGTTCCTTAGTGTCCTACCACTCACAATGTAATAACTACCCTGGTTAGTCCTTCCAAAGTGCAGCACCCCACATTTGTCTGCATTGAATTCTGTCTGCCATTTTTCAGCCCATTTTTCCAGCTGGTCCAGATCTCCCTACAAGTTTGGATAGTCTTACTTGCCGTCCACTACATTCCTTATCTTGGTGATAACCACAAACTTTCTGATCCAGTGTACCACATTATCATCCAGGCCATTGATACAGATGACAACAAACCCAACACCGATCCCTGTGACACACCACTCGTCATAGGCCTCTAGTCAGAGAAGCAAATATCTACTACCACTCTAGCTTCACCCATGAAGCCAATGTCTAATCCAATTTACTACCTCATCTTGAATGCCAAGCAAAATGAACCTCTTTAACCAACCTCCCATGCAGGACCTTGTCAAAGGCCTGTTAAAGTCCATTCAGACATCACCTGCTGCCTTATCTTCATAAGCTTTCCTGGTAACATCCTCAAGAATCTCTGTAAGTTTGGTTAGACATGACCTACCATGCACAAAGCAATGCTGACTATCAGTAATCAATCCCTGTCTTTCCAAATACTAATATATCTGGTCCTTTAGAATACCTTTCAATGACTTTCCCAATACTGATGTAAGGCTCACTAGCCTATAATTTCCTGACTTATTCTTAGGGCCTTTCTTAAGCAACATAACAATGTTAGTTATCCCCCAATCCATCACCAGCTCACCCGTGTCTAAAGATGTTTTAACTGTCTCTGCTGGGGCCCCTGCGACTAACCTCCTGCAGTATGAGGGAACACCTTGTCAGGCCAGGGGTATTTATCCAGCTTAATTTCCCTCAAGACTGCAAACACCTCCACCTTTGTAATATGCATGACCTCACTGACTCTTCCACTCATTCATGTAGACTGTGTCCATCTCCCAAGTGAATACAGCTGCAAAAGATCCACCAGCTCTTTTGACTCCATGAATAGATTACCACTCTGATCTTCCAGAGGACCAATTTTGTCCCTTGATATTGTTTTGCTTTTAATATATCTGTAGAAGCCTTTAGGGTTCTCCTTCGTCTTGTCTGCTAGAGCAGCTTCATACCTTTCGTTAGGCCTCCTGATTTCCTTCTTATGTGTTCTCTTGCATTCCTAATACTCCTCAAGTACCTCATTTGTTCCTGCCTGCCTATACCTGCTATGCATCTCCTTCCTTTTCTTAACCAGGGCCTCAATATCTCTCAAAAACCAAGATTCCCTAAACATGTTATTCTTGCCTATTATTTTGCCAGGAAAGTACAAACTCTACCCACTGGTCCTCCAGAACCTTGCCCATGCCTAGAGAGGACATGAAGATATTGGTCAAGGCTCCAGCAATCTCATCTCGTGCATCTCCTAATAAACTAGGGTTTATTCCATTAGGCGGTGGGGACTTATCCACCTTCATGTTCTTTCAGAAACCTAACACTACGTGCTTCTTTATTTCAAAAGACCCTGACATATTAGCATGTTCCAGACTGATCTCCCTGTCCTCCATGTAAAAGTTCGAAGTAAATTTATTATCAAAGTAATATATGCTACCATATAAAACTCTGAGAATTATTTTCTTGCAGGAATACTCAATAAATCCAAGAACCATAAAAGACTGCATCCAAAAGACAGGACAAGCAACCAATGTGCAAAAGACAACAAACTGTGCAAATATAAAAGAGATAGACAGATAAATAAATAAACAAACAAACAAACAAACAAATAAATAAATGGGAAATAAATAAGTAAATAAATAGACAAATAGATTAGCAATAAATATTAAGAAAATGAGATGTAGAATCCTTGAAAGCGAGTCTATAGGTTGTGGCAACAGTTTAGTGTTGAGGCAAGTGAAGTTCAATGAAGTTACCCCACCTGGTTCAAAAAGCCTAATGGTCAAAGGATAATAACTGTTCCAGAGCCTGGTAGTATGAGTCATAAAATCCTGTACCTTCTTCCTGATGGCAGCAGCAAGAAGAGAACATGGCCTGGGCGTTGGGTGTCCCTGATGATCGATACTACACTTTGTGCGACCTCACTCTATGTACATGTGCTCATTGGAGAGGAGGGCTTTACCCATGATGGACTGGGCTGTATTCACTATCTTTTGCATAATTTTCTATTCAAGGGCATTGGTGCTTCCATTCCAGGTTGTGATGCAACCAGTCAATATTCTCCCCACCACACATATATAGAAGTTTGTGAAGTTATTAGATGTCATGCCAAATCTGAACAAACTTCTATGTAAGTAGAGATACTGCCGCGCTTTCTTCATAATTACGCTTATTTCCTGGGCCCAGGATGGGTCTGCTAAAATGGTGACACTGAAATAATTTAAATTTGCTGACCATCTCCACTTTTGGTCCCCTGATGTAGACTGAGTTATGGGCCTCTGATTTCCATAATCAGCTCATTAGTCTTGCTGACATTGAATGAGATTTGCTTTTATTGCAACACTTAGTCAGACTGTCCTTCTCCTTAGTAAATACTTTTGCAAAGTACTCATTTAGGACCTCATCCAAATTCTCCATCTCCAAGTACATACTACCTCCTTTATCTGTGAGTGGTCCTACCAACTATCTTTATGTATGTATGGAATAAAAACAGAAGTTCAGGCATCATCAACTTTTGAAGGAAAAACAGAGAAATGATGAGGGGTCCCCAACCCAAATTACTAACTCTATATTTTCCAAAAACCAATGCCGGAAGTGCTGAGTGCTTCTTGAATTTTCGCTTTTGGCTCATAGTTTTGGACATGGTATTGGTACCAATGACCTAGGTATAAAAAGAGAGGAGGTTCTGAAAAAAGAATACAGGAAGTTAGGAAGGAAGATGTGAAGCGGGACCTCAACTGCAGTAATCTCGGGATTGCTGCCTGAGCCACGTGCCAGTGAGGACGGGAATAGAATGAGGTGCAGGATAAATGCATGGCTGAAGAATTAGAGCAGGGGGTAGGGACTCATACTTCTGGATAATTGGGGCCTCTTCTGGGGCAGGTGGGACCTGTACAAAAGGGACAGTTGCAGTTTGAATCCAAGGAGTCGCAATATTCTTATGGGCAGGTTTACTAGAGCTGTTGGGAGTGGTTAAAACTAGCATGGCAGGGGGATGAGAACCAGTATGATAGAGCTGAAGATGAGCTGGCAGGTTTACTAGGGGATGATGGATGTAACATGAATGTTAAGGAAGGACAAGCCAATGAATGAGTACGAATGCAGACAGAGCAAAGGGTTGTACCACAGAGGCAAAAGTCAAAAGGGTGAAGAATGCAGGACTGAAGGTTCTATATTTAAATGTGCATATCATTCAGAATAAGATGGACAATCTGACCTAGTCTTATCAAATGGAGCTTTCCTAAGTTTCATAATAATATTATAAATAATAGCCGTTACACCTTTCTGACATGGATTAAGGTTAATTATAGTATCTAAAATATATGTAGGAGGTAGCGTCGGAAAGGATGAGAGTATAGTACTTAGGAAATTTCTAACTTGGAGATATCTAAAAAAAAATTGTATTCTTGGTAAGTTATATCTGTTAGATAGTTGTTCAAAAGACATAAGGGAACCATCTAAAAATAAATCTAAAAACCGTGAAATACCATTAGTCTTCCAAATTTGAAAGGCACGGTCCGTGGAAGAGGGAGGGAAGAATATGTTGCCTAAAATAGGAATCGCAAGCCCAAACTGATTAAGATCGAAAAAAATTTTGGAATTGAAACCAAATACATAAGGTATATTTAACTATCGGGTTACAAACCTGTTTGTAGCGTTTCAAATCAAAAGGAAGAGAAGAACCTTTTGGAATTGGGTTTTATTATTCTGGCGGATGACTGGGCGCTTATTTTACAACTAGTCAATACTTCCTCTATCGGTTCTAAACACTCCCTAATTCAATTTAAAGTTGTCCATAGAGCACATATGTCTAAAGATAAATTAGCTCATTTTTATTCTCATATTAACCCTCTTTGTGACAGATGTCATGGGGAGATAGCTTCCTTAACTCATATGTTTTGGGCCTGTCCTACTTTGGAAACTTTTTGGAAAGACATTTTAAATATTATTTCAAAGGTATTGAATATAGGTATTTCTCCCCATCCTATCACTGCTATCTTTGGATTACCTAAAATTTTCAGTAATCTCTCCCCTTCAGGCCGTAGATGATTGCATTTCTTACTTTAATGGCGAAAAGATGTATTTTACAACATTGGAAGGAGATTAATGCTCCAACTACATTCTTTTGGTTTTCCCAGATGATACTATGTTTAAATTTGGAGAAAATTAGAAGTAATCTTTATGATTCTTCAGTTAAATTTGAACAGACTTGGAGATCTTTTATTCAACATTTTCATTTAATGTAACTTTTTTTCTTTCTCTGGTCATATCTACACTCCCTTCCTGCTTTTTAACTGTTTTTAATGGAGGTCGGGTTTGAGGACATGATTGTTTTAAGTTGTTTAACTCTACTTGATTCCTAGTTAGCCCATTGCTTTGCTTTGCTTTTTAGATCAGTTGCACGGTGGGTTTTTTTTTGGGGGGGGGGTTTTGGATTTTTTTTTCTTTTCCTTATTGACATGTTTGAAAATTAGTATACTATTATATTACCTTGTTATTTTATATCTAAACTGCACTGTTTGTACTAACTTCTTTTTGTGTATTAATATCTCTTGTAAAATTATATTGTAACAGTGTATCAGTGCCTATACGGTTTACCTTTTGTGTACTAATTCAATAAAAAGATTTTTTAAAAAAAAGAAAGAAAGAATAAGATGGACAAACTCGTAGCACAATTACAAATTGGACAGTACGACGTTGTGGGCATCATTGAGTTCTGGCTGAAAGAAAGCCACAGCTGGGCGTTTAACATCAAAGCATATATTTTGCATCAAAAGGACAGGCAGGAAGGCAAAGGCAGTGGTGTGGCTCTGTTGGTAAGAGATGGAATTATACCTTTAGAAAGAGGTGACATCAGAGAATATGGAATCTTTGTGGGTGGAGATAAGAAACTGCAAAGGTAAAAGGACCATTACAGGAATCATATACTGTATAGGCCTCCAAATGGTAGCCAAGATGTGGGGTTAAGATTGCAAAGGGAGCTGGAAAAGGCATGCAATAAGGCACACATGCAAATTTGTAATGGGGGATTTCAATATGCAAGGGATTTGGGAAAATCAAGTTGTGTCGGATCGCAAGAGAGAGAATTTATTGAATGCTTATGAGATGACTTTAAAGCAGCTTGTGCGTGCGCCTGTTCAGGGAAAGGCTATCTTAGATTGGGTGTTGTGTAATAACCCAGATCTTATTAGGGAGTTTAATGTAAAGGAACCTTTCGGAGGCAGTGATCATAATATGATTGAATTCACACTGCAATTTGAGAGGGAGAAGTATAAGTCCGATGTATCAGTATCAGAATGGAATAAAGGGAATTACAGAGGCATTAGAGAGGAGCTTACCCAGGTGGAATGGAAGAGGATACTGGCAGAGGTGACAGCGTCAAATCAAATTAAGTTTAATTATCATTCAAACCATACATAGACACAGTTGAATGAAACTGTTCACATTAAATTATCTCGAATTGCTATATACAGTGGCGTGCAAAAGTATGGGCACCCCGGTCAAAATTTCTGTTACTGTGAACAGCTAAGTGAGTAAAAGATTACCTGCTTTCCAAAAGGCATAAAGTTAAAGACGATACATTTCTTTAATATTTTAAGCAAGATTGCTTTTTTATTTCCATCTTTTACAGTTTCAAAATAACAAAAAAGGAAAAGGGCCCGAAGCAAAAGTTTGGGCACCCTGCATGGTCAGTACTTAGTAACACCCCCTGTGGCAAGTATCACAGTTTGTAAATGCTTTTTGTAGCCAGCTAAGAGTCTTTCTATTCTTGTTTGGGGGATTTTCACTCATTCTTCCTTGCAAAAAACTTTTAGTTCTGTGAGATTCTTGGGCCGTCTTGCATGCACTGCTCTTTTGAGGTCTATCCACAGATTTTTGATGATGTTGAGGTTGGGGGACTGTGAGGGCCATGGCAAAACCTTCAGCTTGCACCTCTTGAGGTAGTGCATTGTGAATTTTGAGGTGTGTTTAGGATCATTATCCTGTTGTAGAAGCCATCCTCTTTTCATCTTCAGCTTTTTTACAGACGGTGTGATGTTTGCTTCCAGAATTTGCTGGTATTTAATTGAATTCATTCTTCCCTCTACCAGTGAAATGTTTCCCGTGCCATTGGCTGCAACACAAGCCCAAAGCATGATCGATCCACCCCTGTGCTTAACAGATGGAGAGATGTTCTTTTCTTGAAATTCTGCACCCTTTTTTCTCCAAACATACCTTTGCTCATTGCGGCCAAAATTCAGTGTCAGAAGTTTGCAAAGGAACATCTAAACAAGCCTGATGCATTTTGGAAACAAGTCCTGTGGACTGATGAGTTAAAATAGAACTTTTTGGCTGCAACGAGCAAAGGTATGTTTGGAGAAAAAAGGGTGCGGAATTTCATGAAAAGAACACCTCTCCAACCATTAAGCCTTTTTGCCTTTTGGAAATCAGTTCATCTTTTACTCGCTTAGCTAGACACAGTAACAGAAATTTTGACCGGGGTGCCCAAACTTTTGCATGCCACGTATTTGAATACAATATAAACTCACATTCTGAGTTAATAATCTGAGGTGAAGTCACTTGGGATCAAACGTGTAACTGCAAAAACCGAGCTGAAGTTGGACCCTGACAGGAGAAATTAATTCCAAAGGGTTTGTCGGATACAAGCTCATTTATCATACCAATTTATGTCACACATTAACACTACAACCAGACCAGTTATAATTCTCAATAATAATCTCCCAAAAGTCTACCTAAAGAAGTGTGTTAATTCTACATGTGTAATGTTTGATGGTACAATCCACATCACATCAGTGGAAGTAATTTCTTCTCCATGTTAAAAAAATATAGGGGAGCTTCAGCATTTTTATCAGTGAAAACACTAAGTTCTTTCTTGCCCCATCCTCGTTAAATGAACCAAAGTTTCCATGAGTAATAGAATAAAAGAGCCCAAGTTACATTAACATCTGATGGAGCATTTGCTACTTCGTTTAGCATTTGAACAAGTGTTCGAATTCTCACTGTTATCGTCAGGTAAGAGATACAGGAGCATGAAGGCACACACTCAGCAATTCAGGAACAGCTTCTTCCCCTCCGCCATCCGATTATTAAATGGACATTGAAGCTTTGGACACTACATACCTCACTTTTTTTAATATACAATATTTCTGTTTTTGCACATTTTTAAAGATCTATTCAATATATGTAATTGATTTACTTGCTTATTTATTATTATATTTTATTTTTTTCTCTCTGTGCTAGATTATGAATTCCATAGAACTGCTGCTGTTAAGTTAACAAATTTCACGTCACATGCCAGTGATAATAAACCTGATTCTGATTCTGATTAACGAAGGATAAACTTCCTTCACATTATCAGTAGGGTTTCTGTTGTTGGCCCACTCTAACATGGGCTCTGGGCTTGCGATATTTGCGATCTTGGAATTTGTTACCGGCAACTGGTCCGCCAATGCGGTGCGGAACACTTCTGCTGGGTCACAGTATGAAGACTTTTGCTCTTCAATTGCCAACAGTGGAAGATGTGACAAGCCATCAGTGTTGCTGTGTTGTTTGGTATCCTTGAACTCTATATCATAAGAGTAGGCTCCGAGGAATAGTGTCCAATATTGTAACCCGGTGGCAGTCATCACTGGAATTCCCTTTTTGAGATTGAAAATGGGCACAAGGGGCTGGTGAATATCACTAGAATAAACTTTTGTCCATAGAGGTAGTGGTGGAATTTCTTTATTCCACATACTAAACTAAGGGCTTCTCGTTCAATCTGTGCGTAGTTGCGTTCTGCGCTCATCAGTGATCTTGAAGCAAATGCGATTGGGTGTTCAGATTCATCTTTTAAAACGTGTGACAAAATGGCTCCAATGTCATAACGGGATGCATTGCACACCAGTCTGATGGACAGGGATGGACATAATGAATGAGCAGTTCATCGAATGTTATTAGTCTCTTTATTTCTTTGAATGCCTTTTCATATCTTTCTGACCATTCCCATTTTGCTCCTGTCTGTAACAGTGCGTTTAATGGATGCAGCACTGTAGCAATGTTTGGGAGAAACCGGTGGTAGTAGTTCACAACGCCCATGTATGACCTAGTTGTGACACATTTTCTGGTTTGGATGCCTGTAGCTCTGTCATTCTTCTCTTGTGACTTACATAAGCCAGGCTTATCAATGACATGTCCACAGTATGAGATTTCATTCTTGAAAAACTCACATTTCTCTCTCTTTGCATGTGGATCATACTCACTCAGTCTGGTAAGCTCTTGACCGAGATTCAGAAGGGGCTCTTCATCATTTTTGCCAGTCATGATGATGTCATCAAGGTACCATTGTGTTCCTGAGGTATCTTGCAGCACATGGTCTATTGCTCTTTGCCAAATTGCTGGAGCTGATGTGATGCCAAATACAAGATG
Organism: Mobula hypostoma; assembly: GCF_963921235.1. Taxonomy (NCBI): domain Eukaryota; kingdom Metazoa; phylum Chordata; class Chondrichthyes; order Myliobatiformes; family Myliobatidae; genus Mobula; species Mobula hypostoma. The sequence continues at coordinate 211,479,552 of NC_086098.1, read as the reverse complement.
ATTATACTGGAACAATCCCTTATAAGTGCTGATTGTGAGTAACTTCCTCCTTGTCTCCACGATCTCCATTTGCAGATAGGCTTTTCACAAGTCAGTCTTGGAAAACCTCTCCCTGCCTGCCAAAGATGCAAAAATGTCTTCTATTCATGGCAGGGGATACTGCACAGTACACAGTTCTGGGTTGATGTTCACCTTGAAACCCCCACATACGTGAACGGGTCAGGCCTTCCCTTTCTTGATCACCAGGACAAGGGGCATGACTCAATCGCTCCACTCAACCTTGGAGAGAATTCCACATGCCTCCAATCTCTGCAGTTCAGCATCCACTTTAGTATGTAGTTCGTAAGACATTGGACGCACTTTATGGAATCTTGGTATCGCTGTTTCATCCCAATTCGGTTCTGGCCTTCATGCCTTTGAGTTTACTAATTCCCTTCTCATTAGCATTACACAGCTGTCAAGTCTCAAGTTAGAGCTATCATTTGGGCTGCAGTGTTGATGCCACACTGAGAGCTTTGATTGAGTGCCAGTCTAGTTGAATTTTTCTCAACCATTCACAACCGAAAAGTGCTGGCCCTCCACTTTCCAATATATAAAGCTCTAACTGTTGTGCTTGGCCTCCATACGTCACATTTACTTTCAGGTGGCCTTTGGGGGACACTTTTTCACCTGAGTAAGGCTTTAGCATCACTGAGATCTTATTTAATGATATCTTAGAAAACAGTCTATTGTAGTCGGCCTCTGGGATAATAGACCTGACCTTGTATCCAGCTCCATTTTCAGTTTTACACCAGACACATCTATTGTGATCCATATTATACTGGGATCTTCTTCAGTTATACTAAGCAGTTTTAGGCTTGATAGCACAAACAAGAGGAATTCTGCAGATGCTGGAAATTCAAGCAACACACATCAAAGTTTCTGGTGAACGCAGCAGGCCAGGCAGCATCTCTAGGAAGAGGTACAGTCAACTGTCGACTGTACCTCTTTCTAGAGATGCTGCCTGGCCTGCTGCGTTCACCAGAAACTTTGATGTGTTAGGTTTGATAGTTCACCTTTGTCAGACTCTATTTTGTCTGATTCTGTTTTACATTTGGTAACTTTATGCATTTGCTTAGTTTTGTGTTTGAGACTCTTCACTCGGTTACTGCCTTGCGCACTCTCTCTATATGAACTTGTCTGTGACACATTTTGCAGACTTTTTCTTTGAGCCAACAGTCATTTGCATTATGGGAGGATTTGCCACATGCTAACATCTTCAGCTTTTTGTACCATTCAGTGACATTTTGTGCATTTCACATTCTAACCTCCTTCTCTGTAGTTCTGCTGCATTCTTTGGTGCAGTCTCTAACAATATTGCAATGGTCAATGCTCATTCTAAGGTTAAGTCTCTTTTGGATAGTGGCCTCTTTTGAGTGCTTTGGCTATGCATGCCACATACAAGCCTGTCCCTTAATGCACCTGAAAGTCCATCTCTAAAGTTATAGCACTGGGAGTGTTTGCGTAGTTCTGCATTGTATTCAGAAATGCTTTCATCTTTTGAGTGATTTTTGTAAAATCTAAATACTCAGCTATTACCAACGGTTTAGGGCTTACAACACAAATTTTGCAGTTGCTGGAAATTCAAGCAACACACATAAAAGTTGCTGGTGAACGCAGCAGGCCAGGCAGCATCTCTAGGAAGAGGTGCAGTCGACGTTTCAGGCCGAGACCCTTCGTCAGGACTAACTGAAGGGAGAGTGAGTAAGGGATTTGAAAGTTGGAGGGGGAGGGGGAGATCCAAAATGATAGGAGAAGACAGGAGGGGGAGGGATGGAGCCAAGAGCTGTTTAAGCCAAGGGCTTAAGTGATTTTGTAAAATTGTAACAATTTCATTGAATATCTTGCTTGCTGGCTTTGCAGGTATTGCTAAGTTGCATAATAGATTGTACATTCTTGCACCCATTAAGCTAGGAAGCGTACTGGCTTTCTTTTACTCCTCCAGGTTGTTCCCGTTACAATACAGTTCCACCCTCCCAATATATGACTCCCAGCCTTCATTAATGTATATCAATTTCGCCAACTTTCTCGACTGAAGTCATCACTGCTTTATTTTCACTTTAAATTCAGCATGTCTTTCACTGTTGCTATGCACTGTACTCATGCATTTATTAGTGTCCGTGACAGCCCTCTCTGTACTTTTTAATTCTCGCCGTTTCACCCTGTAAACTGTTGCTGTAGTTCGTGATATTTTATGACATTCAGGTACGTACCTGTCGCCAAATTGTTTTGTCTGTGCACAACTACATATATATCACATAAAAACATGCATGCGGGAGATGGGTTTAACTGGTGTATTCTTATTGCAGAGAGAGAGAGAGAGAGAGCGAGAGCGAGATAGAGAGAAAACAATGCACATACATAGGCATCTACGTATGTAGATAACAGATCAATACATAGTGCTAAGGGGAAGAAATAGATCCATACATTACAGAGTCTGTTGTGGCTGAAGCCTACTTTGTGGAATCTGCAGACTTGTGTAAAACAGGCTGTGCTTTTCAGCCTGGTCGGGTAGGCAATTTAGGATGTTGGTCCTTCTTCAGCTACTTATCATGCATGCTGCATACTCCTGATACAGAGATCCAAGGTGCTCAGTCACTTCCTGAATGCTTCTGCTCCATTTTGAACAGTTATGGGCCAGCGATTCTCAAGAGTCAGTGAGATCAATATATTTATTCAAGGAGTCTGTATGAGTATTTTAGGAACTTCCTGGGAACTGGTTTGAGACACAGAGTCATACAGTATGGAAAAAGGCCCTTTGGCCCAATGGATTGATGCAAACCAAGATACCTGTCTAAACTAGGCCCCTTCATCTGCATTTGGCACATATCTCTCTAAACATGGGGTTTCAATCCTTTTTTATGCCATGGACCCCTACTATTAGCCAAGGGGTCTGTGGAGCCCAGGTTGGGAACCCCTTCTCTAAACCTTTCCTATCCAAGTACCTGTCCAAATGTCTTATAAATTTCGTACTAGTATTTTCCTGTGCTACTTTCTCTGGCAGCTCATCCTACACATGTATCACCATCAGGAAGAAAAAAGTTGCCTCTCGGCTTCCTATTAAATATCTTCCCTCACAGCTTAAAACTATACCTTCTAGTTCTTGATTCCCACCCAGTGAAAAATAGACTGTGCATATTCACCCTATTTTTGCCCCTCATGACGTTATACACCTGTATATGATCAACCTCATTTTCTAGTGCTCCAGTGAGAAAAGTCCCAGCCTGCTCAACCTTTCTCCATAACTCAGTTGCTTAAATCCCAGCAACATCCTCAAAAATTTTTGTACTCTTTCCAGCATAATTATGTCTTTCCGATAAGAAGGTGACCAAAACTGAACACAATATTCCAAAAGTAACCTCAATAACACATTGTATAACTGCAATATAACACTCCAGCTGCCGTACTCACTGCCGTGACTGATAAAGGCCGGTGTGCCAGGAGCCCGCTTCATCACCCTGTCTACCTGAGACACCACTCTCAGGAAACCAGTAATCCTGGGTCCCTCTGTTTACTATGTATTTGTCTCTAGGCATGCTGAGATTGCAGACTGAGGAATGTCACAGTACAGAAACTAGGGATTGGTAGAGAAGAGTTCATGCCTTAATTCTCGTATTATGGATTTCCACTTTAAATTGCAATTTCACTTGAACCAAGAATTTCTGCATAGCAGTGCAGTGAAAATTTCGGGGCTAGCCCCATCATCCAGTCCACTGATCACAAACCCCCTACCTAACACACTCCCCACCTATGCAGTATTGGATTCAAGTATTAGACTGCATTTAAATACTTAGCATTCACAAATCTGATCAGCTGGGCCAGGGCTGATGTGTTTTCATGGGGACACCTAAAGAAGGCAAAGAAAAATATTTAAATGTATACAGAATAAATTGAATATTTAACGAAAACATTTTAATCACTAAGTTCAGTTGAAAGGGCATTCATTTAAGCACTTGATTAAATGTAACTTTTCCGGTAAAAGCCTCTTACTCAATGCCTCCTCAGTTTCAGCTCAATTTAAATTAATGGATGTTAAATTACTTTCCAGTGTTGCTTTCCTCTTGGTCTTATGTTGAGCTTTGAATAGTTTTCAATGATAGCACAAATAAAGTAGCACCTAAGGTTTAATTAATCATATTATCTTTATTAAAGAAATTCAAAGAAAGATATGAGTCATTAATTTCAATACCCATATCAATAGACATCAACAGGAAGCACATGAAAAAAATGTACCTTCAAGAATAAAACAACTTTTCTGCCCCTTCCAGAAACCTGTGAACAGACACCTATGGCACTCTTATAAACATCTGAAGAAGAAGGCTGTTAATTGCTGTCTAGACATTTTATTGCTGCAATAAGTTTCTAACAGTTAATGCTATGTTTTTAGGGCTAAAACATTCAGACTAAACAATTAGTTCATTCCATTCAAAAAACACCTGATTTATAATGCAATCCCCTGCTGTGCATGGGCCAGGTTTTACAGCCTGAGATGTTTGAATGTAAGGCCAAGATGTTCCCCTATTGTTTTTTTCTCAAAGTCCTTTTATTAATTAAAGAGAGCATTATCAATTTTCACAGTTGGACAGTTAAGAACTAGCAGCAATTGTGAGAGTGGGAGATTTTAATTTCTTGAGCAGCTAACAGGTATAAATCTATTGATTGAAGGACATAGAGTGAGAAGTTCCATGAGAAGAGATTGTGCAGGAGGAGAGTGCAACCTGTGTCTGATGTTGCGGCATGGGCTCAGCACCAATCACCAACGATAAATTTTCCCCCAAGTGTTTTCCTCAGGAAGTTTCAAAGTTTGAAATTCCAGAATATGCATACATAAGCAATATCCGTGATATTCAATAACATTAGGATAATTTAAACAATAAAGAGAGGAATGATTTAAGTTGTTTGTCTTCCTCATTCATCCGCAGACATATTTTATCCGAGATTTTATGATGTTTTATAATATTTCAATAATATTTACTTTGGAATATTTGTTGCCAGCAAATTGCCTTGAATCATGAATAATCTGCTTATGATACTCAATGCTACCCATTCTGTTGCCTCAGGAGATGACTGCCCATAATGCTAACTTCTTTAAGTATGTTTTAAACACTGCCAAAAATGGCTTCAAAGTCCCTGCAGTTCTGATTTATTTGTGACGCAAATCCAACTTCCTGAAGACTGTGAAAGAACATTAAGATGCATTCACTATTATTCTGAATACTTCCTTCAAAGGTAAGCCATTTGAGTCATAAAAAATTATTTTAAACAAGGTTATTTTCAGACTGAACTCCATTAAGTACTCAAGTTATCATTACATTCATTGATTCATTGGTAAGTTCGTTATCTAGTATGTTGAGCCACGGAGACCTGAAGGCATATTTTCAGTGATTAGTTCATTTAGAAAATATAGGAGACAATATCAAAGTGTGCACCTCTCAAATGTGATTTACTTACTGCGCATTAATGATAGAAGTTAGAGTGACCTTGTTCGGGAATGAAGATAAAGAAGGTTGAACTGTGCCTTGTTTCTCCTTTCAATTAACTCCTATCAATGGAAAGCTCACTAGAATTAAGATGCAGTGACAAAGAGGGGGACACTGATAATGATGAAATGCTTTGAGAGGTTGTTGTTAAAAAATATCAGTCCCTGCCTGAGAAGCAACTTGGATCTACTCCAGTATGCCTACCTGTGTAACAGGTCCACAGCAGATGCCATCTCACTGGCTCTTCACTCAACTCTGGAAGATCTGGACAGCAAAGGTGCATACATCAGGATGCATCAACTACAGCATGGCATTCAATGCTATCACCATCTCTAAACTAATCAATAAGCTTCAAGACTTTAGCCTCAAAACCTCCTTGTGCAATTGGATCCTCGATTACTTCACTTGCAGACCTCAGTCAGTTTGGATTGACAACAGCATCTCCTCCATAATCTCCATCAGTACAGCAACACCACAAGACTGTGTCCTTAGCCATCTTTTCTACTGGCCTTACCATTATGACTTAGTAGCGAAGCACAGCCCCAATGGCTTATTCAAGTTTGCTGATGCCGGCACTGTCGTAGGCTGAATCAAAGGTGGTGATGAATCAGTATATAGGAAGGAGGTTGAAAATCTGTCTGAGTGGTGCCACAATAACAACCTCTTACTCAGTATCAGTAAGACCAGGCAGCTGATTATTGACTTCAGGAGAAGGAAAGCAGAGGTCCATGAGCAAATCCTCGTTGGACGATCAGAGGTGGAGAGAGTTGCAAATTTATATTCTTCAATGTTATCATTTCAGAAGACCTGCCCTGGGCCCAGTAAGTAAGTGCAATAACAAAGAAAGCATGGCAGTGCCTCTGCTCCCTTAGAAGTTTTCAAAGATTCGCATAACATCTAAAAATTTTAACAGACTTCAATAGATGTGTGATTGAAAGTATATTGACTGGCTACCTACCGAATGTTGAAAAACTAGGTAGGGTGGATGTGGAGAGGAAGTTTCCTATGGTTGGAGAATTAAAGAGGCGACCCTTTAGAACAGAGGTAAGGAGAAATATTTTAGGCAGAGAGTAGTAAATCTGTGGGATGCTCTGCCACAGATTGTGGTGGAGGCCAAGTTCGTGCGTATATTTAAGGCGTAAGTTGATTGTTTCCTGATTGGTCAGGGGATCAAAGGATATTGTGAGAAGGATATGGATATAGGGTTGAGTGGGATCTGGGATTAACCATGATGGAATGGCAAGGCAGACTCAATTGGCTGAATGGCCTAATTCTGCTCCTATGTCTTATGGTCTTATGGTCGTATGGCTGCATCACAGCCTGGTATGGAAACACTTATGCCCTTGAGAGGAAAACCATAGAAAAAGTAGTGGAGACAGCCCAGTCCATTACAGGTAAAGCTCTCCCCTCCATTGAGCTCATCTATATGGAGTTTTGTCTCAGGAAAGCAGCATCCACCATTAGGGATCCCCACCACCCAGGTCATGCTTTCTTTTCGCTGCTGACATCAGAAAGAAGGTATGGGAGCCTCAGGACTCACCACCGGGTTCAGGAACAGTTATTCCCCCTCAACCATCAGGTTCTTGAACCAAAGGGGATAATTTCACTCAACTTCACTTGCTTCATCGCTGAATTTTTCCCACAATCTATGGATACCCTTTCAAGGACTCTTCCATCTTACATTCTCGATATTTATTGCTTATTTATTTACTATTAATTTTTTTTGTTATTTGCACAGTTTGTTGCCTTTTGCACAGTGGTTGAAGAATCAGTTGATGTGGTCTTTCATTGATTCTATTATGGTTCTTACTCTTTTATGGATTTATTGAGTATTTCTGCAAGAAAATGGATCTCAGAGTTGTATATGGTGACATATGTAATTTGTATGTGTAAATATACTTCAATAATATATTTACTTTGTACTTTGAACTCTGAGATCTGTCACAAAGAGAGATTTTCAGGAGAAAGAGCAAGATGCTTCAAAGAAATTGTCAAAGTCCCATGCAAACAATGCAGCATCATTAATTCATGCCAATTCCGGGCCTGTGCATGTTCAGAACGGAGAAGGAAATTCAGGAAAGGAACTGCACATCATGCATCTCTACACAGGAGGACACAGAGACTTTGCACAAGTGAAAGCACAGAAATCTAAATAATCTACACCAGCCAATTCCTTTAAACACTGCCTGCCTCATCTATAGACCTTATATAGAACTCTTCAGTCATCTGAGATCCTATAGAACTGAAATGTAACTATGTCATCCCCAAACCCTCCCCATGCAAATTTCAAGAAGAATTTCAAGTAGATTAAAACGTTATAGAAGTTTGGGATAAGAGTGAGGGAATGTGACTAATTAGTCTTTTAAATAGTGCAGGCTTCAAAGAATAAATAACATCATTCTGAACTGTTACTGCGTGATTAGAAATCATTTGAGTAATCATCAAGGAAAGACAGTGGTGACTTCAGTCCAATGCCTCTGTATCATAGAACAGCATCCCTTGCAAATGCTGTATGGCTCAGGCATAAAGACAATCAAAGATCGAAACAACTGTAGATTCTGAAAATCTGAAGTAATTAAAGATTTTCTAATCATGCGATAGGATCATCTTTCAATAGATCAATAGTTCCATTTATTATCAGAGAATGCATATAATATACAGCCTGAAATTCTTGTTCTTCACTAACACCCACAAAAACAGAAGAGTGCCCTAAAAAATGGGTGACGGTATGTGTTAGAACCCCAAAGCCACCCTTCTCCCCTCCTCGAAGCACAAGCAGCAGCAAAGCAACAACTCTCCCTCTCCCCCACTTACTTCAGAAAAAAAAGCATCAACACCCCTCACCCTCCAAGAAAGCAACAACAAAGCCCCAAGAAAGACCATGATCTGCAGTAAAACAAAAATGAATTGTTCATCTGATAATTCAACATACCACAGGCTCTCTCTCCTCCTAATAATGGGACAGCGAGGTGTTCCCCTTTCTCAGCAAGAGGGCTGACCAATAAAGACAAACAACTCATTGATTATGGTGTAAAAATCTGTCGCATCACTTTTTTATCTGAGTTTTCCAACTCGAGAATCAGAAGCAACCCCTCTCCCACCAATGAGAGAAAGAGAGCATGCGATTTGCCAAGGACTGAGCCCCCAACAGCCATCCACTGCTCCTGATGTTCCACTTTCTCCCACGATGCTTCAGTCAGTGACACCAGCTTAGAATCGGCTCATCCACAGGGCCGCGAAGTCTCAGAACGGCGAATGCACGCTCATCTTCTATGCCTCGTCCTTGGGATATCAAAAAGTGGCCAGTTGTGAGCACCTGAGAGTGGGTCCCACTGCCGCAAAGAACTGAAATTTGAACATAGCTTTAGGTTAGGGTTTTTGACAGAACCACATCCACACTGAAAAGAAAAAAGAGAGACAATAAAGGTAGAAATTAGCTGTTTCTGCTGATGAGCTCAAAGGAGTCACTGTCGAGCACCAGCATATCTCTATCTCCACAGATGCTGCTTGACCAGCTGAGCCATTTTCTGCTTTGATGTCATTAGTTGATAAAGAAAGGACCCAAAGTATAACTGTTGCCAATGAGACCGGATCGCAAAAAGTTAGTATCTTAAAAGGGAGAATAAGAGAAAATTAGGATTTTGCCTAACAGAGTGGAAATTGAAAGAGTCAAACTGGACTATAGCTTTATAAAATATGCACAGAAATAATAACTTTTATAGCGGTTTTCATCTTTAAATATTAATGGAGTAAATGCTACTATCCTTTAAGTATTCACAACGTAGAGATCCTCTCAAATTTTCCTCAATAAGAATAATGATCAACATTTCCTTCCCTCACGCAAGGTTGCAATGGATATTTTCACCCATGACAGCACTATGCCTGAGGTCATTCATCACAGAAATGATGAATGACCTCAGTGAAATCTGGGACCATCATGATCTATTATAATTCACCTGACACGTCAACAAACAGTTCTGAGAATATTAGATTGCCCTCACTGCTAGATTTCTTTTGGTCAGAAAAGTTATCTTTGAAATTATGGAGAACATATTTGGCGATGCTAGGTTGATACTGTGCCAGAGTTGTTTATCTTCATCATCATTGTTGTAAGATAGCACATCTTCTTTAAATGTGTCCATTAAATTTTTTGATGACTTGCTTGACCTTTTTTTTTATTCTGGGCTTCCAAGCAAAAGGCAAATTTTTCAAGAATTTTACAGGGACGGCATTGTCAATGAGGAATTGAAAGTCAGCTAATGCTTTTGTTCATGTGTTATCTCATAAATGAAAAGAATTAAAAATTTTTCCACTTTAGTACATTTGCCAGGACAGCATTTTGGCAAAATGATGATGTGAAATGTTGGGGTCCTGAGGGTGTTAGTATGTTACAGCCATAGTCACTCTCATTGAGCAACCCTTTGCTGATACTGTCCCAGGATTTGAGCAGATCATGCATATGTACTTGAGGAGGAAATTTGAGAGTTTGGCTTTTCAGAATATGCTCAGCATTATGTAATTTGGGATAATACTGATTATGTCAGTTGTTTGCAATGACATCTTGGATTTTTTAAAAAAATTAACCACATGAAGCAAGCTGCATATGCTGATTAAAACAAATGTTGCTCTGTTGCTCAGGAGCGAGCTGGAGTGTTCTCATTACAACACTTCAGTGGATTTGAAACAGAGATTAATCAGGGCCATAAATTCCGTCTGAAAAACTTTTAGGTTAAGAATTCTAGGTTAAGAATTCTATTTCAAAATGGCACCACAGGGATTTAGTTCAAAAAATAGTTGCAGTGAAAGTGTGCAAAGTCTCTTCCACTCTGAGTTGAGACTACTTATTCATTAATAACTGATCAGCCCCTGGGTTGGTTTAGTAATGCGGTGAGCAATGCTAACAATCAGCAGATCAAATTCAATTTAAATTTTGCAAGTTACATTGAAGCTCGTCTCCTTTGTAGATGGCCAATACTGTTTTAATTTGGAACACAAAGAATTGTAACAGCACCGTGACACTTATCACAGCATCCAAGGGATTTGTTTGTTCAAGAGAGTAAACCAGAAAACTCTCCAACTGAAAGCTAATTCCACAGCACTATCTACAGCCTATTTACTTTTCTTCTAAAATGGAAGTCATCCCTTATGATTGCACTTCAGACTGCCTGGCTTCCTCTTGCCTTTAGGGGAGATATCATGGGGATGATATTAGACCTCAAATAGTTCGCACAGATGGTGACCACCCTCAGTCAACAACCTCACATGAATACTTCAGCACAGTAAGCTACATTGGGAAAAGTTTCAGTGTCACTGGATGCCATTTTGAACTCTAAATCATATTTTTTTGTTTAAGTTGTTGAAGAAGTAAGTGAAATAATAAAATATTTATTTCTTCTTTCTACAAATTCATTTGAGTTTCAGAATAAATAAAACGTAATTAAAGAAATAATACTTCAGGAGCATGTAATTGGCAGCAATAAGAGAACATCTATAAAGCTATTTTAAAAACGGACAGGATTGTTAAGAGTTTCTGTTTGAAGAAATTAGAGGGATATTTTACATGATTTGTTCTTGGGATCACAATAAACACATTCCCAAGTTTATTGTTTAAAATTATAAATAGTGTAGACTTAGTGTGGTAACTAACAGCAGTTAAAGTATATGAACAAATGTGTATATTTTTAATGTAACTGAGAAACAATTCTTGTCCTTTTACAGTTGAAAAAAGATTGCTAACACTTATGCAGCTGCTAATGTTTTATAATTTGGATTTGATTTCTTCATGACTTATGATTTCATTATTTCTTTTTATTGGTTTCATAAATACACATGGACATATAGAACTGCGGTTTAAATTATGTTCTGGAATTAGAAAAATTAAAACTGTTAATGGGAAACAGGAAGAATAAATGCAACTCCTGGTAGAGTGAAGTCAAAACTCCAAGAATGAAGGAAAGATAAATTTGGGCACTTAGATAAACTTAGATTAAATGTTATGGTATTGGATTCACTGTCCGCAAAGACCAAAACTCTAAAGGAGATTTTAAGCTTTATCCAATATACCGGTAGCCTCACTATAGAGGGATTATACTGTATCAACCTACTCTTCAACCTAGCTTACTTCCAAGTCTAGTCTCTGCAGTGAAGTCTTAATTGCCAATACCACTGCTTGAGTAGTGGGTTCCCCTTCCCTACCAAGGAGGAGATGCTTCCTGGCCAACAAAAGTAGTTTAAACAGAGTTTATTTCATTTTTAATGATACGTGTTTAAATTTGGACAAATAGTTCTTAACACACATTTAGAACTCACAAAGGACTTTTTCTGGTTTATAAAAGATTTCTGAATTGCAATAGATTTACAAACTACAAAGAATTTCCAAGTACAAGAACAATTCTTACGAACTAATGGAAAATACCAACGAGCTGCAGGTGAACAAGTCATCAGTCACAGAAACAGAAACAGAAGAATGAATTCTAGTTCTTCTTTCTGTCATCCCATCTTCCCATCCTTGTCATTCCTAATGATCCCCAATGATCACACAGATAGTTTAAAAGCTTCTGAGCATAGAGATCCAGACGTCCAAAATTAGTGCCACGAGAGCTGCCTCTGAGTGCACAAATATTCCACTAGTAATTGATTAACTATACCTGTGACCATGTTTGATGTACTAAGAGACAAAATCAGTCAGATCTGTAAGCTTCCTTGAATGCAGCCACAATGGTGCAAATAACTTAGTCAGTTAGATTTGATCTCTTACTATCTCTTCTTTCAGTCAGTCCTGACGAAGGGTCTCGGCCCAAAACGTCGACTGTACCTCTTTCTATAGATGCTGCCTGGCCTGCTGCATTCACCAGCAATTTTTATGTGTGTTGCAAGGAATATTGGTTAGGTTTGAATTTGTCATAAACGACTCTGATTATTTGGAAACACCATCCTGTTGTGCTAGAAAGCGGAGGTTAGCAATAAGCCTCTCAGACCTGGAAAGAGAATAATCATCACTTGAGGTCCTGCAAGACTGGTTCATTTTACCACGTCATTGCTTGATAAATTGACTGTACAAAACCTCTGTTTTTTCACCACCTCCATTGGAAACCCAAAACACATCAGTCAACCAAATGCCCATGCTAACTTAATTTTCAAGCTGCACCTGCCACAGTTGCTCACTGCTGGTTACAGTAGTTGTGCTGGCTCTCTCCGTTAACACCAGGAAGCTCCTACACAACTGCAAGCATTCTTCAGCAACAGCATTTTCATTAAATGGCAGCAACCTGGTTCGCCATTTTCTTTTCTCTTAAAAGAAAATACTCCAGCATACTACTTTAAAAACTGAATTGTTACAGACATTTGTTTCAAAATTTCAAATTGCTCTCTGTGATGTACTTATGCATTTCTGGGATGAATCATTGTGGACAGTAAGGGGATCATTTTGGATGCAATGGATATGCTAATATTATCCTTGGCAAGCTGATTACCACATCAGTCATCTGCCACTTTAGAGACAAGTATGACAGCCTGTGAACCATGCCTGGCTGGATGTAGATCAGGCAGTAAGAATGACTGCCCTATTATTGTTATTTCAAGGAGTCATTAATACCTTGCAACCTGATTACTAGCTGAGATCTAAATGTTATTGCAACCTCACAAATGTCTTATCCTTTCTACAGTTGCTCCAAGTTGCAGAACTCTTCAGTTTGTTTAAAGTTGAAGAATCTTTTGCTGACTTCAAAGTTTCTGTGAAGATTAGTTGTTCCCAAACATGGATGAATTAGAAGGAATTTGCATGGAATTCAGTACAAGAGGGAGAATGAGCAGAAGGCATGTTGAATAGGGCAAGTTGCTCAAAGAGAGAGAAGGAAGGAGAGAACCAGGGCTCTCAGTAGTAGGCCATATCTGTACAGGGCATACAGAGAACAATTCAACCAGAGATAATAAAGATACTCTTCCTGATATCTTCCACTTGCTGCAGGCACAATTGCCACATGTAAGGCTGACTAAGGACCTCTCTACCAGTGATTGTCAAAGTAACTATTGCAATGTGTCTGCCTCCCGAAAGATTAGATCTGAATATATTTACAAGTTCTTGCAGAATAAACCATTGTATGCAGGAGGCCAGCAACACTCTTGATTCTAATTACATTTTATTCTGCTTTGCCAGGTGGGCAGTGAAGGAGTATTGGGATTGGATTGAAATGGTATTGTATGACATACAGTCCCATTGACTACTCATGTGGATATCACATGCCAACTCTGCCTTACGTACACCAAAATATCAAATAGGTGTATAAGCCATGTCCAGCAAACCCCGGAAAGCTCTAACAGGTTCATTAACAAGTCGGTATGATAGCTACATACTGTGGCCATCCGTTGTATCAGTTATCATTGAAAAATCACAGCAAATCAAGTCTGGCTGTTGGATAACATTGGCAACATGCTGTTAAAATGATCAATGACAACTGTCAGCCCATGCACATCTGAACTTCTTCTCAGGTTACATCGTCCTTTGGCAACCGAGCAGAATTATAACTCAGCATAAAATAAATCTTCCTTGCCTACTACCCTAGATGAGGACAATCATGAATGGCAACTCACGGCTGCAAATTTTACATCCATGCTCTTCATTAAGTTACACAGAATGTTAGTTTTGGTCTGGTAACTGCAAGTGTAAAACTGAGCAACAGTACTGCTGCATCATTGATGACTTTCTGCTTTTTCTTGCTTGTTTGAGCAAGGTCCAGTTCATGTGAATATGGCTTGGCCCAGAAGGTTGAGATCTTTGATGATAAATATATAATTGAGCCCTAAGAGATCTGATCGTGCATTGTGACTGCTATAGGTAGATAGATGCTGCTTGGGGAGTTGGTAGAAAGTGGCATTTGAAGGTGCATCTGTAGATCCATTCACTCATGAGATCATTGAATCTCTGTGCTGAGACAAGAAAACTCTTCAGTATTGACCACAAACAGATTTGTCTCCTTTCCTAAAGAGAGTAATGGCTAATGCATCTTTGACCCCTGAAGGCTACTGAAAATTTGTGTACAAATTTTCTCCTTTAGGTTTTAAAATTTAATTTGGAATGCCATCTGCTCTGTCAAGGACAGAGTCACAATTAAAGAGTTCTGTAAGAGTTCCTTCTAATAGTTGCCAATCCTCTCTTACTTGATGAGGTGTCATCATCCTTGGATCTCAGTAGGCTGGACATTTGAGTGTTTGGGAATTCAGGAATATGTGTCCTCCAAAGGCATTAGTGAATAGTTAGACCTGCGTGCTCTTCACACCCTCCACCTGTTCTGTTGGAGCTCTGCTTCCAGGTGCCCATGGATCTGTGTTCAATTCTAGGAGAAATCTGGGAGCAGAGTAAGGCTTATGTGTAGGCTTTTTGATTTCATAAAATTCTTTATTTCATCAAACGAGGAAGACTATAGAGAATCCTTCTCAATTTTGGCTGCTCACAGAAATTCATCTCTGCTTCATGTCTGTTGCACAGATCCCATTTCAGTAGATCTGATGTCAATGAAGATTTTACCATCGATTCTGCCATACTTTTCTTAGGTCTTCTCATCACAGCATTGCACCTTATCATCACTGGCTTCCAAGTTGAGTGAAGGTGATCTGTACGGCAAATTGGAATCCAATAAATCATTGTAATCTTCAGTCTGGAAGCAAAGTCAGTCCCATATCAGTCATTGAGTTACACAGTGCAGATAATGTTTCTGTGTGTGGAAGTTCAGAGCCCAAAATCTCACTCATTACTCTTATGCCATGTGGCTGGTTACCTACATTCTGCCTTCCCAATGCTGCATGTGATGTCATACACACAACCATGATGAGACTCTGGTCACAACGTGCTGATAAATTCATTGCAGTATCAGGAGATTTCAACCACATTTCTCTCTCGACAACCCTACCCACCTTCGATCATACATGAGAAAATAAAACATTGGATTTCTTGAATGCAAATGTTAAAGATGCATACAGCTCCGCAGCTCTCCCCCCCCCCGCCCACTTGGAAGATCTGATCACAACTTGGTTCACCTCATGCCCTTGCATAAGCCTAAAGTAAAGCAACAGCTAGCTTCCGCCAGGATAGTAAAGAAGTGGTCTCCAGAGGCCATCAAGGCCTTGAAGGGCTGTTTTGAGGTTACTGACTGGAATATGCTTTGTGAACCATATGGGGAGGGCATTAACAGTTTTACTAATTGCATCACTGGCTGCATCAGCTTCTGTGTGGACACTGTACTACCATCAATGACTGTTTGCAGCTTCCCTAACAACAAACCATGGGTCACTAGTGATCTAAAGGCTCTTCTCAGCCACAGAAAGAGAGCCTTTAGATCAGGAGACAGGGAGGAATTGAAACACGTGCAGAGGGAGCTAAAGGAGAAGATCAACGTAGCTAAAGAGGAATACAGGAGAGAGATGGAGAACAACTTGGACAGAATAGAACATAGGAGGTGTGGAGAGGAATGAAGAGCATCACTGGCTTCAATCAGCCTAACTGTAGAGCCTCAGAATGCAACCCTGAATGGGCTGATGAGTTAAGCCAATTTTTCAATAGGTTTGACAATTGCCCTCCTGTTCATACTCCCCTCAGCACACCAGTCAGGTGCTAAGGCACCCAATGCTCCCTCAGCAACAACACCTCCCCACCTCCCTCCACCATCTCCAGTTCAACACATGATGAACAACACAGGCTACCACTGTCTACATCCCTTCCTTGCCCTGCACCTACAATCCACACTTCCACATACTAACTGCTATTGTCCTGATCTTCACCTCCCTCAGCCCCACCTTCCACCAACACCCCAGTCATCATGGACTCACCTTCACTACTGAGCAAGTGAGACGAGCTCAGGGGGAACTCCGACACAGCAAAGCATAGGGACCAGACAGTGCAAGCCCTAAGGTCCTGAAGGAGTGCGCTGAGCAGCTGTGTGTTCTCCCACACATTTTCAATCTGAGTGTCAGCCTGGAAAGGGTCCCGACTGTGTGGTCACAGTACCTAAGAAGGGTCGACTGAGAGTCTTGAATAACCATCGTCCAGTGGCCCTGACCTCACATCATGAAGACCATGCAGAGGCAGGTCCTGACTCACCTCTGAACCTAGTCGGATCAGCCTCTGATCTCCTGCAGTTTGCTTACCAGGAGCACATCAGGGTCAATGATGTTATCACGTACATGCTGACCAGAGGCTGTTCTCATTTGGATAAACAGGGCAGCACAGTGAGGATCATGTTATTTGATTTCTCAAGTGACTTCAATACCACATAGCCCTCATTGCTAGGGGAAAAACTCCATTCAATGCAATTGTATCCTGGATAATGGACTACCTGAAAGGCAGACCACAGTTTGTGCAGCTTCAGAGCTGTGTGTCAAACATGGCTATAAGCAGCACTGGGGCCCCACACAGGACTGTACTGGCTCCCTTCCTGTTTACCCTGTACACTTTGGACTTTAGATATAACGCTAAGTCATGTCATCTGCAGAAATTCTCTGATGACTCAGCAATAGTTGGGTATATAAAGAGAGGATAGGAGGTTGAATACAGGGTCCTGGTGGAGGCTGAATCCTCTGCAGCTCAACATCAGTAAGACAATGGAGATGTGATGGACTTTAGGAAGACTAAGCCTGCACTGCTCCCTGTTACTATTGATGGTGATGGTGACCTGGATGTGTTGAGGACCTACAAGTACCTGGGGGTGCACCTGGATGACAGATTTGAGTGGAGCACCACCACAGAGGCTGTGTAGAGTCGACCCTACTTCCTGAAGAGACTGAGGTCTTTTGGTAGTATGCAGGACACTCCTTCACATGTTCTATCAGTCTGCTGTTGCCAGTACAATCTTCTCTGCAGTGTTGTGCTGGGGCAATGGCATCAACACAGGTGATGCCAACAGGTTCAATAAACTGATTAGAAAAGCTGGCTCTGTTATAGGAGTCAACTGGACACACTGGAGGCTGTGGTAGAACAAAGAACCCTACGGAGAATCCTGGCAATTCTGGACAACCTTTCTCACCCTCTGCATGCCATCTTGACTGAACAGAGGAGTACTCTTAGTAAAAGACTAAGACAGATTGACCATAGAGTTTAGACCATAGACTCTTCACCTCATAATCTACCTAGTCGTGGCCTTGCACCTTATTGTCCACCTGTACTATACTTTCCTGGTAACTGTAACACTATGTCCTGTATTCTTTATTTGCTTTTCCTTGTACTACCTCAATGCACCGTTGTAATGAAAAACAACAGTATATGGCAGGGAATTGCATGCAAATCAAAATTGTTCATTGTACCTCAGTACATGTGACAATGATAAACCAATTTACCAATTAACCAGACTCCTGAAATAGATACTGATCTCTAAGCGCCATTATGAAAAGAGGTTGACAGAGAAAATAACTCAATGATTTTCTCAAAGCCAAAGTGCAACATCCCCACCAACTTGAGGGCACCCCTCCCCATGACTGCTCAAGATGGAGAAGGAGCATTCTGGAAATCATTGAGAATCTTGGATTTATCCATCAGCAGCACATGGAAGCCCAGCAAAAACGGCTAAAAAAGATGCATTTCCCAAACTTTCCACTCACCTATTACTACAAACATTTTCTATCCGACCACTGCCAGAACCTTCAGGTCCGATGTCCAGATCAGCCGCCTCATTACCCACAAAACTGGAATGGAAGCAAGCCCCTCAAGGGACTGACTCAGAGGAAGAGGAAATTCATGGAGAACTTCATGCATAGTTAGTAGGAATATGTACAGACTCTGTAACTCATTTGTAGAAATCTTGACTGTCATAAATTTCCATCCAATATTCAAAGTTCAAAGTAGATTTTATTATCCAAATACATATATGCCACCATACACAATCCTGAGGTTCATTTTCTTGTGGGCATACTCAGCAAATCTATAGAATGGTAACCATAACTTGATCAATTGAAGATCAACCAGAGTGCAGAAGACAACACAATGTGCAAAAGTAAGTATAAATAAATTGTAATAAATAACAAGAACAAGAGATAATGAGATAAAGTGTCCTTGAAAGTGAGATCATTGGTTCTGGGAACATTTCAATGATGGGGCAAGTGTACTTGAGTGTAGTTATGCATTTAGCAATTAAAAAGAAGTATTTAAAAGCAATAATCAAATGCTTCCCCCCCCCCACCCCCCACCCCCCCCCCCCCGCAACTGGGTTAGCCAGATGTTAAACTTTAATTCTAAGGCAATATGGGAAGACTGAAAGTGCTAACTTGAGGAGAGAAAAACAGTTCCACAGGATCTGCAGGGCTGACATAAAAGGAAGGAGAAGGCGCTGATAACATCTCCCTGAAAGGTATGGTACCTCCAGTAATACAGCATTTCCATAGAGTGCTTTGGGATATTTACCTAAGCTATGATGACGCATTGATCATGGCAAAAGAGAAGCTATAAATTCTGTTGTACAGGAACAATGGGGTGATTTTCATTATTAACTGGGTAGCGTCCAATTTTCTGGAATGTATTTTTTTGTCTGCAGCTGGGAAGAAAAACATGCTCAGATTCACGTAGGCCACAATGCATTATTCATTTCCACAGTTTTCTGCCACTTTGCAATTCGAGTTCTTCATTCTGACACGCATTTTCCATGTAGTTTATAAGTATGTGTCAAGTGGAAGTGAAAAGCTATCCATCCACCCTTTTAACGAGAGTCCATCACTTGTTCTATTTTAAAGCAGTTTAATCCAAATTAATTTGCAACTCAAAATTAGCAGTTGGGGTTTGTGTTTCTGGTATACCTGAACAGAAGAAATGCTTTCAATTGTGGCAGCTAATGACAGAGGTGGAATTTGCTCAGAGGGACGGTCTCATTTTACCTATGCTTATCATGGCAGTATCTGATAACACATTCAGCCTAAGTAGTTGACAAGAATTTCCACTGCTCAAGCAACATAAATAAGCAGCTTGGGTTCCCCTGGTGGCCTGGTGAATGCACCCAGTTAATGGCTGAGTAATCCTGCTCTACACCTACTCTATAGTGATGAGCTTTTAAGGATGAGAGAATAACATACATGACTTGAGTGCCATTGCATCAGGAATGGCAGAAACTACTCCTGATCACTGTTCACCAACTTTGCTGGAGGAATGCGTATGCAGATGCCAGGTGAGACAATTAGAGTTAATAGTGCTCCTGCAGCAGTTGAATAACTTGCATTCATTTTTCTTCGGGGCTTACACTTAAGTGAAGAGATAATGCCTTAAGGAGGCAAGGAGAAAAAAATTGAAAAGTAGAAGAATGTAAAAGAACAAAACTGCAAAAACAGTATTGTCCCCTGAAAGACACAATAGATTCTGTAAGACTCAATACTCCACAAAATTTTTGAAGTTGCCTGTACTGTTTATTTTCTAGCTTCTGTTTCTGCTTTAAATCCACCTTTATTTGTTTTAAAGTTAACCCTGTAATTGAAACCAGAATTTAGGATAAATGCTGGGGTTCTTGGCTTTGAAATTTGCTGGTGTATCATAGGCCAGAGAATCGAAAAGTCAATTGTTAAGTATAATCAGGAGATAATATTGTGAATAGTATGTAACCTGACCTTTGATTGAGCAGTTCCATGTGCATCACACCTGGATGTGTTAAGCACACACAGCATGTAGAGCGATGTCAGTTCTCACTGAAATACCCAGTCGATGGTGCCATTGTGAAATTGATTCAAAACGTGTAGTTGACCAGCTGGCTTCAGAATCTGCTGAATACAGTGGAAACCTCTCTCTGGGACAATGCTTTGGGTTCTGGGATGCTGCTGAGGCCTGTTTAGGATCTACCAATTTTGACACAGGTGGGGTGGGCAGGTGCGTAGTTTTGGAATGTGTTGTTTTGTGACTCCAAAACAAAACCTAACCAGAAGAAAACCACGGAGCCAGGAGATATGTGTCCACTTTGTTTTTACTTTTCTGAAGTGTGCACATATGAGGAGGCAGTGTGATGACATACGTCATTCATGTACTTTTACATAGAATCTGCACTGGATTATGAAACAACAAAGAGTGCTTAATCAAACAATATATTTTATTTAAATATTCCTGAAATACTAAATACACAACAGGGTATTCCTTCCATTTACACTGGGCTTCTATCTTCTCAAGATTCTCATGCAATCCTGAATGCTCCTTCTCCAATTTAAGATGTCAGTTTAAGAGGGACTTTGGTGTTCAGGTACATGTTTTCTTGAAAGCATGAGTCATGGATAAACAGAGCACGCTGGTCCTCATCAGTCAGGGCTTTGAATATCGAAATCGGAAGGTTATGGAGATGAGGCCAGACTTGAATATTGTAACACACACAAACTGCTAAATAAACACAGCAGGTGAGGCAGCATTTATGGAGAGGAATAAACAGTCAATGATTAGAGCCAAGACCCTATTTATATCAGGATTAGAAAGGAACGGGGAAGAAGCCAGAATAAGAAAGTGACAGGAGGGGAAGGAGTACATGCTAGCAGGTATGATGGCTGAAACCTGGTGAGGAGGGAAAATGGATGAGTGGGTAGTGGGTGATGAAGTGAGAAACTGAGATAAAGGGCTGAAAAAGGGTGAATCTGATAGGAGAGGACAGTGGACCATGGGGAATAAGGGAAGAAGGAGGGGCACCAGACGGAGGTGATGGGCAGGTGAGGAGAAGAGAAGAGGTAAGAGGGGAGCCAGAGTGAGGAATGGAAATAGAGAGAAGGGGTACAGGGGAGAAATTACTGGAAGTTAGAGAAACCAATGTTCATGCCATCAGGTTGGAGGCTACCCAGTTGTCATTTCACTGCTGTTGCTTTGTTGCTTGGTATGTTCTGTTTTGTTGTTTTCTGTGTTGTTCTTCTGGGCATTACGCTGGCACCAGATTGTGTGGCTACCCACATGGGCTGCCTCAATCACGATCAC
The DNA here is from genome assembly GCF_963921235.1 of Mobula hypostoma. Taxonomy (NCBI): domain Eukaryota; kingdom Metazoa; phylum Chordata; class Chondrichthyes; order Myliobatiformes; family Myliobatidae; genus Mobula; species Mobula hypostoma. The sequence goes on along the minus strand of NC_086098.1, from coordinate 211,458,129 downwards.
GTTCCTTTCCGATCCTGATATAAATAGGGTCTTGGCCCAAATCATTGACTGTTCATTCCTCTCCATAAATGCTGCCTCATTTAAATTGTAAATAAGACAAGTTAATATGAGCCAACCAATCCACTATTCATTCAACTAAATACTTTAAAATTCTGAGATTTCATAGATTTTTAAATAATACAAATTGTGTATAAAGTAAAAAATGGACAGCTACCATAAAGTATCCAAAGATTGTTTAAAATGAGAGAAAGTCAACATGATTTGAGAGGAACATGTATATTTCAAAAACAAAGGTTAAGAAGAAACGTAAAAAATCATTGTATTTCAGTCAGAGGGGTGAATCTATGGAACAGCTGTGAGAATTTAAAAACATGCACCACAAGTTCAAAAATTATTTTAAATTAATTTAATGAGCAAATGTAAAATACATGATTTAAAATGAATGGGAGTGATGTAAGTAAATGATACTTGGAATTGGATTTTGTGTTAAAAGATTATGAATTTTTTTGTTTTGATGTGATGATTGAAGCCAGATATGTAGTTGCATAAGTAAGAGGGGTAAGCATAATAAGCTGTAGCTTCAGCCTACACCCTTTCAGTCTGTTTTAAAGAATATCTATGTTATTTTGTTGTAATTTTGTCTTATGAAATCATCAATGAAAATGATGCTTTTTCTTATGTTTGTACTGATGGAAATAAATTTCATTCATTCATTCACCTGCTGTGTTCATTTAGCAGTTTGTGCGTGTAACAATATTCAAGTCTGGCCTCATCTCCATAACCTTCCATTTTCTATATTCAACACCCTGACTGATGAAGATTGAGGGTTTGTTGGTTGTTAATGTAAATTACACATTTCAGTGTATGTTTCGATGTACATGTGATAAATAAATCTGAATCAGATATGACCAGCTTAGTGGAGGGCTTCCGTGCAGGGGAACTGCATGGTGAGCAAACTTGTACTGCTTTGATACTTTTCCAGTGGATTTGAAGGATTTTTGCAGAGAGGGCATTAGTAACAATGCTGCCAGTACAATCTAGAGCCATGACGACAAAAGTCTCAAATACTCTTGAGCATTCTCAAGGAGGAAGGTGAGTAGCCAACAGACATGGTGCACATTGTGACCACTGACATAGTAGACAGGGGCAAAAGGTACTGTGGAATGAGCATAAGGAGTTAGGAAAGAGGTTGAAAAGCAGGACTGCAAAGGTAGTAACCTCTGGACTACTCCTAGTGCCACATGCCAGTCAAGGATGGAATAGAAAGATAGATCAGATGAACGAGTGCTGAGGAAATGGGGCTGGAGCAGGGATGATCTGTACAAGAGGGACAGGTTGCACTCTAACTGAAGAGGAACCAGTAACCCTTGTTTGGAGGTTTGCTGCTGCTACTCATGAAGGTTTAAGCCAGTTGGGCAGATGGACGGCAGCACATCAGGTCAGAAAGTAGAGGGATTGAAAAGAAGTTAGATGTCATGACCAGTATGAACAGACAAAAGGAAGTTCATAAACACAAGGGGACAGCTGGGTAGAAATGAGTGTATTATGAGTGGGAATATTGTGGATAAGGGTAGTGTACTTAGCCATCTATCAATACAGGGAACTATGACGTGGCCATAACAGAGACTTGGTTGAGAGAGGGGCAGGAATGGATGCTTAAAGTTCCAGGGTTATGATGTTTTACAAAATATAGATAAGGAGGTAAAGGGGGGGGGGGTTGCTCTATTAATCAGTGACAATATCATGGCAATAGAGAGCAAAGAATGGAGGGCTCATCCACTGAGTTACATATTGGTAGAACTCAAAAATAAGAATGGTGCACTCTGGTGGGATTGTACTACAGACACCACCACCCCCCCCCCCACCCACCCAATAGCCCCCAAGACAGAGGAAGAGATATGTAGGATGCAGGTACATCAAGAAAAAGTGTGAAAATAACAGGGATATTGTAGTGAGTGACTTCGACTTCCGTAATGCAGACCGGGACCTCCTTAGTGCAAGAAGTTTAGAGAGGCAGAGTTTGTTAGGTGCATCCAGGAGAGGTTCTTTAATCAAAATGCAGATAGCCCAACAAGAGGAGGGGCCTTACTGTTTTCTGGTGTTGTGTAATGAGTCTGGCCAGGTGGCTGACTTTTCAGTTGGAGAATAGTTAGGGAACAGCGATCACAACCTCTTAAGTTTTAAGATTGCTATAGACAAGAATAAGAATGGACAACATGGGAGAGTATTAAATTGGAGCAGGGCAAATTATGGGAGTATTTAGGGAGGAACTAGGGAGAGTTAATTGGGAACAGCAGTATTATGGCAAGTCCACATGTGACATGTGGAGGGTGTTTATAAAGACCAGCTGCACAGAGCACGGCACAGGTACTGCATGATGCAGTAAGAAGGAAGAACACGGATGGCAACACCAGTGAGTCTTGGATGTCAAGAGAAGTGGTGAATTTAGACAAGAAATAAGGAAGCATACTTTGAATCAGTATTTAAAGGAGTAGGACATGGGGGATAGGGAGATCATTGTGGAGCATGCTAATGTGCTAGGGCATCCTGGTCCTTCCTGTCTATTCTAACAATGCAGTGACAACATTTCCATAAATAATTCACTGGCCACAAAGCCCTTTGGAAAATCGTAAGGATACAAAATAGATTTTATTGATTTTTTTTTCCATTTTCAGTCATAAAACAAAATCCTCCAAGTTTTATTTCTAGGTGATTCCATTAAGTACTACAAAGGTAAATTTGATCTAAACTAAATTGATCCGGTCTTCACTGAATATGGTTAATAAAAATACTTGATCTAACGTGCTTCTACTTTTTTGGAACCTTATTTAGTCAACAGACAAGATATTTTCCATACCTGTTGTTGTTTGCTCTTGGATTCAGTATTCTGGGTCACGAATAAAACCGTGGTATAATAGATTCAAGCAACACACCCAAAAAGTTTCTGGTGAATGCAGCAGGCTAGGTAGCATCTGTAGGAAGAGGTACAGTCAACAATTCGGGCCGAGACCCTTTGTCAGGACTAACTGAAAGAAGAGAAAGTAAGAGATTTGAAAGTGGGACGGGGAGGGGAGATTCAAAATGATAGGAGAAGACAGGAGGGGGAGGGATGGAGCTAAAAGCTGGAAAATTGATTGGCAAAAGGGATACGAGGCTGGAGAAGAGAGAGGATCATGGGACGGGAGGCCTAGTGAGAAGGAACGGGGTGGGGGGCAAACCCAGAAGATGGGCAAGGAGTTATAGTGAGAGGGACAGAGGGAGAAAAAAGAGAGAGGAAAAAAAGGTAAAATAAATAAATAAATAAGGGATGGGGTACGAAGGGGAGGTGGGGCATTAACGGAAGTTAGAGAAGTCAATGTTCATGCCATCAGGTTGGAGGTTACCCAGATGGAATATAAGGTGTTGTTCCTCCAATCTGAGTGTGGCTTCATCTTGACAGTAGAGGAGGCCGTGGATAGACATATCAGAATGGGAATAGGATGTGGAATTAAAATGTGTGGCCACTGGGAGGTCCTGCTTTCTCTGGCAGGCAGAGCGTAGGTGTTCAGCGAAACGGTCTCCCAGCCTGCGTCGGGTCTCGCCAATATATAGAAGGTCGCATCGGGAGCACCGGACGCAGTATATCACCCCAGCCGACTCACAGGTGAAGTGTCGCCTCACGATGAAGGACTGTCTGGGGCCCTGAATGGTGGTGAGAAAGGAAGTGTAAGGGCATGTGTAGCACTTGTTCCGCTTACAAGGATAAGTGCTGGGAGGGAAATTGGTAGGAAGGGATGGGGGGGACGAATGGACGAGGGAGTCGTGTAGGGAGCGATCCCTGTGGAAAGCAGAAAGAGGTTGGGGGGTAAGATGTGCTTGGTGGTGGGATCCCGTTGGAGGTGGCAGAAGTTACAGAGAATTATATGTTGGACCCAGAGGCTGGTGGGGTGGTAGGTGAGGACAAGGGGAACCCTATTCCGAATGGGGTGGCGGGAGGATAGGGTGAGAGCAGACGTGTGTGAAATGGGAGATGTGTGAGAGCAGACTCGATGGTGGTGGAAGGGAAGCCCCTTTCTCTAAAAAAGGAGGACATCTCCTTCGTCTTGGAATGAAAAGCCTCATCCTGAGAGCAGATGCGGCGGAGACGGAGGAATTGCGAGAAGGGGATGGCATTTTTGCAAGAGACAGGGTGGGAAGAGGAATAGTCCAGGTAGCTGTGAGAGTCCGTAGGCTTATCAGTAGATAAGCTGTCTCCAGAGATAGAGACAGAAAGATCAAGAAAGGGGAGGGAGGTAAACTTGAGGGCAGGGTGAAAGTTGGAGGCAAAGTGAATGAAGTCAACGGGCTCAGCATGCGTGCTGGAAGCAGCCTAGTGTTTGCGTATAATAGATTGTTGCCTGATTTGGGTTTCCACCAAGTTTTGGGAGGGTAATGACATGTTAAATATTGACAATTCTTACAGTGAATTACAGCAGGCAATGGTATGCATGTGAGTACTGTACTGTGTTTTAGGGCCTGAGAGGAGTGGAAAATAAAATTGGTAAGTTGGTTTATGATTGTCACATGTACCAAGGTACAGTGAAAAACTTCGTTTTGCATGCTATCCATACTTTTTTGTCTTTTTTACGATCACAAGACAATGTTGGAGATTAAGAACTTCAGGTACTGCAAGCCTGTCCCATTAGTAAGTTGCTTGTTGGTGTAGGAATTGGAGGATTTGGACTTGATGCAGAACGTGTTGCTACCTGCTACAGAATGCCAACAGACTGATGCACGAAAGTGGTGTGTAGTTTAACAGTGAGTGATTGTCTTGGACATTTTTCTTGTAATCGCCAGTTGGACATTGGTAATGTAAAATTCAGCAAGTCTGGTTCATTGGTTTACTGGGGAGTCCAAAGCTGGGGTTGCTTGTCTGTTGCAGCAGTTCAGGAGGGGAGCAGCCCGAAGTGGTGTGGTGTGATATCCATGCTGGTTTGGGGCTTCCAGTATTCACTCGGTGAAAGACAAGTTGGATTGCTTGCATGTGTATGTTCATCTGCAGACTGGAACTGCTTGTTCTTGCTGACAACACACATGCACCATCAATTAACAAAACACGTCACTCAGGAACCTGGGCTATAAATCTTGCTTTTTTGTATGTCTATTGGTATTGCGTCTTGGCCCTGGAGGAATCCTGTTTCATTTGGCTGTATTCATAGGTATTCAAGTATGGTCGAATGGAAATTAAACTTGAACTTGATCTGATCACTTCATCACATCAGTACAAGGGAAAAGCAATAACAGAATGCAGAATGTAGAATAGAGAATTACAGTTAAAGAGAAAACATAGTGCAGTCACACAATAAGTTGCAAGACCATATGAGAAAGAAGCAGAATTAGGCCACTCGGCCCATTGAGTCTACTCTGACTGTCAATCATGACTGATTTGTTTTTCTCAATTCTCCTTCCTTCCACCCATCATGCCTGTAGTATCACGTCCTTACTAATCAATCCTACCAAACTCCACTTTAACTATACCTAGTGACTTGGCCTCCACATCTGTCCATGGCAAAGAATTCACCGATGCACCACACTCTAGGTAAAGATATTCCTCTTCATCTTTGTTCTAAAGAGATGTCCTCCTTTTCTGAGGCTGTGTTACTACTCGGGTCCTAGACTCTCCCACTATAGGGAACATTCTCTCCGTGCCACTCTTTCTAGCCTTTTTATATTCAGTAGGTTTCAATGAGATTCCCCCCTCAGTCTTCTAAACTCCAGTGAGGACAAGCCCAGAGCCATCAACTGCTACTCATACATTAACCCTCTCATTCCTGGGAATATTCCTGGGGAAAATCCTACAAAAAGTGGCGGATGTGGCCCAGTCCATTATGGGTGGGGGTTGGACCCTCCCCACCACTGTTCACATCTGCATGAAACACTGTTGCGGGAAGGCAGCATCCATCATCTGGGATCCTACCAACCAGACCATGCTCTCTAATCACTGCTGCCATTGGAAAGAAGGCACAAGACCCTCAGGACTTACGCCACCAGGTTCAGCAACAGTTACTACCCCTCAACCATCAGGCTCTTGAATCAAAGGGGATAACTTCGCTCAACTTCACTGGCCCCATCATTGAAATTTTCCCACAACCAATGGACACACTTCCAGGGGCTCTTCATCTCATGTTCTCAATATTTATTGCTTACTTATTTATTATTATTTCTTTCTTTTTCTATTTGCACAGTTTGTTGTCTTCTGCACTCTGGTTGAACACCATGTTGGGCGGTATTTCATTGATTCTGTTAAGATTATTTTTCTCAAGATTTATTGAGTATGCCCACAGGAAAATGAATCTCAAGATTTATATGGTAGCGTATATGATTCTTTGATAACAAATTTCCCATGAACTTTGAACTTTATCCTTGTAAACCTCCTCTGGACCCTTTCTAATGCTTGCACATCCTTTCTTAGATATGGATCCAAAATCAGACTTTTCCAAATGCAGTTGGACCAATGCCTGATAAGGTCTCAGCATTACATCCTTCCATCCTTGATTTATATTCTAGTCCTCTTGAAATAAATGTTAACATTGCATTTGCCTTCCTTACTACTGACTCAACCTGCAATTTAATGTTCAGGAAATCCTGCAATAGGATTCCCAAGTCCCTTTGAATTCTGAATTCCCTCCCCATTAGGAAATAGTCTGCAGATTTGGAGTGAGGGAAGGGGAGAAATGATGGTGGAGAGAGATGGGGAAAGTGGAGGAGAGAGATAGAGTGGAAGGGATGAATGAGGCTGGGAGTGTAGGAGAGGGAGAGGTGGTGAGGGGAAAGTTGGAGGAAGATGCAGATGTAGGACAATGACGTCTTTAAAAAATTCCTGGGTTTTTGGTACAATTCATGGTGGGATCTTACAAGGCCAGCAGTAATTGTCCAGACCTGCAGAAGGTGGGAGTGAGTCAGCTCCCTGACCTGCTGTAGGTGAAGAAGCCATCAAGCCGGGAAGCTCCAAGGCTGGCACCCTGAGGTGGTGATGTACTTTCCCTACAAATGCCCATGTAACCCGCTTTCCACACAAATACACGCAACAGCCAGTTAATCTACCACAGCACGTTGTTGTGTTGTGGGAAGAAAGCAGAGCACTAGGAATCTCTCCATACAAGTGACTTCAAGCTGACTTTGCCAGTTGCACATCGCACTGAAATAAACCCTTAATTCCAAAAACTGTAATTATCTCCTATGTTCATCTACTGAGCACTCAGATCCTTGTGGGAAGGGAGGAAAGTGGCAAATCCCTTGTCCTTCCTTCCAAAAAACATGAAAATCTTGTTTTCACCAGCCACATCCTTGAAAAAAATATGAGATTGTGAGTCAAAAGCCAATCTTGTTATACAAATGGTGCTTTCAATGATCTTGTAAAAGCAGTATAGAAGCCATCCTGGCCCTGGTGGTATCTGCTTTCAGGCTTTTGTACCCTTTGCCTGATGGAAAAAGGAAAAAGAGAGGATATAGAGGATGGGAGGATCTTCGATTATGTTGACAAAGAGACACAGTTCATGGAAGGGATGCTGCTTCCCATGCTGTGCTGAATTATATCTTGTGGTCTTGGGCAGAGCAGTTGCCATGATGCATCTGGATAGACGTTCTCTATGGTGTATTTATTGAAATAGGATGTTGTGAGATTTGATGTTATTCAAAAATCTGCCCATCTATACGAAGGTGAAATGTGCTGGGGTTGCATGTGGAAAGCTCTCCTCTCACTCTGGGATTGATTCTTACAACACACATTAAAATTGCTGGTGAACGCAGCAGGCCAGGCAGCATCTATAGGAAGAGGTACAGTCGACGTTTCAGGTCGAGACCCTTTGTTAGGACTGACTGAAAGAAGAGATAGTAAGAGATTTGAAAATGGGAGGGGGAGGGGGAGATCCGAAATGATAGGAGAAGACAGGAGGGGGAGGGATGGAGCTAAGAGCTGGAAAGTTGATTGGCAAAAGGGATATGAGAGGATCATGGAACGGGAGGCCTAGGGAGAAAGAAAGGGGGAGGGAGAAAGCCCAGAGGATGGGCAAGGAGTATAGTGAGAGGGACAGAGGGAGAAAAAGGAAAGAGAAAAAAAAATTAATAATAAATAAATAAATAAATAACGGATGGGGTACAAAGGGGAGGTGGGGCTTGTAAGTGGAACAAGTGCTACACATGCCCTTACACTTCCTCCTTCACCACCATTCAGGGCCCCCCCAGACAGTCCTTCTAGGTGAGGTGACACTTCACCTGTGAGTCAGCTGGGGTGATATACTGCGTCCCGTGCTCCCAATGCGGCCTTCTATATATTGGCGAAACCATTTCGCTGAACACCTACGCTCTGTCCGCCAGAGAAAGCAGGATCTCCCAGTGGCCACACATTTTAATTCCACATCTCATTCCCATTCTGATATGTCTATCCACAGCCTCCTCTACTGTCAATATGAAGCCACACTCAGGTTGGAGGAACAACACCTTATATTCCGTCTGGGTAGCCTCCAACCTGATGACATGAACATTGACTTCTCTAACTTCCGTTAATGCCCCACCTCCCCTTTGTACCCCATCCCTTATTTATTTATTATTTCTCTCTCTCTCTCTCTCTCTCTCTCTCTCTCTCTTCTTTTTCTCCCTCTGTCCCTCTCACTGTACTCCTTTCCCATCCTTTGGGCTTCCACCCCCTCCCCCACTTTCTTTCTCCCTAGGCCTCCTGTCCCATGATCCTCTCATATCCCTTTTGCCAATCAACTTTCCAGCTCTCAGCTCCATCCCTCCCCCTTCTGTCTTCTCCTATCATTTCGGATCTCCCCCTCCCCCTCCCACTTTCAAATCTCTTACTAGCTCTTCCTTCAGTTAGTCCTGACGAAGGGTCTCAGCCCGAAGCATTGACTGTACCTCTTCCTATAGATGCCGCCTGGCCTGCTGCGTTCACCAGCATTTTTTATGTGTGTTGCTTGAAATTCCAGCATCTGCAGATTTCCTTGTGTTTGGGGTTGATTCTTATCTCCTTTGACCAGAAGAGATTGTACCCACAGATTGAAGAATGGCAGTCAGCAATTACTGAACTGTCCTCAAATTAAGGATGTAAGCATTAGTCTTTCTGGCTGTAAATTGGAAGAACTTGTCCATATCCCTCTGTCTAGTTCACCGAGCACAATCAACCAAGAGAACTTAAAACACATCATGAATCATCAAAGAAAGCAACAGAAAGTCTTTCCAGTGTCTCCATCAACATTCATATGAATTGGGAGCAACATCATGCCATTCAGTCTCTCAAGCCTGTTCTCCCCTTCAATTAACTTACAGCTGATCTTACTAGAACTTCAGCTCTGCCATCTTATCAACCCCTTGTATACTTCCACACACTTGCTTATCAAGAATCTATCTCTTGCTACCTTGAAAATATTCAAGTACTCTCCGTGGTCATGCAAGAGAGTTCCAAAGACAAGCAGTCGTCAAAGAGAAAACAAAATTGTGTCATGGCACTCCTCGGTCTCAGCAGAGGTTTGCTTCTTGCTTCTTTACTGTGCAGAATTTACTCTTCATATTTACCAACACAGATCAGAGACTACGCTTCCAAAAATAATTCATTATCTGCAAAGTAAATTTGGCTGTCCCAAGCGTATGAATGGTTCGTATATAAATGTAAGCTCGTTCATTGTAAACATTTCCAATCGGAAATATTTGGGGAATTTTAAATATCGTAAAGATCTATTTGATCTAAATGAAATTGAGTTTGTCATATCAGTGGCATATCAAGGATTATCTTTTCTGTGCTTCTCACTTTATTGAATACTTCGACCAGTGCAAAGGTTTTGTATGGTATTACACAACATTTTCAGAAGATACTGTTCTCTTTTATTTTCTCTCACAACCATGAATTAAAAATATAAATTTTGAAAGGTTTCTCTTGAATGCAAAGAAAATGGAGGAGAAAAAAACTGAAACGTTTTCCATTTACACTCCGGTGTATTCATTTTTGTAACTGAACACAATTATCTACAATTATCTGTCATTTCCAGTTAAGTAGCAGTTTCTTTCTAAAGACGCACAATATGCCATGGATGTTTGCAGCCCAAATTACACACACTTAAGTTCTACATGAGGTTGTATTTTGCAGCTCCACATGTTTTAGTTTATTTTTTGCTTTTGAGTAAATTACAGAATAAAGAAGAACACCATTATAACAACCTTCAGTATTACAATGTTCCCATTATAATAAGCATTCTTTTAACTGATTCGGGTGAAAGCTCCATTAAAGGCATCTTTCCATTACAGGCAAATTTTGAAATATTCTCTGTGTTTAGCAAATACAGCTTCCTATTTAACCTTTGAAAATTTGGATAATTAATGCAAATTTGCTAACACAAAATAGTAGCCAAAATATATAAAATATCTTTAGTGCTTTAGGTTCAGTCATGCTGATGGATAGCTGGGATAAAATCTGTTCCCTCTGGACTTAATTCCATGTGCAATGCTGTGCTCACAGAGCTGCATTGGGTCCCAATTAACCAACTCCTTAATTTCAAAATCAAAGACACAAAGATTCCAGGGCAGCCTCACAAACTCATTTGGCAGAATGCCTCATCACCAGAACTTTTAGATAAGCACCATGCTGGCAGCGGGAACAGCCCTTGTTGTCTGATCCTTTGTGAACAGAGAGTGTCAGTGCAGTGGCTTATGTCTCTGGGTGGCTGTGGTAGGGAGGAGACCATCATCCATCTCCCTCTGGAAAGTCCATTTGCAAGAATGTTTGAAAAGGGATGGTATTTCTCTTTACCAAGGTTATTCTCAAACTGTGGCATAGAACAAAACTCTGTGAGCTGTTTCTAGTGATGGATAGTGAGACAAATGTCAATTGCTACTGGAAGGTTGTGATTTTGGTGATAAATTATCTCAGGTCTGCCTGAAGCTCTCTGGTTTTCCAACCCAAATAACTGTTCATAACTAACATATTCTAAGGTCCAGGATAACATAGTGCAGCTGTTGCAAGCGTTCTGTGGAGAATATAGAAAAATATAAGAAAATAGAAACAGGTGCAAGCCATTCGATCTCTCAAGCCTACCTCACACTTTAATGTGGTCATGACGATCTGTCCCAGGCCTCATTTCTTTTGTGTGCTATTTCAGAAAGTCCGTCAATTTTCAATCTTTCAAACTATTATTTTAAAAACCCCAATGGTTTAAACAATCGTTGGTGTAGAGAATTCCAGAGATTCACCACCTTCTACAAGAACAGCCAGTGTATCGAGTCCTTCTGCCATTACACGCTGGAACCTATGTAATAGTCCCTCTAATCAAGTTGCTGCAGGAAGTCAGCACGTCAGGCAGCATCTGTGGAGGCAAAGGAATAGTCAACTTTTTGGCTTGTTTCTTGATTCCGTCATCTAGTGCCTTAGATATTACTAAAGGAATGCATGTTAAAAAATGCACATATAATGCTGATATACTATTAATGTTGTCTGTGGAATGAATAATGTTCTTTGTTCTATGATTTACAGCATATGAATGTACTTGATTATAACTGCACATTTTATTAATTATGTATTATTTTGAAAAAGATGAGAGTTCTTTGAAATTAAAGCTCAATCCTTGTTTTAATTCCATCCATGATGTTGGTTCCATTATTTTACACAGTCTACCACCATCCATGATTCTTGGGCTCCCATTCTGGCTTGTGAAAGTTCCACTATTCTTGATCATACTTTCAGTGGCCAAAGCCTAAGGTTCAGAATTCCCTCCCCTAACCTTTTTCACTGAAAACCTTTATATCCCCCCTCTACTTTGTTCCTTTAAAATATATATATTTGAAAATGCCTTTGTTCATATCCTCTTGTGTAACCTGGTCTAAATTTTGTTGGACAACACTCTTGCTTTGCACTTTGAGATGTTCAGCAATGTTAATGACAGTATATCAGTGTAGATGCCATATTGATATTCAACCAGTATACCTGTACCTAGCCACTGAATTCACCAAAAAATGTCGAGTGTTTAGTTCCCTCCATATGTTTCAAATTCCTGGAAGTGCACATCTTGCACAACCTCTCATACTCCCAGAACTCATCCTACACAATCAGGAAAGCTCACCAATGCCTCAACTTTCTGAGGAGGCTGAAGAGAGCTGGACTATGCACATCTATACTCATGTCCTTCTACAGTAGAGAGCATCCTAGCATGCTGCATCACTGCACAGTACAGAAACTGCACTGCAGTGGAAAGGAATGCTCTACAACGGGTAGTCAAAACTGCCAAATACATCACTGGCCATCAAGGTCATATGTAAAGAAAAGTATTGGAACAAGGCCAGTAACATCATGTAGAATCTGACCCACCCTGTTTATGGATTGTTTGTCCCCCTCCCATCAGGGAGGAGGCTATGTAGCATCCATGCCAGGACCAATACACTCAAAGGCAGTTCTTTCCCCAAGCAATAAGACCGATGAATGGCTCCATCCACCAACTCACCCCTCCATACCCCTCTCATTTCCTGTCAGACTCGTTCTATGTACAGGCACTCCTGCGCCTTTCATCACTGTATGGACTTAAAATCAAACAACATATATAAGCTATTTTATGTGTTTATACTTATATTTATATAAACACAACTATATTTATATAGTTGGCATGATATGCCAACTAGTGGAGTGGTGTTGCAGCAACAACCTGGCACTCAACGTCAGTAAGACGAAAGAGCTGATTGAGGACTTCAGGAAGGGTAAGATGAAGGAACATATACCAATCCTCATAGAGGGATCAGAAGTGGAGACCGTGAGCAGTTTCAAGTTCCTGGGTGTCAAGATCTCTGAGGACCTAACCTGGTCCCAACATATCGATGCAGTTATAAAGAACAGCAACTATACATTATTAGGAGTTTGAAGAGATTTGGAATGTCAACAAATATACTCAAAAACTTCTATTGTTGTACTGTGGAGAGCATTCTGACAGGCTGCATCACTGTCTGGTATGTGGGGGGGCTACTGCACAGGACTGAAAGAAGTTGTAGAGGGTTGTAAATTTAGTCGGCTCCATCTTGGGTACTAGCCTACAAAGTACCCAGGATATCTTCAAGGAGCAGTGTCTCAGAAAGGCAGCGTCCATTATTAAGGACCTCCAGCAACCAGGGCTTGCCCTTTTCTCACTGTTACCATCAGGTAGGAGGTACAGAAGCCTGAAGGCACACACTCAGCAATTCAGGAACAGCTTCTTCCCCTCTGCCATCCGATTCCTAAATGGACATTGAACCCTTGGATACTACCTCATTTTTTAAATATATATTATTTCTGTTTTTTGCACTATTTTCAATCTATTCAATATACATATACTGTAATTGATTTACTTATTTATTATTATTATTGCATTGAGCTGCTGCTGCTAAGTTAACAAATTTCACGACACATGCCAATGGTAATAAACCTGATTCTGATTCTGATTATTGTTTTTTTATTGTGTTCTTCATCTCATTGTTTTTTTTTGTGCAGCATCAAATCTGGAGTCACAATTATTTTAGTTTCTTTTACATATGTGTACTGGAAGTGTCATTAAACAATCTTGAATCTTGAGATGCTGCCTGATCTTCTGAGTTCCTTCAGCATTTTGTGTGTGTTGCACAATAGTGTTGGCTTTTACAGTACATTCTGCTCATTGTAGTGCAGGTTTCCACGCAGATCCAACAGATTCTAGATTTTTCCAGGTAATACCTGACTGTTTAAAAATATTATAGACTTCTCCAGATAATAAATTGAACTGACTTTTAAAAGCATAGCACGATATAACCAAAACAGACAACGATCATTCACTGAATATACAGGAAGATATTATTGTTTTGCTCTCACATAGAAATGTTTCAAAGAATTTACTGAATATTTTTCACAATATTGTCAGTTTTATTGTTACAAGAACGCAATTATATGCTTGTTAAATTAAATAAGAGATACTTATTAGACTAATACATTTATATTCTACTTACTGCACAACCATGTTATGATATTTACAAAAATATTTGCCTTTGCATCACAGCCAATTACTCAGATAAAAAATGTGGAATTTGTTTTTTTTTTGTTTATGATACCTTTTAACCAAGAATAGTATATTTATATTGTATCAAAACATACACATTTTATGAAATTTATTATATTTACTACCCACAAAATTCATTTATAGAGGAAAAGCAGTAATTTCTCTTGCATCTGTTTTAACTCTTTCTTCTTTCTTTCTTTCAACATCTGATATTTATTTTCCTCCAGTTTCCTGCCTGAACTAATTCGAGCACACAAGGCCATCAACCAAACTACAAATGACAGGAAGCAATACTCAGAGGACACAACTGTCCCCAACAAAGTTTTTTTTCACCTACGAGTAATTTCTTTGTCTTCTCATTCCACAAAAATCTTCAAAAATCAATACTTCATTCCAAGACTTGATACAAATATTGGATAAGATGAAGTGGGGGTGGTGGAGCTAGCAAATAAAAAGGGATTGCAATTTTCCACTTTGCTCAGCCTTTGGTATGTATAAACCAGCTAACAATCTTGTCTGCAGCTTGCTTATCATTCCCTCTGCCTTTCTTGTCTTTTTGTTTAATCAAGATTTCTTGATTCCAGCAGAGGATAAAGAAGGCAAGTAATCTGCTCCCTGGCATTAAGGCCACATAGATGACTCTTGTTTTTGTCAAAGAAAAGCATTGGGGGGGTGAGCAAATAATGTTTACAGTTTATCCAAGACATGCAATAATCTTTGATTTTTGATATAATTCAATCAAATAATTGGAAGAGGGTCAAGTTGCTCCTATCTGAAATCTGATTTTTTTTTGGTAATATTTGTATGGTAGAATAAAAGTAAGATACTTTTCAATTACCTTACAATCAGATATATATCAAATCCATTCCACACCAAAATCACATAAAATAGAAAGCACAGTCTGTTAAAACTTTGCAAAGCTGGTGTTGAAAATCAGTCTGCAGAATATACCTTTCATGATCTAATATGTACAGATTAATAACCCAAATCTAATTGTCTTCATCTCTCACCTAAAGCCCTGTATCAGCTACTTAGAATCTGATATCCCAATACCTATTTAACTGCACTCATGTGTAAAGTTAAGTTAAGCAGGAGATAAATTTTGCTCAAATCCTCAGCAGTCAAACATATAGTTAGATCTGATTAACTCCATCTCAATTTCCTCTACTTTGAACCGCTGCACAGTAGATTAATTCATGCATCACATCAAATATTTGTTATCCAAAACGTCTGCTCATTTTAAAGGAAAATGCATTTCTTTGAATTTTTTTTCAACGGCCAATATTCTACCTCTCAGTGTCAAGAATCTGGGATTTTTTTTGACAAGCAGTTAAAGGCTCAGAAAACAAAAACTTAAAGGGATAAATTATGGTTTTATAAGTAACAAAATTTGTCAACTTGTTCAAAAAGAATATATATTCAATCCTGAAACCTTCCCCCTCCTCAATTTTCAACAGCATTCATAATTTAATTCCTATTTTACAGACTAAAATGTGGCTGAACCAGATATTTACCTATGTTTCCGTTAGTGTGGTTATGTACTGATGTGTGTACCAGTAAAAGTCTATCTGCATTTGTGGGGGTAGGGAGAAGAAGAGTAAAACAAAGGAATGGCTTTGTGAAACATCACTGTATATGCAGAAGGAAGTACAGCCATTTTGTTTGACCTTGTTGAACAAGGTCATTGATTAAATTATTCTCAAAATGGTGACTTCCACTATTGTACAAGTTGGAAGCATAGAGATCAAGTTTGTATTTAACATATTGGTGGTTGTTAAAATAATTCTCAAAAATTTGCAAACAAAAGTACAAAATCTTATGTGTTATTTGATTTTTACCTATGCATTATTTTACACTTTTTCAAATAGAACCAACATTCACTGCTTTATTTATAATCTGAAGCCTGTAAAATGAAGCCAACCCAGTTTACATTTTAACAGATGGAACCAGCTTCTGTACATTGAAAATCCTGTAAGATTTAAAATATATAAATAAATATATCAATATTTACAAACCAAGGAAGATCGGAAAGAGAGAGAAGTTTCAAGGTCTGTTCTCTGCTCTGGAGCTCTATGACTCTGACTTTAGAGAAAAGTGTAAATCAAGAAGATTCTTCATCCATTGAATCTTAATAATCAGAGATTAATTGGGTTAAAAATTCTTCAGGACAGGAAAGGCACATTAAAGGTTCACTGCATCAGGTGGGGGAAGAACAGTTTTATGTGCAAAGTAATGAAGTTTCATCATAGATGTGACAATTTGTGAAAGAGAGCAAGCAGCCCTTATTCACAGGGTGGATAAAGGACTTTCCTCTGCTCGTTGCACCATTGCAGATTAGGTTGGGCTGCGTTTAGAGTTATAGCTGGAGGTAGAGATACTGTATATTTGAGAATCAGGGTCATAGTTTCAGAAAGATCTTTCCGGAAACTAAGTAAGCAGAAGCAATAATGGAAGGGGATACTCATCGCTGGGGTATTCAAACATCAGGCATCAGGGAACAAACTGTGAGCATCTTCGATCAGCCAGTGGATGTAATAGACATAAAGCAAAATGAATGTAATAGACAAAAAGCAAACACACAGCTGGTGTTAGGAGAGGTCAAAAATGCAGTCGGGAAGGAGTAACTGCACTGAGTTTTGCATTGAACGGACAGTGGGGTGTGTTGGCAAGAAACATTAGTGGGGGAGTATGAATAAATAAAGGAGGGTGAAAGCAAGAGCAGAGGACACAGCCTGCTGTACAACAAATGTTTCGGATCCCACAGCCAGTTTAGTCATTTTGACTCCAGTAGGCCTCAACCTTCAGTTCAGAGATGTAGCACATCTACAGAAAACGTTGGCACAGGAAAGCAGCATCCATCATCAGGAACCCCCTCCACCCAGGGCGTGCTCTCTTCTCACTGCTGCCATCAGGAAGAAGGTACAGGAGCCTTAGGACTCACCACCAGGATCAGGAACAGTTACTCGCCCTGAACCATCAGGGTCTTGAACAAAAGGGAATAACTTCACTCAACTTCATTAGCCACATCATTGAAATGTCCCCACAACCTATGGTCTCACTTTCAAGGACTCTTCATCTCATGTTCTTGATATTTATTCATTATTTATTTTTTATTATTATTATTATTATTTATTTCTTTTTGTATTTGCACAGTGTGTTGTCTTTTGCACACTGGTTGAACACCCAAGTTCAAGGGGTCTTTCATTGATTCTGTTATGGTTATTATTCTATTGAGTTCATGCATATGCCTGCAAGAAAATGAATCTCAACAATGCATATAGTGACATATACGTACTGTGATAATAAATTTACTTTGAACTTTGAACTTTATTCCACAAAAATGGCCTTTGATGTTTACTGACCTCAGCTGAGGGAAGAACACATTTTAGTCTTGATGACCAGTCTCTGATCATCCTTCTACAAATGTTGCCTGATCCGTTGAGTGTACTTCCCATTTCTGTGTCTGATTTCCTGCATGTGCTGTTGTTTGTACTTCCATAATTCAATAAACAAGTTTAAATAAAATTATTCTACTATAATAGGAGAATTTTTATCTTCTTAAGTCTCATAGGCTGGGAAAGTTTCAGATTTGCTAACCAAGTTTACTAATCCTAACCAAGGCCTTTGAGGCAGAAAAACAAAAAGAGAGAAATTGTAAGCATCTTTCACAAATCAAAATCCTTAATTACTTAATCAGATGTTGATGTTGTTTGTGATTGGAAGGTCCTGAACTATTTTTAGTCTCACCCTCCAGCATTTTCCCTAATTATCAAGTGGCTATTCTCCATACAGTTGTTTAGATAAAAACTGGTAAACCAGCCTTTCAGCATGAGTGAATAATCATTGTGTAAAATCAAGTTAAACATAAATGTGATATGAGAGCTTAATATGTCTTTCCAAAAAGATCGAATTTATATACCTATCTATATCCCTGACAATGGGAAATTTGTCGCAAATTACTTCGCTCAGTTGGAGTGAGATCCTAAACTGGGATTACAGGACAGAGCAAAGTTTGGAGACATAATGGCAGCATTAGTAGTACTGCTGCTTCGCAGCACTGATGACCTGGGTTCAGTCCTGACCTCAAGTATTGTCTATGTGGAATTTGCCTGATTTTCTCTAATTTTCCAGTTTCCTCCCAACGATTTGCCAGTTGTTAATTTAATTTGCCCACTGTACATTACCCCTGGCACGTAGGTGAATGGTGAAATCTGCCATTGATGAGAATGAGTGTGCTGTGTGTTGGGGGGAGGGAAGAATAAAACAGAATTAGTGTAACTGGATATTTGATGTACTCAGTGAAGCGGGCAATTCTGACCAAAGCCAAAAGAATTGCCACAGCCGGAGATGCTACGGATTTGTTATACTTGCATGTCATGCCCTCACTCAAAAAATGATTGCTCCAAAAGTCGAGGATATGTATCTTGATCCTTTATGAGCAATTAGCAAGCTAACAATCTTGAAGCAATGAAACTTAAGCGTACCCAAGTGTACCTTGGCGAGCAAGATTAAGGAAAACCCCAAGGCATTCTACAAGTATGTGAAGAGCAAGAGAATGAGCTGTGTGAGAATAGGACCAACCAGGAGTGAGAGTGGAAACATGTGCATGGTGGCAGAGGAGGTAGTGGAGGTACTGAATGAATACTTTGCTTCAGTATTCACCTGTGAAAAGGACCTTGGCAATTGTGGGGATGACTTACAGTGCACTGAAATGCTTGAGTGTATAGATATTAAGATAGAGGAGGTGCTGGAGATTTTGAAAAGCATTAAGTTAGATAAGTCGCTGGAACCAGATGAGCTATACCCCAGGCTACTATGGGAAGGGAGGGAGGAGATTGCTGAGCCTCTGGTGATGAAATTGCATCATCAATAGGGATGGGAGAAGTACCAGAGGATTGGAAAGTTGCAAACATTGTTCCCTCATTCAAGAAAGGAAGCAGAAGTAACCCAGGAAATTATAGACCTGTGAGTCTTACTTCAGTGGCGGGCAAGTTGTTGGAGAGGATCCTGAGAGGCAGGATTTATGAGCATTTGGAGATACAAATTCTGATTAGGGATTTGTCAAGGGCAGATCATGCTTTACGAACCTGATTGAATGATTTGAGGATGTAACAAAACGCATTGATGAAGATAGAGCAGTGGGTGTAGTGTATATGGATTTCAGTAAGGCATTTGATAAGGTTCGTTATGCAAGGCTCATTCAGAAAGTAGTGAGGCATGGGATCAAAGGAGACCTTGTTTTGTGAATCCAGAATTAGCTTGCCCACAGAAGGCAAAGGGTGGTTGTAGATGATTCATATTCTGAATGGAGGACGGTAACCAGTGGTGTTCTACAGGGATCTTTTCCTCTTTGTGATTTTTATAAATGATCTGGATGAGGAAGTAAAAGGGTGGGTTAGTAAGTTTGCTGATAACACAAAAGTTGGGGGTGTTGTGGATAGTCTGGAGGGAAGTTTACAGAGTGATATTAATAGGATGCAGAACTGAGCTGAGAAGTGGCAGATGGAGTTCAACCCAGATAAGTGTGAAGTGGTTCATTTTGGTAGGTTAAGTTTGAAGACAGAATATAATATTAATGGTAAGAATATTGGCAGTGTGGGCTCCATGTGCCTAGCACCCTCAAAGCTGCTGCACAGGTTGACAGTGTTGTTAAGAAGGTGTATGGTGTGTTGGCCTTCATCAACCGTGGGATTGAGGTAATGTTACAGCTACATAGGACCTTAGTTAGACTGCATATGGAGTACTGTGTTCAGTTCCGGTCACCACACTACAGCAAGGATTGGGATAATATAGAGAGAGTGCAGAGGAGATTTACAAGGATGTTGCCTGGATCGGAGAGCATGCCTTATAAGGTAAGTGAACTTGGCCTTTTCTCTTTGCAGCGATGGAGGATGAGAAGTGACCTGATAGAGGTGTATAAGATGATGAGAGGCATTGATAGTGTGGATATCCAGAGGTTTTTTTTTCCCAGGGCTGAAATGGCTAACACGAGGGGGTATAGTTTTAAGGTGCTTGGAAGTAGGTACAAGGGGGATGTCAGAAGTAAGTTTTTCACTCAGAGAGTGGTGGGTGCATGGAATGCACTACCAGCAAAGGTGATAGAGGCGGATACAATAGGGTGTTTTAAGAGACTCTTAGATAAGTATATGGAGCTTCGAAAAATAGAGGGCTATGTGATAGGGTAATTCTACGCAGTTTCTAGAGTAGGTTACATGGTCAGCACAATGTTGTGGGCCGAAGGGACTGTAATGGCTATAGATTTCTATGTTCTATGTTGTAAGCTAAACGTATTTGAGTGTTATTGAGCAGTCAGCAAGAGATACGACATCCGCAGGTTCCCAGCTACAAACTGCAGTGAACAAAGCATGAAGGCTTAACTTAATCCCTTCATTTTTACCATGCCCCCACTCATGTGATAATAATAAACATAATATACACGCAACACAGAGTACAATGCAACCTGGGCAATGCAAATACCTATGTCAGGATGCTGTTTATTGACTATAGGTCAGCATTTAACACCATCATTCCTCCAGTTCTGATTGATAAGTTACAGAATCTAGGCCTCTGTAACTGGATTCTTGACTTCCTAATCAGAAGACCACAATCCGTGGGGATTGGAAATAACATCTCCACCTCGCTGACAATTAACACTGATGCACCACTGGGATGTGTGCTTAGCCAACTGCTCTACTCCCTCTGCATCCAATACTGTGTGACAGGCATAGCTCAAACAGCATCTATAAATTTGCTGATGATACCACCATTGTTGGCAGAATTTCAGATGGTAAGAAAAGGCCGTACAGGAGTGAGATATACCAATTCATTGAGTGGTGTCACAGCAACAACCTTGTGCTTAACGTCAGCAAGAGCAAAGAGCTGATTGTGGATTTCAGGAAGGGTAAGATACGGGAACACTAACCAATCCTCATAGAGGGATCAGAAGTGGAGAGAGAGCAATTTCAAGTTCCTGGGTGTCAATATGACTGAGGACCTAACCTGGACACAACATGTTGATGAAGCTATAAAGAAGGCAAGACAGCAGCTATATTTCATTAGGTGATTGAGGAGATTTAGTTTGTCAAATAAAACACTCAAAACTTTCTACAAATGTATCGTGGAGAGCGTTCTGACTGGCTGCATCACAATCTGGTGTGGGGGCCTACTGCAGAAATTGAAAAATTAGGCAGCTCTATCATGGGTACCAGCCTCTGTAATATCCAAGACATCGTCAAGGAGCGGTGTCCATCATTAAGGATCCCCACCGCCCAGAACACGCCCTCTTCACACTGTTACCATCAGGAAGGAGATACAGAAGCCTGAAGGCACACATTCAGTGATTCAAGAATCGCTTCTTCCCCTCTGCCATCCGATTTCTAAATGGACATTGAACCCATGAACACTACCTCACTACTCTTTTATTTCTATTATTTTGCACTGCTTATTTTAAACTAACTATTTAAGAGACATATATATACTTAATGTAACTCAGTTTTTTTCTCTATTTTTTTTATCATGTACTTCATTGTCCTGCTGCCTTAAAGTTGTCAAATTTCACGACGCATGCCAGTGATATTAAATCTGATTCTGATTCTGATTCTGAGGTGAAGAACAGATGCATGGTTCCTACACACAATAAGTCTGAGAGGCTGCTTTGTGCATTATGATTCTCTGGCTCTAAAAGCAATATGATTGATGCTCTTGGTGTCGTTCTTTTCAATGGTTAGGCCACACTTGGAGTACTGTGTCCAGTTCTGGTCGCCTCACTATAGGAAGGATGTGGAAGCATTGGAAAGGGTACAGAGGAGGTTTACCAGGATGCTGCCTGGTTTAGAGAGTATGCATTATGATCAGAGATTAAGGGAGCTAGGGCTTTACTCTCTGGAGAGGAGGAGGATGAGAGGAGACATGATAGAAGTATACAAGATATCAAGAGGAATAGATAGAGTGGACAGCCAGCACCTCTTCCCCAGGGCACCACTGCTCAATACAAGAGGACATGGCTTTAAGGTAAGGGGTGGGAAGATCAAGGGGGATATTAGAGGAAGGTTTTTTACTCAGAGAGTGGTTGGTGCATGGAATGCACTGCCTGAGTCAGTGGTGGAGGCAGATACACTAGAGAAATTTAAGAGTCTACTAGACAGGTATATGGAGGAATTTAAGGTGGGAGTTATATGAGAGGCAGGGTTTAAGGGTCGGCACAACATTGTGGGCCGAAGGGCCTGTAATGTGCTGTACTATTCTATGTTCTATGTTCTATGCTATTGTTTCTTCATTCTTGAGCATGGGACCATGGGTTGGTTTCCCATGTTGACATCATTAAAATACTAATCTACATTCTAGAACTAACCCACCTAAAGGAGCAACTTTACAAATAAAGGGCAACAGGAAACCAGAACACAGGCATTACTCTACTTTATCCAAATTACTAAAATAATGAAGTATAGTTAATTGTGTAAAGAAGGATACCAACACAAATTGGGGAACTAACCCATAGACCAGTCTGATCGTTACTTGGTGTTTTTAGACTTTTCAGTCAGGTTCTTTGGTACTGCAATATAGTATATTGGGTTCCACACCTAGTTCAATGATTCCACACTCCTACTGGGTGATTCTCTATCGTAGGAACAAAATGTTACCAAATTTGTCTTAAACGACTAGAATTGCACCCCGCCCCCAATAAAAAAGGCTGCATAAAAAATGCATCCGATTCTCTGTTTTTGCTGTGGTTTCTGTAATTTATAGTCTGTGAGATATTTGCAAACTTAAATTGTTGAGTTAAGATGCATTTATGAATTTCAACAATCCCAAAATGGAAACAACGAAGATTTAAGTGTATCTTTTAACAAAGGAAAGCTACCATGAAATCTGAATGGTCTGCAGTAGCACACACAGGAAGTAAGGCACTTCAGTCCAACCATTTCCAAAATGTTAGGTTTCTGTATATTTGTGCAATTACGTTCTGATTGCTCAACGAGTCTGAACATAGTTTACAACTAGGTTTCCATGAACTGATTCGAACACTTCACATTTTGAAGTTGAACATCTTTCAGCTAGGCCCAGCTTTACTCTGTAACAAGCTGACATTGCCTTCAAAAGAAATTTGCTAATTTTTAGTCCCCCTACTGAATCATCTAAAAGAATGTTTCCTGTAGCCAACCTTGAAATCAGCTGTGTTCGCCCTCAGTTTCACTGGGAAACAGAAGCATGCCATTCATCTGAGTAACAACGGTGGTTTTAGAGTGGAAACACAGAAATACCTGGTCAGGTATGGACTTAAAAATGCACAATTTCAAATGAATGGAGACTTGCCTGAGGGTCTGACAGATAAAGGAACTACCTAACTGTATTACAATGCTCTACAAACCTGTAAAACTTGTGGTCAAATCCTCTCTGTAAATTATTTGATGCTAAAACTAGTCTTAGCTATTTAAACAAGGGAGGTAATAGAAAAATTGAACTGCAATCCTATCTTGGATATGCCTCTGGAAAGTGCATTGGTGAAATGAAAATTCCCTTGGCTGAAAATCGGAAGCAGGAAGCCAAGACGGTATTCCTTCCCTCATAGGTCTGAAGCTAATTACAATTGTCCTAGCTGAGATCAACTTACTTACTATAAAGAAAGACTTTAAGCTGGTTTCAAGCCTTTATTTTTATATGTTTCGGGTTCAGATCCTGGAAACCTATTTGCTAGCCGTACTAAAGAACAAATTTTTAGCACATAATGAACATACAAGTCTGCAAATCATAACTGATTCTTACACATGTATTTATCACCAGAAAAATGGACCAGCTCCTTTGGAAGTAATGTCAGAAACCTATGGGGTTGGGTAGCTGGGATGAGGTGATTGGGTAATAATAAGCACTTATGGATAATTATTAAATTTGGAATATAAACAAATTTGGAATACAATAGAAGAATGAAAGATGCATTCATTTACAATCCTATCATATTTATACATTTGTAATATAAAAGGTGTCAGAAAGACTGAATGGTGCTTCAGAATTTTGCTTGCATAAGTGACTATATTAGAATCTTAGAGTAGTGCTGGGAAATGATAGTTAAGGATTTTGTATCATCACCAACTTAAAAAAAAATCCTGTGGCTTTGTAATTCATCAAGTAGAAGAATGCCAAACTTGTTCTAGCAGCTGCAATTCTGTTTGACTAAGCTGCTTAGTTAGTATTTTAATCCTTTTATCAATTGTCTAAGAGCCTACACAGTTTTTATAGAAAACTAGATCAATTTATCCTGCAATCAGCATTTACTTTTTTAACTTGATTAGCAGAATAATAATTAAATATAACTGAAAGCAAAATTTGACGACAAAGCGAGTGGATAAAGCAAGTCCATGCTTTCTAATCAAGAAAGTAACCTCATCTAAGCAAAAAACATATTGTTTTTGGATAATGGCATATGACAGATAATACTGATTCAGTTCACAAACAAGAGAAAATCTGCAAATGCTGGAAATCTGAGCAACACACACAATATGCTGGAAGAACTCAGCAGACCAGGCAGCATCCATGGAAAAAAGAACAGTCAACATTTCAGGCCAAAACCTTTCATCAGGGCTGGAGAAACAAAGCTGAGGAGTAGATTTAAAAGGATTTAAAAGCATTAACCTCTTTATGCTTTTCTCCAGCGCTCATTTGTGTTGAAGTAAATGGAAATGATCTGTGAAAATATCTGAAATATTGTAATATTGAAATATGTGTGCAGCACATATCCTTCGAATCCTAAAGGACAGTTGTATCGTCATTCATTGTGTATTAATGCATATTTGGAAGACTGGATGATAACTATGTTTCTATTCTTCCTATCATTATCTCTTCGCAAAGAATCTAACTTTCTTACACCACAGTTGTAGGCTATACGTATCTCGGGTAATGATGAGTTTGAGTACAGAGAGGAAATTAAGAACCTAGTGGCATGGTGCAAAGACAATAACCTATCCCTCAATGTCAGCAAGACGATGGAATTGGTTGTTGACTTCAGAAGGAGTAGCGGACCGCACGACCCCATTTACATCGGTGGTGCACAAGTGGAACAGGTCAAAGGCTTTAAGTTCCTCAGGGTCAATATCACAAATGATCTGACTTGGTCCAACCAAACAGACTCCACTGCCAAGAAAGTCCACCAGCACCTTTACTTCCTGAGGAAGCTATGGAAATTTGGCTAGTCCCTAAAACCCTCACTAATTTTTATAGGTGCACCGTAGAATGCATTCTTCTGGAGTGCATCACAACCTGGTATGGAAGTTGTCCTGTCCAAGACCGGAAGAAGCTGCAGAAGATCGTGAACACGGTCAGCACATCACACAAACCAATCTTCCGTCCTTGGAACACACATCAAAGTTGCTGGTGAATGCAGCAGGCCAGGCAGCATCTCTAGGAAGAGGTGCAGTCGACGTTTCAGGCCGAGACCCTTCGTCAGGACTGGACTCACTTTACACCGCACGCTGTTGGAGCAATGCTGTCAGGATATCTGATAAGACTGCTGAACGGATCCTGACCCGGATCTGGGCCATACCCTCCAAATACCCAGACCTGCCTCTCAGTTTTTTTGCACTACCTTACTTTCCCTTTTCTATTTTCTATTTATGATTTATAATTAAAATTTTTAATATTTACTCTCGATTTGTACTCCAGGGAGCACGAAGAGCAGAATCAAATATCGCTGTGATGATTGTATGCTCTAGTATCAATTGTTTGGTGACAATAAAGTATAAAGTATAAAGTATAAGTAAATACCTCTCATATGAACTGATATAAACACATTACTCATGGAAAAAAGGTTGCATTAAGTAGCCCAGTCAAGATCCCAAAATCCTGGGACTAAGTACAGTACTATGTTTCTGCTCTGTTTGTGTATCAACTTGACCATGTAAATGCTATTACCAGCTGTAGACATACATTGGATATATGTTCAAGATATTCATGCTACCGGTTATACCTTTGAATTTCACCACAACTGGGACCATGTAACAGATCTCATATAACCATCAAATTTGACATTTGCTATTAAAGTTGCAAGTTAAGAATAGGCAAAAATTGCACAGAATCTGATATCAAAATATTTAGTCTGTCCCAACACAAAAGAAAACCAATCCCCTAATTTAGTTGGTTTTGGGATAAGGGAAATAAAAATGTGGGTAAGGGATTTTGTTAACCAGTTATTATTTTTAGAAAGATGTAGTTATAAAATGATTTTTTGCGTCCTTTCAACAAAGCCCCAAAGCATTTCAGCACCAATGAGGTTTAGGCACTGCTTTGTGTAAAAAAACATGGGTGAATACAGGGTAAGTTTCCACAAACAGTTGTGTGTGTGTGTGTGTGTAAATGACTAGCAAACTTCAAACAGTAAAAGTTGTTCATTCCAAGATTTAAGATTTCAAGATTCAAGATATTTTAATGGTATTACTAGCACACAAGTGTAAAGGAAAACAAAATAATTGTTACTCTGGATCTGATGCAGCACCAAAAAAAAGGCAATACAACAAAGAATACAGTAATAATTTTAAAAACACGCAATAAATTAAGATAGCTTATAGATAAAGATTGATTGTATGTCTATTAAGTGATGCAAGGCACAGTGGTGTCTGTACATAAAGTGACTGACAGGAAATGATAAAGTAGTTGTGGGTGGTTAGTGAGTGGAGCTGTTTATCAGCCTTACTGTTTAGAGAAAGTAACTGTTTTTGAGTTTGGTGGTCCTAGTGTGGATGCTAAGTAGCCTCATCTGTGATGGGAGTGGAACAAACAGTCCATGAGCAAGTTTGGTAGGATCTTTCATGATGTTACTGCTGTTTCTCCGATACCTTTCTGTGTTTCTGTCCTTGATGGCAGGTAGGCTGGTGCTAGTGATATGTTGGGCAGTTTTGAGTACCCAATGTAGATCCTTACTGTCCACTGCAGTGCAATTTCTATATAATGGGGTGATGCAGTTTTTTAGGATACTCTCTATTGCACATCTGTAGAAGGACGTGAGAATAGATGTGCTAGTCCAGCTCTCTTCAGCCTCCTAAGAAAGTAGAGGTGTTGGTTAGCTTTCCTGATTCTGTAGAAAGTGTTCTGCGATCATAAGAGGTCGTGCGAGATGTGCACTCCCACAAGTTTGAAACTGCTCACAGTTTCTACTGCTGCGCCACCAATGTAAAGAGAGGTGTGAGTGGTACTAGTTCTCCTTAGTCGATAACCATCTCCTTTGTCTTATTGACATCAAGGAAGCTGTTATTTTCCTGGCATCAGGCCTCAAGCTCCTCCACGACTGTTATGTCATCTGTGAACTTGACAATATGATTGCTCAAATATTTGACCATGCAGCCATGTATGGGCAGGACATACAGCAATGGGCTCAACACAGAACCCTAGGGGACCACCCATGTTGGGGATGATGGGGAGGGAGGAACAGTTGTGTATCCCGACTATATGAGGTCTATTCATTAAGAAGTCCAACAGCCAGTGACATAGTGGTGTATTTAGGCTAAGGAGTAGGACTGTGGGACAATAGTGTTAAATATCAAAATGAAATCCAGAAATAGCATTCTGATATAAGTGTTGCTATTCCCTATTTCGGTTTGGGATCTCATTTATGCCCACAACAGAGATCTTAAGTTTACCTTCACATCCAAATGAGAATACAGCACTCTTCTCACACTGCACTGGAACACCAGCTTGATCTTTTCATTAGTCTGGAGAGGAGGACATTGAAAGTAAAGACTTCAGAGCCATTGTGAACCCCTGTGTGAATGTCAGTTGAAGAGCAAATTGTCTTCAGTGATTGAGTTACCTGCTGGTTGGAGTCCAATCTCACTTGAAAAACAACTTCTGTAAGCTACCAGAAGTTGTTAGCAGATGTAAAGCTAGGTCCAACAAATTCAGCATTCAGAATAAAAATGGTAAAACTTGTTGGGAGAAACCAAAAAATTAAAAAGCATACACCAGCAATTCCTGAATTTTCTTACTACAC
The DNA here is from genome assembly GCF_963921235.1 of Mobula hypostoma. Lineage (NCBI taxonomy): Eukaryota > Metazoa > Chordata > Chondrichthyes > Myliobatiformes > Myliobatidae > Mobula > Mobula hypostoma. The sequence goes on along the minus strand of NC_086098.1, from coordinate 211,430,160 downwards.
TGAAAAGGTCATTTCAGCCTTCTGAGTCTACGCTGGCTCAATCCCATCCCCCACTAGTTTTCCCTGTGATCTGTTCTTTCCATACTTGCATCTTTAAAGACAAGTGGTGAGATGTTTCAGACTTTTGAAATCCAAATTAGAAGTTATTTTATATTTTGTGATTTGGTTAAGTATAACTGTACATATGTACTTGTTATAGGGTTAAGAAAGTTTTTTAGCAAACAGTCATATTTGCCTCCTGCATCCCAAACTACAGAGCACCACATGTAAGTGTCTTACAGTAGGGATGATTCCATTCAATTCACACTGAGTTTCAAGACTGCTGCAATTAAATAATCCTTGGATCATAAAATCTTGGGGCAGTACTCAGAAGGTTGGACAGTATCTGTGAAAAGGGAAACAAAATTAACATTTCATGTTGAGGATCATCAGTGCTCAAAAGTTTGGCTGAATAACCTAAATGGAGGGTAGATATTTCACTTAAAAATCAGGCCATCAATCCAGTCAGAGATAGATTTTCCCACGTTCCCTTCTTCCAGCATTCTATTACCACAGTTCTGCTCTCAAAACTTCCCTTCATCATAAAAGTCATGATGGATTCAGCACATATTCACTTTCTATCCCAATAACCTTTACCTCGGCATATTATACTGTGCCATTTCCAGCAGCAAGATGCCAAATAAGTCTTCCAAATTCCTATTCCCTTTCAGAATTCCAAAGGAACTGTTCCCTCCGCAATACTTTGACCCAGTCCTTAATCATCTGCATCAACTGTTCGCAGTCAGCATCTCATAAAATAGAAAAATAATTCTTTTTTTACCTTCTCGCTTCCCACTACCAAGGGCCTTAGCCACTGGATTGATTAGGAACACTGAAGCATTGAATTACCTTCCTCAGTATTGGTATATTGTCTTCACTGGAGATGGTCTAGGCTACAATGGGCCGATCAAATATAGATCGGAAGTCACTAACCTGAAAACTTTCAAAAAGCTCAAAAGTGTGACTTTGAACTTCTGGTCACTCCATCCTCACTTGCACTTTGCCCTCTGCCATTGGTAACTCCAAGCCAACTTATCAGCAAACTCTGAATCTTGGGATTTAATGCCTCCCTCTGCAACTGGATCCTTGACTTCCTAGCCAGAAGTCTGCAATCAGTGAGGATAGGCAGCAACACCACTCCTAAGTTTATTCTAAGCACTGATGCTCCACAGCCTCCTACTCTACACCCTGTGCACTCATAACTGTGTGTCTGGATTCTGCTCTAATTCCATCCGCAAGTTTGCAGATGATACCACCATAGGACCGCATCTCAAATAATGATGAGTTGGAGTACAGGATGGAGATAGGGAGCTTATCAACATGGTGTTATGACAACCTTTCCTTGAATGTCAGCAAAACTAAAGAGCAGGCCATTAACTTTGGAAAGGGGATGGAGCACGTACCTCACACGCTGTTGAGATTGAGTGAACTGAGAGCTTCAAGTTTAGGTATGAACATCACCAATGGCCTGTCCTGTTCCAACCAGAGTGATGTCATGACCAAGAAAGCTCACCAATGTCTCTACCTCTTGGTGAAATTCAGCATGTCCCCATCAACCCTGACGGATTTTTATTGACGCGCTCGAAAAAGCATTCTGTCTGGATGCATAATGGCTTGTTATGGCACGAGACCCCAAAAAACTGCAGCGCGATGAGAACACAGCTCAGTATAATACAGGAACCAACCTCCCTTCTATGGATTCTGTCCATACTTCTCGCTGCCTCAGTAAAGCTACCAGCATAGTCAAGAGGCCCCACCTACTCAGCATATTCTCTCTTCTTCTGCCCTCTCCCATCAGACAGAAAACACAAAAGACTGACAGCTCATTTTACCAGGTTCAAGGACAGCTTTTATCCCATTGTTTTCAGACTCTTGAATGGTTATCTTGTACAATAAGATGGACTCTTGACCTCACAATATACCCTGTTATCATCTTGCACTTCACCGTCTATCTGCAATGCATTTTTTGGCAGCTTTTACAGTTTATTCTACATTGTTAATGTTTTAACTTGTTCCACCTCAGTGCACTGCATAATGATTTGATCTATATGAATAGTATGCAAGACAAGCTTTTCACTGTATCTTGGTACATGTGACAATAATAAATCAAACCAAACAATGTGAAACTGAAGTTCAAAAAACGTCATGTTGTTTTGACTAGCCTCACGAAAGCCTTCAGGTGTCGACATTTCACATATTGTTCTTCATAGAAACAGGTGCTTCAGCCCACTGCGACTATGTCAACCATCGTACCTATTTATATTAATTCCACTTGCCTGCACATTAACTCCATATCCCTCTGAGCAGCTGCATCACTGCCTGGTTCGGGAATTGCACCGACTCAGATCGCAAGACCCTACAGCGGACAGTGAGGTCAGCTGAGATCATCGGGGTCTCTCTTCCCGCCATTACAGAAATTTACAATACACGCTGCACCCGTAAAGCCAACAGCATTGTGAAGGACCCCACACACCCCTCATACAAACTCTTCTCCCTCCTGCCATCTGGCAAAAGGCACCGAAGCATTCGGGCTCTCACGACCACACTGTGCAACAGTTTCTTCCCCCAAGCCGTCAGACTCCTCAATACCCAGAGACTAGACTGACATCTACATCATTTATTATTGTATTGTAATTTGTCCTCCACTGTGCTTATTGTCTTGTTTATTATTTATTGTACTGCCCTGCACTGTTTTGTGCACTTTATGTAGTCCTGTGTAGGTCTGTAGTCTAGTGTAGTTTTTGTGTTGTCTTACATAGTCTAGAGTAGCATTGTGTTGTCTCACTTAGTCTAGTGTAGTTTTGTGTTGTTTCATTTAGCACCATGGTCCTGGAGGAACATTGTTTTGTTTTTACTGTGTACTGTACCAGCAGTTTATGGTCAAAATGACAATAAAAAGCGACTTAACTTGACTTGCTCATTCATATATGTAACACACAAAATATGCTGGTGAACGCAGCAGGCCAGGCAGCATCTATAGGAACACTCACAACACGCCGGAAGAACTCAGCAGGTCAGGCCGCATCCGTGGAAACGATCAGTCAACGTTTCGGGCCGGAACTCTTCTCGCTAATATATAGAAGGCCGCACTGGGAGCACCAGACGCAGTATATAACCCCAGCCGACTCACAGGTGAAGTGTCGCCTCACCTGGAAGGACTGTCTGGGGCCCTGAATGGTGGTGAGGGAGGAAGTGTAAGGGTATGTGTAGCACTTGTTCCGCATACAAGGATAAGTGCCGGGAGGGAGATCGGTGGGAAGGGATGGGGGGGAACGAATGGACAAGGGAATCACGTAGGGAGCGATCCCTGCGGAAAGCAGAAATGGGGGGGGGGAGGGAAAGATGTGCTTGGTGGTGGGATCCCGTTGGAGGTGGCGGAATTTACGGAGAATTATATGTTGAACCTGGAGTCTGGTGGGGTGGTAGGTGAGGACAAAGGGAACCCTATTCCTAGTGGGGTGGTGGGAGGATGGGATGGGAGCAGATGTGCGTGAAATGGGGGAGATGCGTTTGAGAGCAGAGTTGATGGTGGAGGAAGGGAAGCCCCTTTCTTTAAAAAAGGAAGACATCTCCTTCGTCCTGGAATGAAAAGCCTCACCCTGAGAGCAGATGCGGCGGAGATGGAGGAATTGCGAGAAGGGGATGGCATTTTTGCAAGAGACAGGGTTGGAAGAGGAATAGTCCAGGTAGCTGTGAAAGTCCGTAGGCTTATAGTAGACATCAGTAGATAAGCTGTCTCTAAAGATAGAGACAGAAAGATCAAGAAAGAGCAAGGAAGTGTCGGAAATGGACCAGGTAAACTTGAGGGCAGGGTGAAAGTTGGAGGCAAAGTTAATGAAGTCAATGAGCTCAGCATACGTGCAGGAAGCAGCGCCAATGCAGTCGTTGACGCAGCAAAGGAAATGAGGGGGACAGATACCAGTATAGGCTTGGAACATAGATTGTTCCACAAAGCCAATGAAAAGGCAGGCATAGCTGGGACCCATACGGGTGCCCATGGCTACACCTTTAGTTTGGAGGAAGTGGGAAGAGCCAAAGGAGAAATTGTTAAGAGTAAGGACTAATTCCACTAGACGGAGGAGAGTGGTGGTAGAGGGGAACTGGTTAGGTCTGGAATCCAAAAAGAAGTGGAGAGCTTTGAGACCTTCCTGGTGGGGGATGGAGGTATATAGGGACTGAACATCCATGGTGAAAATAAGGCGGTGGGGGCCAGGGAACTTAAAATCATTGAAAAGATTCAGAGCGTGAGAAGTGTCACGAACATAGATGGGAAGGGATTGAACAAGGGGGGATAAAACAGTGTCGAAGTATGCAGAAATAAGTTTGGTGGGGCAGGAGCAAGCTGAGACAATGGGTCTACCTGGGCAGGCAGGTTTGTGGATCTTGCATAGGAGGTAGAAACGGGAAGTGCGGGGTGTGGGAACTATAAGGTTGGTAGCAGTGGATGGGAGATCCCCTGAGCAGATAAAGTCGGTGATGGTGTGGGAGACAATGGCCTGGTGCTCCTTAGTGGGGTCATGATTGAGGGGTAAATAAGAGGAGGTATCCGTGAGTTGTCGCTCTGCCTCGGCAAGGTAGAGGTCAGTATGCCAGACTACAACAGCACCTCCCTTATCGGCGGGTTTTATAGTAAGGTTAGGATTAGTGCAGAGGGAGTGGAGAGCAGAGTGTTCGGAAGGACTGAGTTTGGAATTGGAACAAGGTGTGGTGAAGTCGAGACGGTTGATGTCCTGTCAGCAGTTAGCAATAAAGAGATCCAGAACATGCAGAAGACCAGAGTGGGGTGTCCATGAAGAGGAGGAAGGTTGAAGATGGGAGAAGGGATCATCGGTGGGGGTGGGAGAGTCCTTGCTGAAGAAGTGGGCTCGAGACAGAGCCGGAGAAAGAAGAGTTCAGCGTAATGGCATACGCAGAACTCGCTGAGGTGTGGGCGAAGGGGGACAAAGGTAAGGCCTTTACTGAGGACACAGCACTCTGCCTCAGAGAGTGGAAGGTCGGAGGGGATGGTAAAGACCCACCGCGGATGATAGCTGGGATCAGAAGAGGGAGGGGGAGAGGGAGGAGATGTCTTCCTTTTTTGAAGAAAGAGGCTTCCCTTCCTCCACCATCAACTCTGCTCTCAAATGCATCTCTCCCATTTCACGCACATCTGCTCTCAACCCATCCTCCCGCCACCCCACTAGGAATAGGGTTCCCCTTGTCCTAACCCCACCAGACTCCGGGTTCAACATATAAATCTCCGTAAATTCTGCCACCTCCAACGGGATCCCACCACCAAGCACATCTTTCCCTCTCCCTCTTTCTGCTTTCCACAGGGGTCGGTCCCTACGTGATTCCCTTGTCCATTCATCCTCCCATCCCTTCCCACCGATCTCCCTCCCGGTAGCTATCCTTGTACACGGAATAAGTGCTACACATGCCCTTACACTTCCTCCCTCACCACCATTCGGGGCTCTAGACAGTCCTTCCAGGTGAGGCGACACTTCACCTGTGAGTTGGCTGGGGTGATATACTGCGTCCGGTGCTCCTGGTGCAGACTTCTGTATATTGGCAAGACCCAACGCAGGCTGGGAGACCGTTTCGCTGAACACCTACGTTCTGTCCGCCAGAGAAAGCTAGATCTCCCAGTGGCCACACATTTTAATTCCACATCCCATTCCCATTCTGATATGTCTATCCACGGCCTCCTCTACTGTTTAAGATGAAGCCACACTCAGGTTGGAGGAACAATACTTTATATTCCGTCTGGTAGCCTCCAACCTGATGGCATGAACATTGACTTCTCAAACTTCTGTTAATGCCCCTACTCCCCTTCACACACCATCCCTATTTATTTATTTAATATATTTTTAATATATTTTTTATTTTTCCCCTTTTTTTCTTCTCTCTCTTTCTTCTCCCTCTTTCCCTCTCACTATAACTCCTTGCCTGCTCTGCACCCTCCGGCCTCCCCTCCCACCTTCTCTTTCTCCCCAGACTTCCCGTCCCATGACCCTCTCTCTTCTCCAGTCTGGTATCCCTTTTGCCAATCAACTTTCTAGCTCTTAGATCCACCCCTCCCCTCCTGTCTTCTCCTATCATTTCGGATCTCACCCTCCCCATCCCACTTTCAAATCTCTTACTATCTCTTCTTTCAGTTAGTCCTGACGAAGGGTCCCGGCCCAAAACATCGACTGTACCTCTTCCTAGAGATGCTGCCTGGCCTGCTGTGTTCACCAGCACTTTTTGCGTATGTTGCTTGAATTTCCAGCATCTGCGGATTTCCTTGTGTCTGCGTCATTCATATGTGTCCAGATTCTTTTTATATGTTGTTACTGTTCCCGCATCCCGCATCTTCTATTCCACATATCAAATGTCTGTGTGAAACATTGACCCTCTCATCTCCTTTAACTTTTCTCCTTCTCTCCTGAAACATATGCCTTCTCATCTAAGACACTCTTATTATGGGAAAAAGACTCCTCTATCCATGTTTCATGAAGTTAAGTTCAAAAGTTCAAAGCTGAAAGTAAATTTATTTTCAAAGTACTTCTATGTCACTATATACAACCCAGAAATTCATTTTCTTGCAGGCATACTCAATAAATCTATAGAATAATGACCATAACAGAATCAGTGGAAGACCGCACCAACCTGGCTGTTCAACCAATGTGCAAAAGACAACACACTGTGCAAATGCAAAAAGAAAGAAATAACAAATTTTTAAAATATAAATAAATAAACAAACAAGCAAACAATAAATATCAAGAACATGAGAGGAAGAGTTCTTCCTAGTGAATTGGCTGTGGGAAAATTCCAATGATGGGGCAAATGATGTTATCCCCTTTGTTTCAAGAGCCTGATGGTTGAGGGGAGTAATGGTTCTTGAACCTTGTGGTGTGAGTTCCAGTACCTTCTTTCTGGTGGGCAGCAGCGAGAAGAGAACATGTCCTGGGTGGTGGGGGTCCCTGATTTTGGATGCTGCTTTCCTGTGACGGCATTTCATCCAGGTGTGCTCAGTAGTGGAGAGGGCTTTACCCATGATGGACTGGGCCGTATCCATTACTTTTTGTAGGAGTTTTTTTCAAGGGCATTGGTGTTTCCATACCAGGCTATAGTGCAAGCCATCAATATATCTTCACGGCACATCTGCAGAAGTTTGTCAGAATTTTGGATGTCATGCCAAATCCCCACAAACTGATAACTGCACTTAGTACTGTGCCCAGGACAGGACATCTGAAATTATAACACTGAGGAATTTAAAGTTGTTGATCCTTTCCACCTCTGATGCTCTGATGAGGACTGACTCATGGACCCCTTGTTTCCTTCTGCTGAAGTCAATAATCAGCTCCTTGGTCTTGTTGACGTTGTGTAAGAGATTGTTACCGTGACACCACTCAATCATATTTTCAGTGTCCCTCCTATATGCTGATTCATTACCACCTTTGATTTGGCCAACAACAGTGGTGTCATCTGCAAACCTGAATATGGCATTGGAAATGTTCTTCGCCACACATTCGTCAATGTAAAGCGAGTAGAGCAGGGGGCTAAGCACACAGTCTTGTGGTGCATCTGTGCCGATGGAGGTATAATTGAAGGTGGATTCCTCAGACTGCCAAGGTGAAAGGTTAACGATCTCAGTGAACACGCCAGCAAGTTGATCAGCACAAGTCTTTAGTTCTTGGCTAGGTACCCCATCTTGGTCAGATGACTTCCATGGGTTCACCCTCCTGCAGGCTGCTCGCATATCAGCTCCAGAGACTGAAATCGTAGGATCATCAGGGGCTGTGGGAGTTTGTGATGGTTCCTCCAGGTTACAACAGTCAAATCAAGCATAGAAGGCATTGAGCTCATCCGGAAGTGAAACCCTGCTGTAAAATTTGTACCTTTCTCAAGTCATTCCCCAGTCTGCTTCCCGCCAGAGAAAATACTGCAGATTCAGCTTATTCAATCTTGCCAAAACTAAAGCCCAATTTATACTTCTGCATCAAAAGTATGCCGTAGGTACCGTGTACCCTATGCCGTACCCTACGCCATAGGGTGACGTGCACCTCCCCAAAAAAGTAACTCACGCATCGTGGCGACGCAGACCGCAGCAACTGTGATTGGTCCACTTGGTAGCATCGCATTTCCTCCTACGCATTTCCGGTTGCTTTTCTCCGTCATGTCTGTACACATAAATGGTTGGAGATGATGAACGAAATCGTCAAATCTACCTGCCAACATCCGAAAATATTTGAAATGCATTTCCTTGTCCATATCTCTCACAAAGAAACTCAACACAGTGACATAGAAACCCCACCGCCAACTAGCTTTTTGGCGGTGAATTGCAGAGCGACGCAGACACAACTACGCATGCTCGCTACGGCGTAGGGCTACACAAAAATATCAGGCCTGCGGTATAGCCCGTACACACAAGTATAAATCAGCCTTAAGTCCTCCAATCCAGGCAACATTCTTGTGAATCTTTTCTGCACCCTTTCTGGTTTAATCATCTATTTCCTGTAGTGTGCTGACCTGAACGAAGCACAATTTTTCAACGTAAGAGGTAAAGGACTTCAAAGCACAAATATACTACCATTGAAAGTTATGCTACACATTAACAAGACTATAGAAGAAGATATGCCAGGCACAAGAGTTTTTTTTAAGAGAAAGAACTGCAAAGAAGGAAAGTTATGGTAAACCTATACAGAATTTTAATTAGACCACACATAGATTGCTGTCTATCAGTCTAGTCACTGTGTCATTGAAAGGACGTAGAGACACTGTGGGAGTGCGGAAAAAGCTTAGAGAGCTAACAGAAGTGGAAGAATATTGATTGTAGGAAAGGAGGAGTTTCTTTGTTCTTGTGGGATCACCTTGTTGAGTTCTTTAAATTCTTGGAAGATTTTGATGGTGAATTCCATGTAACTGTTTTCTGTTGCGGAGAAGAGCATAACTGCAATGTAAGGTACTGTAATCTTGAGGAAATCCATGAAGAAATTCTGAAGAAACTTTTTCACTGAAGTGTGGTGAGAGTAGAGAAGCCACTAGCTCATGACGTGCCTGATGTAAAAGGCATGGTAGCATAGTGGTTAGGACAGTGCTTTACTGTACCAATAACCCGGGTTCAAATCCCGGCACTGCATGTAAGGAGTTTGCACATTCTCCCCATGACTGCATGGGTTTCCTCCGGGTGCTCCGGTTTCCTCCCACAGTCCAAAGACGTACCAGTTGGTAGGTTAATTGATCATTGTAAATGTCTTGTGATTAGGCTAGGATTAAATCAGAGGGAGACAGGGCTCAAAGTGCTGGAACAATATCTACAAACTTAAAGGTAGGCTTGACAAAATACGAGGGAGAAAAGAATTAGATAAGGAAAGACAGAAAAGCATTTGAGTGCTGCATAGGCTTCAGCATGAACCGATTGAGCCAAATGGCCCATTTATCCAATCCAAAACATGATTCCTTTATGTCTTGCACCAGTAGTGCTTTTGTCATTTAAGCTCTCCTGCCTTTCACCCCTCATCAGCCTTTCTTAAACAAGAGATTTTGCAGGTGCTGGAAACCCAGAGAAACACACTCAAAATACTGAAGGAACTCAGCAGGTCAGCCAGCATCTATGGAAATGAATAAACTGTAGACATTTTGGGTGGAGACCTTTCATCAGGGCTGGAAAGGAAGGGGGATGATGCCGGAATAAAAAGGTGGTGGGAAGGGAAGGAGTACAAACTAGAAGGTGATAGGTGAAGCCAGGTGGTTGGGAAAGGTAAAAGGCTGGAGAAGCAGGAATCTGATAGGAGAGAGGAAGGGATATTGGGAGAAAGGGAAGATGGGTGGTCACTGGGGGTGGTGATAGGCAAGTAGGGAGAAGAGGTAAGAGACTAAGGTGGAGAATTGAAGAGGGAAGGGTGAAAGGGAAAGAAAAATAGAAATATAAAAAAATTACCGGTAAGAGAAATTGACGTTCGTGCCATCAGATTGGAGACTACCTAGACGGAATATGAAGTGTTGCTCCTTCACCCTGAGAGCAACCTCATCATTGCAGAAGAGAAGGTCATGGTCTGACGTGTCAGAACGGGAATGGGGATAGGAATTAAAATAATTGTCCACAGGGAAATTCTGCTTCTGGCAGATGGCTTGGAGATGCTTAACAAAGCGATTGCCTAATTTACATCGGTTCTCACCAATGCAGAGGACACCGCCTCAGGAGCGCTGGATTCAACAGATGACTCCAACAGATTCACAGGTAAAGTGTTGACTCACCTGGATGGCCTGAATGGAGGTGAGGGAGGAGGTGAATGGGCAGGTGTAGCATTTCTGTCAATAGGCAGGTATAGCATTTCTTGTTTGTCTTCCCCCTCCCCCTTCCATGCATTTTAAAACTTGTTTGCCAAGAAATTGAGCCTCCTCAGAGGCATTAAGTTTGCTATGTGGCATTGTACTCGGTCTCTGAAATTCACTAACATTGATTTCAATGCTACTGATCTGCACTTCCTGATGAAGAATGAATTTCTAGCGAGTTACACCTCCCTATAAATCTAAACCTAAAATATTAATTCTGTTCCTCTCTCCGCAGACCCTACTTGATTTGCTGAGTGTTCTCTGCACTTTCTGCTTTTATTTAATTTGAGTACAGATAATATAAGGTGCCTTAAAAGCTATTCATTCTGATGGTTATATCTGATGGATTTTTGATTTCAAGGTTATCTTTGGGTGTGGCCCTATATAAAGCTGAGAAGAGGTGCTAATGTTCTACCTATCTCCAGTATGCAATAAATAATGCTGGCCTTGTTACTATGCAACATTCCTTTCTGTGGGACCATGCCATACCAACTGCCCCTCAGCCTGAAACATTATATGTTTATTCTTTTCCATTGATGCTGCCTGGCCTGCTGTTCCTCTAGCATTTTGTACAGTACGTGTTGCTTGGATTTCCAGCATCAGCAGATTTTCTCTTGTTTGTAACTGCCCCACTGGAACATTTGTGCAAAAGAGCATCTTTGGCCATAATTCAATCAGGCAGTTTCCTGAGGAAGGGAATCCATGATGGACTGACTGACTGCTCTACATAGATATCATTTGTGCAGACCTTAACAGTGAGCTGAAGAGTGGGAAGTTAAGAATGAACTGAGGAGTGGGAACAGTGAGCTCCCCAATCAAACCCCTTCATTTAAGGTGCATCCACCATTGTCAGAATCAGAATCAGGTTTATTATCACCAGCATGTGTCATGAAATTTGTTAACAGCAGCAGCAGTTCAATGCAATACATAATATGGAAAATTAGTTAATTAATTAACGTAAATAAATAATTAAATCAGAGTGCTGTCTATTGAATAGATTAATCATGCAAAAACAGAAATAATATATATTAAAAATGATTATCATGGGTTCAATGTCCATTGAGGAATCAGATGGCAGAGGGGAAGAAACTGTTCCTGAATCGCTGAGTGTGTGCCTTCAGGCTTCTATACCTCCTACCTGATGGTAACAGTGAGAAAAGGGCATGCCCTGGGCGCTGGAGGTCCTTAATGATAAACACCGCCTTTCTGAGATACTGCTCCTTGAAGATGTCCTGGGTAATTTGAAGGCTAATACCCAAGATGTAGCTGAATAAATTTACAACCCTTTTGAGCTCCTTTCGGTCCTGTGCAGTGGCCTGCCCCCTCCCTCCCCCCATGCCAGACAATGATTCAGCCTGTCAGAATGTTCTCCACGGTACATCTGTAGAAGTTTTTGCGTGTTTTTGTTGACATACCAAATCTCTTCAAGCTCCTAATGAAGTACATTTGCTGTCTTGCCTTCTTTATAGCTGCATCGATATGTTGGGACCAGGTTAGATCCTCAGAGATCTTGACACCTAGGAACTTGAAACTTCTCACTCTCTCCGCTTCTGATCCCTCTATGAGGATTGGTATGTGTTCCTTCGTCTTACCCTTCCTGAAATCCACAATCCGATCTTTCGTCTTACTGACGTTGAGTGCAAGGTTGTTACTGCGACACCACTCCACTAGTTGGCATATCTTGCTCCTGTTCACCCTCTCATCTCCATCTGAGATTCTATCAACAATGGTTCTATCCTCAGCAAATCTATAGATGGTATTTGAGCCATGCCTAGCCACGCAGTCATGGGTATAGGGAGAGTAGAGCAGTGGGCTAAGCACACACACCTGAGGTGCACCAGTGTTATTATCACCAATCTGCACAGATTGTGGTCTTCCGGTTGGGAAGTCGAGGATGCAATTGCAGAGGGAGGTACAAAGGCCCAGCTTCAGTAACTTATCAATCAGGATTATACATCAGGGGCTGGAACCTGCTAGAATGTTCTTGGGACATAGCACTTACTGTATATAAACAAGAAATGAATATTGTGATTTTATAATATGTCTTTGAAGCAAGTGTGTCTTGCCCTGTAAATATTTGTATTTCATATGAATTTATTATATTTTATGCTGACATTTTTATTAATGACGCTTACAGGAAGATGTCCCCTGCTTCACATTGCTGCCTGCCACAGCTCCAACAGTGCCCCACAGCAGTAGGGTCGTCAGCCGGGGACCACCGCTCACTGATGTTTCATTTCCTTAGCCCAGGTACATCTCCTGGTGGCAGAGTGGCAGAGATATCTTCCTGCCAGCACCTGCAGCTTCCGATCGGTTTAGTCAGTGCCCCAATTTCTGCCCTTCCTCCTCAGCCACAGCCAAAAGCTGCCCTTTTCTGCCTCTTCAGCAAACTCACTGGTAGCCCTCCTGAGCCTCGCTCTAGTCACTGCCATATCACAGAGTAACCTTGTCGTCGATGCACCACCGAAGCCCCAGAATCCTACACCAGGCTAGCTGATAGTTGTCCAGCCAGCTTCCTTACACTCAGCTGCCAGGTCTGAGTACTTCACCCTCTTTTACTCGTGGGCAGCCTCCACTCCTTCTTCCCATGAGCTGGTTAACTCAATGAGGAGAACTGTCATGGCAGCCATAGACCACAGTACTATGTCTGAGTGGAGAGATGTGGGAAACTTCCGTGGGAAACTATGGCTATCTACTGATTTTCCTGTGGAAAGGATTCCTGAAGGATCGCTTGGGCAGGTGTATTCAGCGCTCTTACCAGTCTTAACAAACGGGATGAGTTGTCATCCCACTGGGGAAAGGTTGCTTCTCGCATCCCACATGCAGACCTCTAGGGTCTCTGCCAGTTTCTTTAGGACCCGGTTGTGCCATTATCTGTAGTGCTCTTGTGACAGCGCAGTCTTGCATCTTGCCAGGATGTGTTGGAGGTTGGCATTGGTGGTAACACACAGGAGGTAGTTATCCTCACTGCTGAACCACTGGTGAAGATTTCGGGGGCAGGTTGCCCTGATGAGGAAGCTGAGTCTGGCTTGTGGGATCTTCCGCAGGTCAGACCAGCTGCATGACCTGTTGATGGTGCCCGTCCATGTTGCCCAGCTTCCCCGGTGGCCCTGTGCTACTGTCTTCACCCTGTAGCGCTCTAGCTCTTTTTTTTGGTCACTTCCTGCACTACCATGGCTTTCCTCTCTTTCTTCAAAGCCTTGGACCAGAACCGTGCTGCCTTCCCCCAGCCAAGTCCTGCATGTCCAGCCTGGACTCTGGTGGCAACCTCTTGGTGCTGCAGCCTGGTGATGACCTGGTCTACTTCAGCTTGAGCTCTCCACTTATGGCCAGCATGGATTGAGGTGTCAGCACTCCTCAACAGCGGGTCGGTGGACTTCCTGAGCTCAACAATCAGCCGTGTTTTCTCCTGCTTGTACCTAAGGCTGATGGATCTCAGAGGCAGCTGCAACATGTTCTTCCCGAAGAGGCCAGTGTCTGAGAAACAATGAGGCAGCCTGGGCTGAACTTTTATAAGTATTTGAAATTTGAAATTATTTTTATTCTTTAATCAAAATGTCTTTGATCATTGGGGACATTGTTGAGCAGTGGAAAAGGCCTTCTAATGGCTTGAGCTGTCAAAAGACCATGGTGCCAGATCCAGATCTGCTAACCTGAGGCATACTTGTCAGTTGTGAACTGTCCTGCCTCACAGGATAATCTAGGAAGTGACACTTCCAGGACAATGTAGCCATGAGTTCTAGTAAGAAGCCAGGCCAAGTTTAGAACTAGCCACTCCACAAACACTTGTGTGCAGACTCTCAGCTTTATGAAAGGCTGGTTATTCTTGGAATTTCCAGTGACACTTTCACCTCAAAGCAATGTGTCACAATTTTCCCGTCAACACTGCAGAAAGGATATTGCACAATAATTGATGTCATCTGATGTCCATCTGGCATGAATGCTTGCACCAGGTGTGGAAGGTTGATTCCCAAACGGAGACATTCAACTTAATTTTAAGTATTTTATTTTTAGGTCCCAATGAAGGGTCTCGGCCCAAAACATCGACTGTTTATTCTTTTCCATAGATGCTGCCTGGTCTGCAGAGTTCCTCCAGCATTTTGTGTGTGTTGCTTTTCATTTTAAGTAGTAGCTCAAGGAAATGATCACAAACCCATTCCCACACTAGGAAAAAGTGATTTTCAGACATAAAACACTCAATGATAGCAGCAGCTATGCATCCGCATATTTAAGCTAGGCTATTTATATATCAGGCCATTCAGTTCTCTTCTCACTGTTACCATTGGACAGGAGGTACAGGAGCCTTAGGTCCCACACCTCCAGGTTCAGGAACAGTTATTACTCTTCAACCATCAGCATGGTTAACTTCATTCACCTCAACGCTGAGCTAATTCCACAAACTATGGACTCACTTTCAAGTGCTCTACAACTCATGTTCTTAGTATTACGAGGGGTGATTGATATGTTCATGGCCTAAGGTAGGAGGAGATTAGTTATACAGCTCTCGTTACATGCGTTTGCAGTTCAGCTCTTTGAGTGATTATGCAGGAATTTTAAAGTTAATAACATCTCCTTCTACCTTAGGCCACAAACTTATCAATCACCCCTCGTACTTATTTACCTTATCTGTTATTTTTATTTTTATTCTTTGTAGTTTGTCTGCTTGTGCACTTTGGTTTCTTGTCTGTCTTTGTGTGTAGTTTTTCATTGGTTTTATTGCATTTCTTTGTTCGGATATGAATGCCTGCAAAAAAATTAAACTCGAGGTCGTATATGGTGATGTTGGTAAGAAATTTACTTTTAATTTTGAATTTTATTTTGCAGTAGTCACTTCCATTGGACCTACGTGCATAGACCATATATAAGCTAGATACGACAAGGCTAACTGGTGTCTAGTGCCATTCACAGGCTAATCTGCAACAGGTTTCATTGCATAGGAGGAGAAGATGGCGGCGCAACGCAGCTTGCACGGCCACTCCGGTGAATGATACCTGTTATCTGCCAAGTAGGGTGCCGTGCACAATCCTGATTTGATGGAGACAGACATGAGAGAACGGAGGAACATCTGGAGAAACTTCTGATCCAGAATTTCTGGAGGGGAAGGCCCCAAATCCTCGGCCTTGCTTGTTGCTCGGGGCCGGGATGGGGTCGAAGCGCTCGGCAGAGATGGTGCTCGGTGCTCGCTGTCAAAGGGCTGGTCAGAGGCTCGAAGTTTTCAGACGGACTCAGAGTCAGCTGTGGTCGGGTGCTTCCAATGCATCGATAGTTGTTGGTGCCTGGAGGTTTATGGCAGAGAGAGATTTTCCCTTCTGCCGCCTGCTATTGGGGACTATCGGGAGTGGATCGGAACTTTGAGACTTTTTTTTACGATTCCCATGGTCTGCTCTTTATCAAATTATGGTATTGCTTTGCACTGCTGTTATAATTATGTGGTCTTGTCAGTGTTAGACTTGGTTTGTCTTTTTTTTGTGATATCACCCTGGAGGAACATTGTATCATTTTTTAATGCATGCATTTCTAAATGACAATAAGCGAGGACTGAGTGTTCTCATAATCTAATCTAATATTGACTTGAAGGTAATATCATTAAAGGTCTATATATCCTTGTGTTGCCCTTAAGGCATTTATTTGACTTTGTCGGGTCTATGTTTTAAATGATTTGTTTGTAACTGTTTTCCAGTTAAAGTTAAAGGTTGATAATTATGTTACAGTCTAACAAAGGTAAATTCATTGTCTATGGTATTTCGCGGCATGTGATGATGTCACCTCCGGTTTCGCCACGTCTTATGTGTAACCTCTGGTTCGGGAAGGTGAAAAGGCGGGTGCCATGCGTGCAGCATGATCGCGAAGAGCTCCGTTTCTACCCACAAAGAAACATTATAGAAGCAACGCCGTAAGTTCATATGAAAGTATTTGAAGTAAAAATATTAATGCAGTTTCAGTTAAGGGAAGCGGTGCACGTGTCGACTTTTCAATTTCAAACGTGGGGTGGGCTTGGGCCCAGCGGCGGTTTGACGTGACCCCCTTGCTCCCTACTCGGGGCGGCTGGAGACACTCGCTAAAAGAAGAGAGCGCGTGTGGTCTCCAGAATGAAATAGACACTGTATATGTTTGTATTTTTTTACCAGCAGTTTTCACCATACGATGTTAATGTGGAAGAGTGAACAGTAGATGGTTAACTTTACTATGACTCTGTCTTCATTGGCTCTGGTTTAACTTGGTGTTTAGTCAGAGTTTCAACACACTGCACGAGAACACTATAATCCTAAATGTACAGGAAAACTGAAATGTCCATCTTTGCAACAAATTACACCAAAACATAATGATTATTTCCAATGATTTGAGCTATATTTTTTGAAGTGCAATGACTCACAACAAGTAAAACATGCAAATGTGAAGAATCTACTTGTGTTTTTATGGCTCTTCCTTTGTGATGCCTATAAATATTGGATTTGCAAATAAATAAAATAATAAATTATTTGCTTACTTACTTACTGACTGTCTGTTTAAATGCTGCAGGGCATTAACCTACATTGTTAGTCTGCACAATTTTCATCTCAAAATCAGGCCTCCCTCCTTCAATATATATCTACCAACATTACCTCCAATTCCTCAGGAAGGCCTCTTGCCCATATCCCTGACATGTTGGTGCAACCAATTGTTCTCTTCTTCTGCCACCACCCGAAATTCCCCTTTTTTGTGTTGAAATATTGTGTTCTTCTGTTAAATGTGTCACAGACTAAGCCCTATGATCAATTTTTATATGTGCCAGTAAACTACTCAGATTAGGAAAATCAGTTTTCATCTAGACGATTAGAACTGTCTACATCTGAGCAGCTACTGCAGACAAGCCTACGGTACAGATAGGTTTCACACTTTATGCCTCGTTCAGTCTGTGTAGTGTCAAGATGTGTAATATAACAGGCCTATAAAAATGGCCATTGTCTGACATGGATGTTTATTGACAATGAACACCAGACTTTAGAGTCTTCAACTGTTGCTGTAAAATTACATTTTAATTACCCCAGAAGATAAACTTCTGTTAGATAACAACATACAATTTGGCAGGATGGAAAACACCACCTTCTCCATCAAACAAGGATGGTGGAGCATCATGCCTAGACAGGTCTTTCCTCTTACAATCTGTTATGATCTGATCTCCTTAGCTCAGCCACCCCACCTTATCTTCAAGCTTAAGGCTGCATATTCTTCTGAGAGTGTTGGGAGATAAAGCAGGTCCTGCACAGTGAAAAATCAGGTGAAATTACTCTTGAAACTAGGTTATCTTCAGTGCCACAAGAGGGTAACAGGATAATGAACATTCCTCTGTGTTACAATCTCATTTAGAAAATCTGTCTGGACAAGTACCAGCCTGAATTGCACCTGTATGTCTCGTAAGTGCAAGATACTGAATAACATTGAATGACATCATTTCCCATACAATGCTGGGAAATTAATTCACATTGTCTTGGAAACAACTATGATTGTCTACTCTCTGAAAGACCATATTTACATTGTGTAGTACTGGATTGAAACTCTTTAAAGGAAATTCCTTTCATCCATTTGAACTGGCCATGTACAGATATCCCCAAACAATTATCTCAAATTCTTATTTCCCCCATTCCCACAATCTCACTTTTCTTGATCAAATCCATTCATGAGCCCTTAAATTTTATCTCTGTCAAACCCTGATCAGTGCAGGTTGTGATCAATGTTTTCTCTATTTTGTAATGACAAATGTACGCAAAAATCTTGTGCTGTGCAATTTTTTCCCTAGTGGCAACAACATGTGCACGAAGAAAAATTTCTTCATTAAAATATATAAATAAGCCAGTTCGAAAACCTGAAGACAAATCATAGCAAACTCCACGTTGTCAACACCATCTGGATCAGAAACCAGAAAAGGAAATGTGATTGGGTATGATCATGAAGTATACTTAACATGCCAAAGAGATAGAGATCGTACCTTTTGTGTGCAGTTTAAATTCCTTTGTGTGCTAGTAGTAAAAGCTGTGTGTGCATGCACACACACATATCTTAGAGGGAACATTGGTTGTGGGCACCTATTCACACCTGCAGTTAATTCAGAATTCCCTGATCAGTTTAGACCCCAATGTTCCCAAACTTTAGCCCCCAAACCTTCCATTTCCCCAGGCCCTAATCCCCCAAGTTCCTACTTTGAGGCCCACCAGTCATCACCCAACCTGTCACATTTGAAATCACAGCTCTCCATCCTACCCCAATCACTTAACTCCTGACTTCCCCCCATTTATAATCCTGACATAGTCCTCTCTCTTTCCCAACCTCCCCAGACATGGTCTCAGTCTCCAGAAACACATTTTCCTTCAAGACCTCTGCAGCAGGTACAACTCATTTGGTACCTTCAGAGGATCCAAAACTGAAACAGCCATTAACATACCATTCAAGCATCATTTTGTACACCTACAAAAGTACATACTTGTTTACAAATATTATTCTAAACCCCATCAGCTCAAGCTCCCTCTTCAATACATGCAGAAATCCAACAACTTTTATATTCGGCAGCCAACATATTCCTGACGCTAGTATTGCTCTGAGAAACCATCGAACATTCAATCTGTTCCTACTCTTAATCTTTTAATATAAGTGACATGCATAATCTTCCAGTGAACATTTATTACAGTTAACCATCATAACTTCTGCATTTAATAAATTAAAAATAAACTGCAGAATTCAGAGCAATACATGCTGGAGCATCTCAATAGGTAAGGCAGCATCTATGAGAAGGAATGAAGAGTCGATGGACCAGGCTGAGACCCTTCATCAGGACTGAGAAGGAAGGGGGAAGAAGGCAGTACAAAAGGGTGGGGGAGGGGAGGAGTACAAGCTAGAAGGGGTAGGTGAAGCCAGGTGAGCAGGAAGGTAGGAGGTTGGGGGAGAGAGAGGATGAAATGAGATGCTGGGAGGTGATAGGTGAAAAGGTAAAGCCTGAAGAAGAAGGAATCTGATAGGAGAGGGGAGTGGACCAGGGGAGAAATTTTCTTGCGAGCATTCACAGTAAATACAAAGAAATACTATAAAAGCAATGAAAAACCATGCATACAAAAATGGACAAACAGCCAATTTGCAAAAGACAATAAACTATACAAATAAAAAAAGAAAAAGGGAACAAAACAATAATAGTAAATAAATAAACAATAAATATTGAGATCTGTTGCCTTCCTGTTAGCTTGAACTAGCCTGGCCATTCTCCTCCAACATCTCTCATTAACAAGGGGTTTTCACCCTCAGAACTGTTGCTCACTGGATTTTTTTTTTGTTTCTCATATCATTCTCTGTAAACTCTAGAAACTATTTTGCATGAAAATCCCAGGAGATCAGCAGTTTCTGAGATACTCAAACCACCTCATCTGGCACCAAAAATCATTCCATGGTCAAAGTCACTTAGAACACATTTGTTCCACACCCTGTTGCTTGGTCTGAAGAAAAACTGAAATGCTTGACCATGTCTAGATGCATTCATGCATTGAGTTGCTGCTCCATGATTGGCTGATTAGATATGTGCATTAATGAGCTGGCGTAATGATGTACCTAACGAAGTGGCCACTGAGGGTACTACCTGCAGTGGGATCTAAATTTATAATCTGCTCATTCAGAAGCAAAAACACTACTTTTACACCTAGCTATAGCAAGCTAGAAAATCAATTAGATAATAATCAGAATCAGTTTCGTTATCACTGACATATGTGGTAAAATTTGTTGTTTTGTGACAGCAGTAGAGTACGATATAAAAATACTATAAATTACAATTTTAAACAAATACATAAATAAGTGAACAGTGCAAAAGAGGGACAGTGAGGTAATGTTCATGGGTTTATGGTCCATTCAGTAATCTGGTTTTGGGGAAGAAGCTGTTCCTAAACCTTTGAGGGTGAATCTTCATGCTCCTGATTGTAAAGAGAAGAGGACGTGTCCCAGGTGTTAAAGGTTTTTAATGGTGAATGCCATGATTTTGAGGCTCCACCTGTCGATGTCCTCAATGGTAAGAAGGCTTGTGCCATGGTGGAATTGACTGAGTTTACAACCATCTGGAGCCTCTTGAAATATTGTGCATGAAGCCTCTGTACTACGCAATGAAGCAACCAGTCAGAATGCTTGCCACCATACACCTGAAATAATTGGCTGGAGTATTTGATGGCATACCAAGTCTCCTGAAACTTCTAATGAAATAGAGTCACTGGTGTGCTTTCTTTGTTCTTCCATCAGTATGTTAAGGTTCAAGATAGATTCGGTGAGATGTTAACACTCAGGAACTTGAAGCCACTTAACCTTTCTACTGCCAATCTCCTGATGAGGACTGGCATGTGTTCTCCCGACTTCCCCTTCCTGAAGTCCACCATCAATTCCTTGGTGTTGCTGATGTTGAATGAAATGTTGTTGAAACAACATCACTCCGCCAGCCAATCTATCTCACTCCTGTAAGCCTCCTCGTTGCTATCAAAGCTTCTGCCAACTGCAGTGGAGACATTGTCAAACTTGTAGACAGCATTTGAGCTGTGCCTAGCCACACAGTCATGTGTTCAGAGAAAATAGAGCAGTGGGCCCAGCACATACCCTTGAAGTGAATCTGTGTTGATTTTCAGCAAAGAGGAGATTTTGTTACTGATCCGTACTTACTGTGGTCTCCTGATGAGAAAGTCAAGAGTCCAGTTGCATAGGGAAGCACAGAGGGAAGTACTGAAACTTGTTAATTAGTTCTGAGGGGATGATTGTGTTGAATGCCAAACCGGAATTGATAAACAGGAGCCTGTTGTAGGTATTGTTGTTAACCAGGTGGTCCAAAGCAGAGTGGCGAGCCAATGGGATTGCATCACTGTAGGCCTGTTGTGGCAGGAGGCAAACTGCAGTAGGTCAAGGTCCTTGCTCAGCCAGGAGTTAATTCTAGCCATGATCAACCTCTCAAACAACTTGCCGGTGAACTCAGCAGGCCGGGCAGCATCTCTAGGAAGAGGTACAGTCGACATTTCAGGCCGAGACCCCGAAACATCGACTGTACCTCTTCCTAGAGATGCTGCCTGGCCTGCTGCGTTCACCAGCAACTTTTATGTGTGTTGCTTGAAATTCCAGCATCTGCAGATTTCCTCATATCAACCTCTCAAAGCACTTCACCACAGTGCAACCAGACAATAGTTGTTAAGGAGCTCACCCCGCTCATTTTGGGCACTGGTGTGATTGACACCCTTTTGAAGCAGGTGGGAACTTCCAGCTGTAGCAGTGAGAGATTGAAGATATCCTTAAACACTCGAGCCAGTTGTTCAGCGCAGGTTTTCAGTACTCTGCCAGGGCCTGACGCCTTCCGAGGATTCCCCCACTTGATGGATGTTCTGATGTCAGCTTCCAAGACAGGAATCATAGGATCACCGAAAGCTGTGAGGATTTGCACTGGTGTAGTTTTATTTTCCTTTTCAAAGTGTAATAGCTGCCTCAGAGTTATACGTTCTTTACTGTCAAAAAACACATAGGACTGAATGGCTAACTTCCAAACCTAAGTTGTCAAGAATTAATCAGAATCAGAATCAGGTTTAGTATCACTGGCATGTGTTGTGAAATTTGTTGAAATTATTCTATGAGAAAATATTAAACTATCTTTTAATAGGAATTACCTAATAATTGTATTCATTATAATTATATAGACAATAAATATTTACAAAAGATAAGTTGAAATTATAGCACTAATTGAGTTACTGAATTCAAAGAATTATTTTATCCATTTATTTCACACCCTTTATACAGATGATTCTTTCACAAAATTGAATTTACCTGGCAAGATTAGGAAAAACTTCTTCACACAGAGAGTGGTGAATCTGTGGAATTCTCTGCCACGGGAAACTGTTGAGGCCAGTTCATTGGCTATGTTTAAGAGGGAGTTAGATATGGCCCTTGTGGCTACAGGGGTCAGGGGGTATGGAGGGAAGGCTGGGGCGGGGTTCTAAGTTGGATGATCAGCCATGATCATAATAAATGGCGGTGCAGGCTCGAAGGGCCGAATGGCCTACTCCTGCACCTATTTTCTATGTTTCTATGTTTCTATGATACGACTATCAGTAAGCTTACAGGATCATCAGCCTTTGTAAAACATGTTTTCACTTTGATGGCAGCCATAATTTACACAAAGACAAGGGAAGATTTCATTTGCATTTTATATTTTGGATTCTTGTATGATAGAAATTATGTTACTGTACTCATAAATCGCTGTGCTATTTGGAAGATACAATAAAAGCAAAATATGGTAATCAATATGAAATGCTATACTGAATGTTCTGCACTGCAAATGTAAACTGTGATATGAACATTAGCCGCAAATAAATGTCCTCGCATTGACAGTTAGGAATACACTTTTTTTTAAGTATTCATCTCCAGTACTGAATAAAAATCTAAGGCCTGGCCTCCATTCATTCCTAGAATTTCAAATTTGCTTCTTTTTTTGGAAGCTTCCTTGTTATTACTTTATTTTTTTCTAACATCATCCTACTACTCATTCATGGTATTCTTTTTTCTCATCATATGGGTGAATCTCATTTTTACAATGCCTGTCTTTACCTTTGTTCCCTTGCAGAGGTCAAAATAAATTAAACAGAGCACAAAGTCAATAAATGGAGAGATAAAAAAACACTATTGGCTTAACGGTGAATAGATAAATTATTAAAGGTGAAACAGTGGAAAAATACAATTCCAGCTTCCAATTCTCCAAATCCATTATATCCCTTTCATATGTTAAAATCTAAACTGTGTGTATGAAACAATTGAAAAGAATGAATGTACCAATTTGACGTATCAAATTCCAGCAAATGAAATGAAAACACTACATGTAGGTTGTTATCACATCATTTGAGCGAAACATTTAGAAACTATCTTTCCTCATTAAAAATGATGGTTCCTTAAAAACAGTAAAATTTAAATATCAATGCCTATATATATATATATATATATATATGTATATTCCCTGTTGGTGAATGCATCTCAGTGAAAGAAACATTCAAACAATGATATTTGGTCTGAGCTAATTTCACTCTTTTGAGCTGAGTTCAGTTGGAATAGCTGGACACAGCACAGATGGGGAAAAGTGTCAGTCAGGTATCTCAGTCCTAATCTCCGAGTAACACCTCCTGACAAGTCACTGAAAGGCAGACACATGAGTAATTTCCCAGAAAAACAATATGTTTCCAGTGGAAAATGAGTTAGATAGAGTTAACAACTTGAGGAAGGTCAACAAAGAAAATAAAAGCATCAAATATGGATGATCAACTTTCCTGAATCAAATACCTGTGTAAAACCTTAATTTAATAAAATTAGATTGATTTCACTTTTATATAAAACAAATTATCCTGGCAGACAGCCTGGAGGAAAAACTGGGAGAAATCCAATGAAAAAGTCAGCATAGAAGAAAAAGGTGTAAATAAATCTGCATGCTGAGTTTTTTTAATTAATGTGCAATAAAATGCAGAGTTTAGAATTGATGAAATTTTCTATGAATTTGTGAATTATAAATGTGTCAAAGTAATTGAATTTAAAGTGATCAGTTAGATGTCAGGGTAACTTAGGGGTTGGTATCAATGCAAAGAAGTGATTTGAAGGTTTCACGGAAGTGAAAGAATGAACAAGCGTGAAACAAGAGTGTATTATAGACAGGGTGAGTGCAGGGAAAGGAAGATGATAATCGGCTTTTTCAAAACAGAGATCTCAGCAAAATGCTTTCTTTAAAGAATCCAAGAAGAATGATTTACGATCAAAGCCAGCAAAGAAAAACAAACCATATCCCTTTGAACAAACCCGTTTTCTAGCTGCTGCCACAATGCTACCATCCCAATTGTCTTTAGTGAATGAGGGACAACTAATACAGCATGGGCACCAGCCTACCCACCGTCAAGGACATATATACAGAAAGAAGACCAGTAACATCGTGTAACATCGTGTAACATCCCACACACCCAGTTAATGGACTGTTTGTCCCACTCCCATCAGAGAACAAACTAAGCAGCATCCACACCAGGACCACCAGACTCAAAAACAATTACTTTCCCAGAGCAGTAAGACAGATCAGCACCTCCACACACTAACTCAACCGTTATTTCCTTATTTCCCGTCAGTCTCCTTATGTACAGCCTAGCATAACTTTATGGACATACAATCAATCTAAGTATATAAGCTACCTTACGTGTTTATATTTATTGTGCATCTATTACTTGTATTGTGTTATTTATCTTATATGTTTTTTGTGCTGCATCAGGTCCAGAGTAACAATTATTTCTTTCTCCTTACACTTGTGTACGGGAGGAAATTTAGAAATATTTGTAGTAATAAATATGCTAAGCCGACAGCACCATCCTTTAAAGGTTTGAGAAACAGCATCCCATACACCAAATAAGCAATCTCCATGTACTTCAACACTGGGACAGGGGATGGGCAAAGCCTCTTGTAATAAGTATTCACTGTTTTGCCGAGGGACCTAATGGAGCTGTGCAGAAGTGCCAGCAAATCATATGCAGACGCATAATGTGTTAACTCATTTACAGATCATAGGCATCTATTTACAACCAATTTACATTACATTATCTATTGTGAAGATTGAAATATTTACACCACGATATCCTGGAGTTTAGTTGCTACAATAATAGAGCAAACTGCAGATGCGCTATTAAAAGGAACCAATTAAATTCCAGGCCAGCTTCTTTTCACCTTTTTAAAGATTGCCAGGAAAATATGCTCTAAATTTAATAAATAGTAAACTAGTTGTATATCTGCTTAAGTAATTTTTACTTAATATCTTCATCAGGCATAAACACGAAGAATTCTGCAGATGGTGGAAATTTAAGCGACACTCATCAAATTTGCTGGTGAACACAGCAGGCCAGGCACCAGGCAATTTTTTTTGTTTTGTTTGTGCTCAAAGGGATGGGGGTGTGTGTCTGCCTCAAACTGGTTTATGCACCACAAACTGTTGTGGAACTTCAGATGCAAATTACATTCAGCATAAATCAGGCTTCTGCAGGTTTTTTTTTTGGTCCTGCTTTTTAAATCATGCTGATAAACAACCTACCTATGAAATAAATCACACAGCCTACTAAGAAGAATTAATCACAGTAGGAAATTTCTGTCAATTGCAGCAAATGGAAGATCTTTGAGATTCAAAACTTTAAACTGAATTTTTGTTCACAGGGACTTTTGTAAAAGTTCTGAGAACATTGTTTAGTTTACTAAGAAAAGCAGTATCGCAACATAGCTGATAAAAGGTTTGGTACCTTCTTGTAAAGAAGCATTATAGTCAATTAAAATCAGGTTCTGCATACGAGATTAGGCTCCAAGTCAACCACTCACTTCTTCAGTGAAACATACAAAAGCATAGGCTGAATGTCTAGGAAACATGATCTTCTACCAATGTTCTCCACAGTGCATCATTGCCTCCTCAATATTCAATATCCAGAGCAAAATTCCAGAAAAGTTAAAATCCTTCAGAGTTCCTCCTGCATTTTGTGTGTGTTTCCTGGATAAGGTAGAATGGTTTCCATAATGGGAGGCAGCCCCCATTGAAGGCAGCCAATTGCAACAAAAAAATTAACATTTATTTCCAGTGATGAGTGCATCCTTTGTCCAGCTTTGAAAACTGTGTTCTTAGACCAAGACTTCAATTCCAATATTATCTGGCAAGTAACAGCATTTCTGCATGCTTGAGAGGTATGGCCAAAATTTCAAAAGCTCTTTAAAGAAACCGCACCACTACAAAATTTTAGTAACTCATTAGAAGGAAATATCAATCATTGTCAGCCTCTTCTCCTAAGCCAATATCCACAGCATAATTGTTGGCGGGTCATGTCATCCATCAGCCTTATGCCAGAATTCCAAAACAAGCATTTGACTTCAAGCTCTATTGTGAGATTTCTGGGAGCACAGGATATTGTTTCATGGATATTCTCCAAGTCCACTTGCAAAAATATAACTCCTGGGCATCCTTATCCTCTGTTGAGTCAAAATGGAAAAAAAATTTGGGAAGACAATAACTGCCTCAAACCTCTATGACAAGAGCATGCAGAATTATTGCACAAATGGGCACTGTCTACCTCAGAACACACAGAACTGAAGTAGAGCTAATTCAGTTACAAGGTAATCTAGGATGTCTAAGACAGAAATTATATAGTTTGTGTATGTGTGTGTGTTTCTTTCAGAAGGCTGCTTATTAAAACAAGTTTAAATATTACCAAGATTATGCCAAGTAAAGAATGTTTAATAGACCAAGGGTTTAAGGTGGATATTAGCATTAAATAATTGGCATCAAAGTTATCCATGCCTTACTCAAACACTGCACAATGCTAATAAAGATGGCACAAACTGAAACATTATCCTAACAAATTCATGTAGTAATCCAATCACAAACAAGAGAAAATCTGCAGATATTGGAAATCTGAGCAACACACACAAAATGCTGGAGGAGCTCAGCAGGCCAGGCAGCATCTATGGAAAAGAGTACAGTCGACATTTCAGGCCAAAAAGCTGAGGGGTAGATTTAAAAGATGGGGGACGGGAGAGAGAAACAAAAGGTGTTAGGTGAAACCTGAAGGGGGAGGGATGAAGTAAAGAGCTGGGAAGTAAAGGGACAGAAAACCATGGAAGAAAAAGGGGGAGGAGCACCAGAGGGAGGTGATGGGCAGGCAAGGAGATATGGTGAGAAAGGGAAAAGATGGGAAATGGTGAAGGGAGGGGGGTTTGGTGTGGGGCATTACCAAAAATTTGAGAAATCGATGGTCATGCAATCAGGATGGAGGCTACCCAGACGGAATATAAGGTGTTGCTCCTATAACCTACGTGTAGTAGTCAGCCAAGATAATCAGCCTCCAGAATCTCCTTTGAGTTTGCTGTGATTCCAGTTTTTCACACCTCTTTGTACACAATTTGTTGCCACAGGTGAATTTCTATTTTACTAGAGTTGTGTAATGCATATCTAGAACCACCACAGTAACTTGCTGTAGGAATTTAGCTTTTTGTCTATATTTACATTAAGACTACAATGGTGCTTAAAGAATAGTAGTCTACCAAGAACCAAATGAATATAAATAAACAGTTTTTGGAACATAAGTATCATGGTATAGTCTTGTAAATGACAAATTCCATCAGTTTATTGTTTTTTAGAGGCAACTTTAGCAATAAGTTTAGATGTGGCAACATTAGTGATATTATTAGCTAGAGGAATAAGTTCTGATTTTCCACTTCTGGACAATGCATATACTCAAAGTGTAGTGAAAACTCGGAGATGGAAATCAACTGGATATGCAAGAAATCTTCTCCATTTACTTTATTAGAATATGATCCTATAATGTTGATATTTTGCAAGCATGGGATTAAATTGTCTGGAATATAATTTTGCCTTAATTGATCATAGTTGGATTGGGATTCTTTATTTTACATTAAGGTAACTTGACACTTGAAACTCAAAGCATTATAGTAGATGAACCAAGAAATTTAACTGTGACACCTTGCGGTAACTGGAATAAAATTATTTGGTCATTTCTCTTTACTTCTAGTATTTCTTCAATCTAGAATTCCAAAGTCAACTGTATCAGTTTTGCCTCTGCTTCTGTGTCAGTTTATGCCAGCTATTTCGCACGTGCCAGTTTGTAACCAGGGAGTTCTCTTGCCTGTTTTGTCCATCTGCTCATAAGGAGAAATACTGAGAAGTCATGTTATTGCATGGTCATAGAAATAAGGAATGGGACAGCAAAAGCAATTTACCCTCATTAAGTTTGTCCAATTTACAAGTTGAAAGCCAATTATACATACAAGTAAAATGGCTTGGCAATTTCTTTTAGATTTTTAAAAAAATCACAAAATGCTTAACTATCACGATACAGTAACAAAGAACCTATGTAAGCATTTGAGTTTCACAGACTGGTATAAGTTACACAAAATATTTCTATGAGTTCACAGAAGTTTATAATCAATTTGTTCAAAAACTCAAATCTTGTACAATTCAGCACAAATCAC
Organism: Mobula hypostoma; assembly: GCF_963921235.1. Taxonomy (NCBI): domain Eukaryota; kingdom Metazoa; phylum Chordata; class Chondrichthyes; order Myliobatiformes; family Myliobatidae; genus Mobula; species Mobula hypostoma. The sequence goes on along the minus strand of NC_086098.1, from coordinate 211,401,810 downwards.
TATTTCCTGCAACAGTCCAATTATTAAAGAGTAAATCAAGCCTTTCCCGAAGGTGAACAATAGGTTCATATCTGTTTGACCATGAATGGATTAAAAGTAATAAGGTAGGGAGTGCTTTGAGAGATCTATGATTATAGGTAACTTTAGCTGGATGGGAATCAGGAATTGACCCTTTAACCGAGTTGCCAAGAATGGTGATTTCAACACAGGAAATATTAAGGCTTGATGGATTCAATTTTGTTTGACAGCCTTGAATGTTTGTAGAGCTTTTTAAGATTCAAGGTTTCTACAGCCTGTAACCATAGCTGTCTTTATAAACTATATTATCTAACTCTTGTAGACCAGAAGTCCAAGCTTTGATTCCCTTACAATGCTGAATTGACTGATCTGTATGCTGTAATCAATTATGTACTGTAATTGGTGTCAATCTAGTAATCTATTATGGAAACATTAGCATGTATTATTGGATATAATGCTATAAACCAGTGATAATAAGTCAGTAACAGCAGTTAAAGAAATATAGAAGGACCATGATATTCAGCAACACGATTTGTAAGCAGCCATATATTTAAATACTTCGAGAGAAGGAAAACATTCCTGACCATAACACAAATGCACAGTTTTTAATAGTCAACTGCTTGAAACTACATGATATTTCATCTTCTCTAGGTCACAAATAACATATATATTAAATGCTTCAGAGATCTTAACAGCATTAATATACTCTGAAAAACATGCATTTTATGTCCTTTTGGGTTGTTAAAAATCATTCTGCTTCAAAACAATGAAGTTAACAGATATATTTGTAACTTAAATACTGTTACATTTGTAATTGTTACCTTTGGACCAGTATTATATATTCAACTTTAAACTTCCCTAAGTAAATGGTGCATCACTGCTCTAATACATATATAATATTACAGTCATAAGAATAGAATAAAACCCCAAGCAATACATCAGAATTGAGGATTATTTGCTTACATTCCAGTTTTGAAAGTTTTGAGATGGCTAATGAGGCCAAAGTAGGAATTATAGACTTTTCATACCAATGGGGCAGAAGGATCTTAATGGGATGGGCAAGTGGAGTTTCTGAGCTGATGCATTCCTTTTGCAACCTTCACAGAGCTTCTGTGTGGATCTGGTGCATATAACAGGGAGACCAAAAACCTGGGTGAATGGTTCCACAACAACTACCTCCCACTCGACATCAGCAAAACCATAGAGCTGATTATTGACTCTGGGAGGAAGAAACCAGAGGTCCATGAGCCAGTCCTCATTAAGGGATCCAAGTGGACAGGGTCAGTAATTTTAAATTTCTTTATGTTATCATATCAGATGATCTGTCTTGGGACTAGCACACAAGTGCTATTACAAAGAAGGCATGACAACGACTAATTTTTTCAGATGTTTGTGAGATTCAGCAAGGCATCTGAAGGTTTGACAAACTTCTATAGATGCACACTGGAGAGTATCCTGAGGGATTACATCATGGCCTGGACAACAAAAAGAGGTGTATAGAGCTCAGTCTATCACAGGAAAAGCCCGCTCCGCCACTGAGAACATCTACAGGGACTGCTGCCACAAGAAAGCGGCATCCATCAAACAGGAACCCCTAGGTCATTCTCGCTTCTCACAGATGCAATTGGGAATGAGATACAGGAGCCTTCGGTCTCAGATCACCAGGTTCAGGAATAGTTGATACTCTTCATCCATCAGACAGTTGAACCGGCATGGATAGTTTCACTCAGCTCAACACTGAACTGATTCCACAAGCTATGTTCTTACTTTCAAGGTCTCCGCAATTCACGTTCTATCATCTATCCATCAATTTATCTTTCTATCTATCTATTGATTTATTTGTTCATTTATTTAATGAACTTGCACAGTTCTTTTGCAGTTTTTATGTCAGTCTTTGTTTTCATTAATTCTACTGTTTTTTTTGTTCTACTGTGAATGCCTGCAAGAAAATCAGTCTCAAAATAGTATATGTATGGTGACATGTACGTACTTTCATAACAATTTTACTTTGAACTTAGAACTTTGGTCCATGAACTTAAGGTTCCCAATGTTATCCTGAATGCTCCTGCTCCATTTGATTGCTCATAGGCCAGGGATTACTAGGAATCAGTGTGGATGTTGCATTACTTCAAGATGGCTTTGAGCTTCCTTCTTAAGTATGTTCCTCAGTAATCCACAGCTGCCAAACACTAATAACTGGTCTTGTATTTATTTATTGCACGGATGGCCACATTAAATATGTTAGAAATACTCGTATTTACCCTCCTTCTGAAAATTTAGTTGGAAGACATAAAGGGTACTAGAAATGGCTGCAGAGATGCGTTGTAATATCATTCAAATTATTCCCAAGTGGTTTGCTGAACATCAGTGCAAATTTAAAGTAAGTAAGAGCAGATACAAATATAAGAGCCTTGAGAAACAGTGGGAAGGTGGAAGGTCCAGATGGAATACCTGGTAAGGCTCTGAAAACCTGTGCCAACCAACTAACGGGAGTATTCAAGGACATTTTCAACCTCTCACTGCTAAGGAGGGAAGTTCCCACTTGCTTCAAAAGGGCAACAATTATACCAGTACCTAAGAAGAATAATGTGGGCTGCCTTAATGACTATCGCACAGTAGCACTTACATCGACAGTGATGAAATGCTTTGAGAGGTTGGTCATGACTAGACTGAACTCCTGCCTCAGCAAGGACCTGGACCCATTGCAGTTTGTCTATCGCCACAATAGGTCAATGGCAGACGCAATCTCAATGGCTCTCCACACGATGTTAGACCACTTGGACAACACAAACACATACGAAAGGATGTTATTCCTTGACTATAGCTCAGCATTTACTACCATCATTCCCACAATCCTGATTGAGAAGTTGCAGAGCCTGGGCCACTGTACCTCCCTCTGCAATTGGATCCTCAACTTCCTAACTGGAAGACCACAATCTGTGCAGATTGGTGATAAAATATCCTCCTCGCTGACTATCAACACTGGCGCACCTCGGGGTGTGTGCGTAGCTCACTGCTCTACTCTCTATATACACATGACTGTGTGGCTAGGCATAGCTCAAATACCATCTATAAATTTGCTGACAATACAACTATTGTTGGTAGAATCTCAGGTGGTGACAAGAGGTGCACAGGAGTGAGATATGCCAACTAGTGGAGTGGTGCTGCAGCAACAACCTGACAATCAACGTCAACAAGACGGAAGAGCTGATTGTGCACTTCAGGAAGGGTAAGACAAAGGAGCACATAGCAATCCTCATAGAGGGATCAGAAGTGGAGAGGGTGAACAGTTTCAAATTCCTCGGTGTCAAGATCTCTGAAGATCTAACCCTGGTCCCAGCATATCGATGTAGATATAAAGAAGGCAAGACAGCAGCTATACTTTATTAGGAATTTGAAGAGATTTGGCATGTCATCAAATACACTCAAAAACCACCATATCATCATCTGAAATTCTGCTAACAACAACTGTGTCCTTAGCAAATTTATAGATAGCGTTTGAGCTATGCCTGGTCACAGAATTGAAGAGCAGTGGGCTAAGTAAGTATCCTTGACGTGTGCCAGTGTTGGTTGTCAGTGAAGAGGAGATGTTATTTCCAATCCATACTGACTGTAGTCTCCCAATGAGGAAGTCAAGAATCCAGTTGCAGAAGGAGATACAAAGGCCCTGCTTTTGGAACTTGTTGGTTAGTACTGAGGGTGTGATTGTGTTGAACGTTGAGTTGTAATCAATAAACAGAGCTTGAGTTCAGTATCGTCCAGGTGGTTCAAGGCCAACTGGAGAACTCATGAGATTCTGGCAATGGGCAAATTACATCGGGAAGTGTTGCAATGATAGGGAAGGCATTGGGTGCATCTCCTGATCATGGGGCTCAGTCCCTCCAGTGCCTGCCTGATGATGGTCAGGGTTGGAAAGTACACGGCTACCAGGATGAAGATGGAAATCTCACTCGGCAGATAAAATGGACAACACTTAACTACTAGGTATTCCAGATTGGGTGAGCCTGTTTGTGACAGAGCCACCACATCTGTGCACCACAATGAGTTAATCATGAAACCTACTCACTCCCCCTCCCTCTATTTCAGACACATCACTGCAACCCATTGGCTTCACCATCGATTGGAAAAACACCACAGACGAGTGTTTTATAAGTAGAGGAGGTGGATCGTATTTCATGATAGACTTATCATGATGCACAGACCTGCCTCAGTCCTGCTTACCCAACATCTAGTGGCCAAGTGTCATCCATTTTATCTGCAGAGGGAGTTTTCTGTTGTTATTCTGGTGGCAGTGTACATTCCAACCCAGGCCAATGTCCAGCAGACACTGGAAGAGCTGAGCACCATGACCAGCAGTCACAAAACATTGCACCCTGATGCAGTCTCAGTCATTGCAGGAGATTTCAATCAGGCCAACTTGAGGGAGTCTCGGTCTATCTACCACCAACATGTCACCTGTGGAACTAGAAGAACCAATATATTTGACCACTGTTACACCACCATCAAGAGCACTTACCAGACCCACACTTTGAAAATTCTGATCTCCTGGCTATACTTCTACTTCAGAAACTAAAGACCACTGCACAATTGCTGAGGACCAAGAAGGTACGGTCAAGAGAGGTGGAGAAGCGCTAATAGGACTGCTTTGAATCAGTGGACTCAACAATGTTCAGGGACTCATCTTCGAAACTGAAAATGGGACAATTTAAAATTTACTATGCTGTGGATAGCTGAAAAGTATACTGTATCTAGTTATAGATACTGTATCAACTCTATATTGAGTTGGAATTTATAGCTAAGCAGGGAGGAGAATTGTGTATTTAATGTTTCAGTAATGTTGTCTACATATTACTCGATTAAGCATTCTTTGTTGTTTACATGATGCATTATGGTTTATCTGAAAAAGTACTTATATGGCATACGTCATCACACCACCATATGATACATGCTTGCCTTGCTTAAAGTAAAGAACAAGCGAAGACTCACATTTTTTGGGCTCCCGTCTTTTTCCTGCAATTAGTTTTTATGTCTTGGAGTTACAAAAAAAAAACAGCAACCAAGTGGTGGGAGTGTTCAAGGAAATCTTCAACCTCTCACTGCTGCAGTCAGTGATTCTCACCTGCTTCAAAAGAGCGACAATCATATCAATGTTCAAGAGGAGCAGTGTGATCTTCCTCAATGACGGCCACACAGTTGCATTTATATCTACTGTCATGAAGTGCTTTGAGAGATTTGTCATGCCCAGAGTCAACTCCTCTCTAAGCAAGGACCTTGACCCACTGCAGTTTGGCTATCACTACAATTGGTCTACAGCGGATGCAATATCACTGACTCTCCACTCATCTTTGGATCACCTGGCTACGTCAGGCTTTATTGATTGCAGCTCAGTGTTAAACACCATCATACCCTTAATACTATTCAACAAGCTCCAAAAGCTGTGCCTCTGGATCTCACTCTGCAACTGGATTGGTAGACCACAGTCAGTGCAGATTGGAAGTGACAACTCCTCACTGACAATCTACACCAGGACACCAGAAGGACGCATGCTTAGCCCACTGCTCTACTCTCTCTACACCCATGACTGTGAGATGACGTACAGCTCAAATGTTACCTTTAAATTTACCGATAAGAAAATTGCTAGCAGAATTTCAGATGGTGATGAAGAGACATACAAGATGAGATAGATCAGCTGGTTTGAGTGGTGTTGCAATGGCAACCTTGCACCCAATTTCAGCATCACCAAAGAATTAATTGTGTATTTCTGGAAGGGAAAGTTGAGGGGGGGAAATCACCCATTCTCATTAAGGGATTAGTAGTGGAAAAAGTGATCACTTTCAACTTCCTAGGTGTCAACATCTCAAAGGATCTAGCCTGGGTTTGACATATTGATGCAATTACAATGGCATGACAGCAGCTATATATCATTAGGAGTTTGAGGAGATTTGATGTGTCACCAAATTTTTACAGATGTACCGTGGAAAGCATTCTACCTGGTGACATCACTGTCTGCACAGGACAAGAAAAAGCTGCAGAAAGTTTCAAAATCAGCCAGCCCCATCATGGGCAGTAGCATCAAGAACACCTTCAAAAGTCAATGCCTCAAAAAAGTGGCATCCATTATTAAGGATGCCCATCATCCAGGTCATGCCCTCTTCTCATTGCTACCATCAAAAACAAGGTCCAGGAGCATGAAAACACACACTCAGCATTTTGGGAACAGCTTCTTCTACTCTGCCATCAGATCACTGAATGAACAATGAACCCGTGTATACTATCTCACTATTTCTCCCACCATTCTTGCATTTTATTGTTTACCTGCATTCTGCACATTCTCTGTAGCTTTTACACTTTATTCTGCATTCTTATTGTTTGACCCTGTTCTACCTCAATGCACTTGGTTACTTGGTAATAATTTTGATATGTGGCAATGTTTTGCAAGTCAGGCTTTTCACTGTATCTTAGTACCTGTGACAATACCAAACTTCTGTCTATTGGTCGTGCTCATCCAAGCATAGAAATCCTGCCATGCTCTCATGAGTGCCAAAATAACTCAATGACTTCAGTGAAGCCAAGGAGGAACAAGTGGACAGCAGAAAAAAGAAACATAGATTATTATTCACAAAATAGTGAGCAAAATCATCAAACCCAATTCAGTCCAAAAGTTTCTGATGGTAACATTGTGCTTCATACGTAGACAATTGTATATATTCCATTCTCTCTTGCAACAGATTGAGTGACATTACTGCTTTGCCAGAACTGCATGTTCTCCCTAGTTGGCTGCATTGAAAGCATCACCTCAGAGAAATACCTCAGTTGGAAGAGATTCCATGACTGTGTATCTGATGTGTGATTATACACAATGCACTGTACTCCAGAAGCAGTAATCATATATTCATTCTGCTCTCTCTTTTTGCTCCTCTGACTTCACCTGGCTCGGGTCCAGCTCATGGCAATCTGAGAAAGGAAGTGCACTAGGGGAGTGTTGTTCAGAAAAGATCAGAGGATAAGAGAAGAAGGAGGGAATGGGAGAAAGGAGGCAAAGTAGGATAGTACTGTCAACTTGTATAGTCAGCTCTACCTAGTAATGAGCCCTGTGATGACCACTACAATAATCCCCCTCCTCGTGTCAAAAAAACTGTCCCTTTCCATTCAGCTGGCTATGCATATCCTAAAGGAGAGAGGAAAGTGCGTTAGAGAATGTTTCACCATGTGTTTGGCTGGGTTGCTTGTTGTGACTAAATAGCTGACCAGTGTGTAGAAATTGTGAGAAATGTTAGTGAGACCAAATAGTGTTAATGTGTGAAGGTGTAATGGAAAATGTACGTAAAAGTTAGGGTTAATGTCCTGATTATTACAGATGCTTTGTGCCTGAGCGGTTCCTTGCATATCTTGAGAGCTTTTATATTTAATCTTATATTTTTGGAGTGGCATGTTTTTGTTTGAAGAGTGTTATTCTTTCTGAAGAGAGAAACATGAACATTAATAGTGAATAAAATTGAAGTTAAGTTCAATCTCAGGAAATCAACGTTTCAATTCATTGCACTCACTGTCAGATTACTGAGAAGTACAGTCCGTTAAAACTCCATAAAATAGGACCAATACTCCCTGAAAAACCATAAGGAAATAAAGAACAGTATTTTCCTCATGATTTGATAATAAGTATAGATCTATTTTCTTTAGTTGTCCAGTGATGAGATTAAATCAATTTCTCAAATAGGCTACAAATGTGGATGAGTCCTACTACATTTCCCTATGAGTATACAGACCTTGTTCAATGGAGAATCTCTACATATTAGTCCATAGCTGTCAGTTTTTATTGAGGATTACAAACATATTTTAAAACAGGAGATCCAGAGAACCATGGTAAATGCTCACCTTTGGAACAGAGAGCAGTTCGGAGTTCAGACTTGACCTCACTGATGGACTACTCTAAAATACAGACTAATTCTTTTAGATCCACACTCAACAATTGTTGACCAGGAAATGAATACATGGCCATGCTAATTATTAACACCTTAAGGCCTGTATTCACCCTTTTTGATTTTGTCCATCTTTTTTCATTGCAACTCATCCTATTGACTGTTGATTCTCATGAAATTCTCAGCAAGATTTTGTTACCCTTGCACTCTGATGGCCACGTCCTCTCCCCAGCTGGATACTATTTACTTCCTCTTGCCTGCTATATCAACATGCAAGTTGACTGTGATTTTCACATTGGACATCCAAATCATTCATGGTCCCAACATTTATTTAGCTCTCACTTATTCTCCGTTTGCTCAAATATTTAGTTTTTATTTTATTCTCTACCTGCCACACTTCTGAATAATCACTGAATCCGTCATTGACCCATCATTGCAACATAATTTGGTCTTGGTATTACCAGCATAATTCCTTTCATTTAGATCATTAATGTAGTTGTAAATAAATACTGGCCAATCATCAAACCCAACCAAGGTGGTGTGGTGATCATCAGTGACTTCCTATGGGCTGCAGACTATAGTTCTAAACATACTTTTAAATATACCTCTTTAGAATTTCTCTCACTGAAATCCGCAGCAACTAACTTCCCTCTGAGCAATGAACTTTTAAATTGACTTAATGATCTCATGATCGTCTGAAGGACTTGGCAGACCAGGCAGATAGGGCACGTTTAAGTAGGCAAAGGTTCAGTGCCATGGCCGGAAGCCAAGGTGGGGTGAGGGGAGTCCAAGCCAGTATGAAATGCAGAGGGATGAGGCCTCCTCTACCCGGCATTTTGTTGACAAAATGTGCAGTCGCTGGAGGACAAAATTGAGGATCTGAGGGCAAGATTGCTGTATTCAAGAGAAATGAAAAACTGTTGTATTCTATGTTTGACTGAGACTTGGCTTTCTCCAGCATGCCAGATAAAGTGATCAGACCCGAAGGCTTCTCGATTTACAGAGTGGACTGACCTGCTAATTCCGAAAAGGCAAAAAGAAGAGGTGTGTGTTTCATGATAAACTTGGAGTGTGCTCCAATGTGACGGTATTATCAAACTCATGTTCCCTTAACTTGGAACAACTAATAGTCAAATGCTGTCCATTTTATTTACATAGGGAGTTCTCCTCCATAGCTCTGACCACAGTTTACATCCCATCAGTGGCCAAGTATAATCAAGCTTTCGCAGTACTGCATGATGCTGACCCAAACAAGAAATAGTCCATCAGGACGCACTTGAAATCATAGTCGGCAACTTTAACCAGACTTGTTTAAAGTAAACTGCCCAATTAACATCAGCATATAACCTGTAGCACCAGAGGTCCCAACATACTTGACCACTATAATACTGAGATTAGGAATGCCTACCACCCCATGCCCAGACTGCATTTCGGTAAATCAAATCACTTGCCTGTCCTTTTCCTATCTTCATACAGGCAGAGGCTAAAAAGCAAAGGTCCAGAGATTAGGACAACAAAGAGTTGGTCAAGGGAGGCAGAGGATTGCTTTGATCAGTGTACAGGGCCAATTCAAGAACTCATCTGGGAAACAGAGAGAGTACACCATGGTTGTAATGGAGTTTATTAAAACAGCTGCAGATGAGTGTGTCCCTACAAAATCGTTCCGAGACTTCCCCAATCAGAAGCCCCGGATGAACCATGAGATCCAAAATCTGTTGAGAGCCAGATCAGAGGCATTCAAGTCTGGTGACCAAGAAAATTACAAAAGGTCCAGGTACTATTTCTGGAAAGCCATCTCACAGGCGAAATGGCAATTCCGGAAGAAACTTGAATCAACGAAGGATGCTGGACAGTTGTGGTAGAACTTGAATACTATCATCCCTTATAAAATTAGATTAATCAACATAGCAGGGCTTCAGTCCCAGCAGAGCTCAATGCCTTTGATGCTTCCTTTGACTGTCAAAACATGGAGGATCCATCACGAACTCACACATCTCCCAATGATCTTTATGATTTCCGTCTTTGAAGCTGATGGGCGAGCAGCCTTCAGGTGGATGAACAAGCAAAAAGCATCCCGACCACCTGGCCAAGTACTCGAGACCTATGCTAATCAACTGGCAGGACTGTTCACGGAAATATTTAACCTTTTTGGCAGTGTGTAGTATCCACCTACTTTGAGGAAAAACTTTTTCACACAGAGAGTTGTGGATCTGTGGAATGCTCTGCCTCAGACGGCAGTGGAGGCCAATTCTCTGGATGCTTTCAAGAAAGAGTTAGATAGCGGTCTTAAAGATAGCGGAGTCAAGGAATATGGGAAGAAGCCAGGAACAGGGTACTGATTGTGGATGATCAGTCATGATCACAGTGAATGGCGGTGCTGGCTTGGAGGGCCGAATAGCTTACTCCTGCACCTATTGTCTATCGTCTATTGTCAACAGGCTTAAATTATACCAGTGCCCAAGAAGAGTGTGGTGGAATGCCTCAGTGACAATCACCCAGTAGCACTTATATGCACAGTGATAAAGTATTTTCAGAGGTTGGTGATGAAACATATCCATTCCTGCCTGAAGAGCAACTTAGATATGCTCGAATTTGCCTACCGAAGCAACAGGTCCACAGCAGATACAAAGTCATTGACTCTTCATTGGACAGCAAACATGTCCAATCCAGAATACAGCACAGCATTCAATGCCATCATCCCCTCAAAACTAATCAATAAGCTTCAAGACCTTGGCCTCTATACCCTTTTGTGCAATTGGATCTTCGATTTCCTCACTTGCAGATCCCAATCAGTTTGGATTGGCAACACCATCTCCTCCATGGATCTCCACCCACACAGATGCACCACAGGACTGTGTGCTTATTTCCTTGCTCTACTCCTTTGACACTCAAGACTGAGTGGCTAAGCACAACTCAATTATCATATTCAAGTTTGCAGATCACACCACTGTCATAGGCTAAATCAAAGGTGTTGATGAATCAGCATCCAGGAGGGAGACTGAAAATCTGGCTGAGTGGAGTGGTGTCATAACAACAACCTCTTACACAATGTCAGTAAGACCTAGGAGGAGATTATAGATTTCATGAGAAGGAAATCAGAGGTCCATGAGCCAGTCCTCACTGGAGGATCAGAGATAGAGAAGGTTAGCGACTTTAAATTTCCAGGAGTTATTTTTTGGAGGATCTGTTCTGGTCCCAGCACATGAGTGCAATCACGAAGATAGCACTGCAGCATCTCTACTTCGTGAGGCATTTGCAAAGATTCTGCATGACATTGGCAAAATTCGACGGTGGAGGGTAGATTGACTGGCTGCATCACAGTTTGGCAGGGAAATACCAATGCCTTTGAACAGAAAATCCTGCAAAAAGTAGTGGATACAGCCCAGTCCATCATAAGTAAGTCCTTCCCCACCGTTAAGCAAAACCATATAAAACACTGTCGCAGGAAAGCAGCATCCATCTTCAGGGATTGCATCCCTCCAGGGCTTTCTCCCTTCTTGCTGCTGTCATCAGGAAGCAGGTGCATGAGCCTGAGGATTCACGCCACTAGGTTCTAGAATAGTTATTATATCTCAACTAAAGGCGCTTGAACCAAAAAAGATAACTTCCCTCAACTTCACTTGCCCACCTTTGAAATGTTCCTACAACTAATGAACTCATTTTGAAGGACTCTTCATCTCATGTTCTTGACATTTATTTCTTATTTATTTATTTATTCTGTATTTGCATAATTTGTTATCTTCTACACTCTGGTTGAACACTCTGCTTGTGCAGTCATCTGTTGATTCTGTAATGTTTATTATTCTATAGATTTATTGAACATGCTCACAGGAGAATGAACCTCAGGGTTATATATGGTGACATATATGTACTTTGATAATAAGATTTACTTCGAACATTCAACTTTGAAGTTTGTACATTTTTCCACAATGCTATCTCAAAAATAACACTTTTACTGCTTATTTACAGTCTTTAGTCAATTTTCTCAAAGTTTGAATCATTCCAGTCAGATTTAACCTTCTCAGAAATAGCTTTTGTCCAAGTCACAATTATATCCTGCGCAACCATAGCAAATTTAACTTGTCTCTCTGCATTCTTCTGAACACACCATACAAGGTAAAATTTCACTCATTCCATGGCCCAGTATTAAATCTTGCATGCTAATATTCTCAAGAAGTCATGTAATAGAATTACTTCTGAAAACCAAATATACAGCATCTACTTAAACACGAGGAATTCTGCAGATGCTGAAAATTCAAACGACGCACATCAAATTTGCTGGTGAACGCAGCAGGCCAGGCAGCATCTCTAGGAAGAGGTACAGTCGACGTTTCAGGCCGAGACCCTTCGTCAGGACTAACTGACGGAAGAGTGAGTAAGGGATTTGAAAGTTGGAGGGGGAGGGGGAGATCCAAAATGTTAGGAGAAGACAGGAGGGGGAGGGATGGAACCAAGAGCTGGACAGTTGGTTGGCAAAAGGGATATGAGAGGATCATGGGACAGGAGGCCCAGGGAGAAGGAAAAGGGGGAGGGGAGGAAAAACCCAGAGGATGGGCAAGGGGTATAGTCAGAGGGACAGAGGGAGAAAAAGGAGAGAGAGAGAAAGAATGTGTGTATATAAATAAATAATCGATGGGGTACGAGGGGGAGGTGGGGCATTAGCGGAAGTTTGAGAAGTCAATGTTCATGCCATCAGGTTGGAGGCTACCCAGACGGAATATAAGGTGTTGTTCCTCCAACCTGAGTGTGGCTTCATCTTTACAGTAGAGGAGGCCGTGGATAGACATATCAGAATGGGAATGGAATGTGGAATTAAAATGTGTGGCCACTGGGAGATCCTGCTTTCTCTGGCGGACAGAGCGTAGGTGTTCAGCAAAACGATCTCCCAATCTGCGTCGGGTCTCGCCAATATATAGAAGCCACATCGGGAGTACCGGACGCAGTATATCACCCCAGCTGACTCACAGGTGAAGTGTCTTTCTTTCTTTCTTTTTAAATCTTTTTATTGCACAGGTGAAGTGTCGCCTCACCTCTAAGGACTGTCTGGGGCCCTGAATAGTGGTAAGGGAGGAAGTGTAAGGGCATGTGTAGCACTTTTTCCGCTTACAAGGATAAGTGCCAGGAGGGAGTTCAGTGGGGAGGGATGGGGGGGAACGAATGGACAAGGTAGTCACGTAGGAAGCGATCCCTGCGGAAAGCAGAGAGATGGAGCGAGGGAAAGATGCGCTTAGTGGTGGGATCCCATTGGAGGTGGCAGAAGTTACGGAGAGTAATATGTTGCACCCGGAGGCTGGTGGGGTGGTAGGTGAGGACCAGGGGAACCCTATTCCTAGTGGGGTGACGGGAGGATGGAGTGAGAGCAGATGTGCGTGAAATGGGGGAGATGCGTTTGAGAGCAGAGTTGACGGTGGAGGAAGGGAAGCCCCTTTCCCAATACTAGCAGTGAGATGTGAGTATGGCCTGGGTGGTGGGCGACCTTGATAATTGATGCTACTTTCTTGTGGCAGTGTCCCTTGTAAATGCTCTCAGTGGTGTGGAGGACTTTTCCTGTGATGGACTGGACTGTATCCACTACTTTTTGTAAGCTTTTCCATTCAAGGGCATTGGTGAGCCTATACCAGAGTATGATGCATCTAATTATGATACTCTCCACTGTGCATCTATGGAAATTTGTCAAAATTTTAGACAACATGCCGAATCTGCACAGACAGGTGCTGTCGTGACTTCTTTGTAATGGCACTAACATGCTGGTCCCAGGACAGATCCTCTGAAAAGATAACAACGAGAAATTTAAAGTTACTGAACATTTCCATCTCTATTCCCCTGACGAAAACTGGCTCATGGACCTCCAGCTTCGTCATCCTGTAGCAGATAATCAGCTCTTTGGTTTTGCTAACAGAGAGTGAGATGTTAATGTTGCGGCACCATTCAGAAAAATTTTCAATTTCTCTCCTACATGCTGATTTATCATCAACTTTGATTTTTTTCAGCCAACAACAGTGCTGAATTGGATATGGAATTGGAGCGCTACTCAGCCTCACAGTCATAATTATAAAGTGAGTAGAGCAGGGGACTAATCATATGTGTGTAGATGGTTATTGTGGGGAAGATAATGTTGCCATTCCAAACTGACTCGGGTCTACAAGTGAGGAAAGCAAGGATCCAGTTGCACAAGGAGGTATTGGAGCTTATTGATTAGTTTTGAGGGGATTATAGTGTTGAATGCAGAAGTATAGTTAATGAAGAGCATCCAAATGTATGCATCTTCACTGTCCAGATGTTCCAGGGCTGAGTGAAGAGCCCATGAAATGGCATCTGCCATTGCATTGTTCTGACAGTAAGCAAATTGGAGCAAATCCAAATCACCCCTCAGGCAGAGGTTGATATACTTCACGCCCACCCTCTCAAAGCACTTCATCACGGTGCCACTGGACAATAAACTCCAGAAGGAGGTGATGATCAGTAAGAATTATGTTTTTTTTTTGCAATTTCCCATGCTTATTTACCATTATATTTCTCAGATAATTTCTCAACCTACCTCAGCCAATTCACATCTCCTACTTGTGAAATTCACTCAGCTTTTAATTTTGGACATCACTCTCAAAAATCATGTAAAATTCTATCATAATTTGCTTCCAAGGTGATCATTCTTCACAGTTCAAAGTTCAAAGTACAGTTATTATCAAAGTATGTATGTTACATACAACCTTGAGATTCGTCTCCTTCCAGGCAGTCACAAAACAAAGAAACCCAATAGAACCCATTTAAAAAAAAGACCCATTGTGCAGAGGAAAATAATCAAAAGGTGCAAAAAATAAAAGTAAGCAAATAACATCCAGAACGGAAATTCATGAAAGTGAGTCCAGAGACTGTCAGCAGCCGAGCCAGTTAGTTGCAGGTCACAACCTCACTTCAGCACAGAGACGAGTAAACTTCATGGAGCAGTGAGTGGAACCAGCCCATCCCTTGCCTCCAGCCCTGAAACGTTGACTTTTTCAATCTGGCTCAACGCTTTATTTGTCCAAACCTAGGGTCGTTCTTGGTCCAGGGCCCTGTCATTTCAATATGCTCTCAGGCTCCAGCCCCACTTCTTCAGTTCGGCCCATACCCGACCTTTCAGACTGGTGCTAAAATTAACCAAACCTCAGGTCTTCCCTTGCTCTTAGACCCAGGCTCTTTCTTGACTTTGCCTCGCCTCCCCTCACCTTGCTTCAGTTCTGCCACATCAAATTGCCTCCAAAACCACTCCAGCGATGGCCAAACATTGGTTCATTTTGTGCTCTCATGCCTTGGTCAAGCTGCTTCAGTTCAGCCAGTACCTGCCACACCACAACTATCCTGCACCTTCGACACTTCAGTTCACACACCGCAAACATGCCAGGTTGTACAGACAGTTCAAAAGCTCAACTCCCAAAGGAAAGTTACAGGCTATTGATTGCAGTGATCATTTACCAGAAAAAGTGTGATTAATAAAGCAGTTAGTTCTTTGTTTTGCTTGCCGATGGCAAGTTGTCGCTGAGCTTCACCAATGCCATCTTAAACCGGAATTAATACTTTTAATAACTGTCTCATACTAGATCAGAGGCACAGTGGTACAACTGCTGGAGCTTTTGTCTCATATATTCAGCAAACCAGATTCAATCCTGATCTCTGTTGCAGTCGGTGTGGAGATTTTATGTTCTCCCTGTGATCATTGGCTTTGCTCTAGGTGCAAAGGTTTCCTCCTACAGCCCAAAATCATGTGCAGGTTAGTAGATTTATTTGGTCGGAATTACCCCCAGAGCGTTGGTAAGTTGTAGTCCCGGGGGTTGGGGGGGTGGTGCGGTGGGCAGCTGACGGAAAAATTGTGGAGAGAATGAAATAGATAAAGTTTGAATTAGTATAAAAATGGGGGTGGTTGATGGTCAGCACAGACTCAGTGGGCTAACAGACATGTTTCCCTGCTGCAAATCTACGTCTCCAAAGTGCCCTGTTCCCTATCTTGCTTCCTTGCATTTTACTTCAATTTACTTCAGGTGTAATGCATTCATTTCACTTGAATTTACTTCATTTTACCTTTGCCAATTTAGTTTGCCCAGACTTTGGGAAGATTTAAGTCACTTAGGTTAAAATTACCATTGTAACACACTCAAATTCCGGAAGAGAATAAATAATTGACCTTTCAGGTTGAGGCCCTTCATCGGGACTGGAAAAGAAGGGGGGAGAAGTAGGAATAAGAAGGTGAGGGAGAGGAAGGAAAACGAGTTGGCAAGTGTTAGGTGATACCAGGTGAGGGGAAAGTGAGGTTGATGGAGAGGGAGGGATTTCAAGTGAGAAGCCGGGAGATGATAGGTGGACGAGGTAAAGGGCTAAAGAAGAAGGAATCTGATAGGAGAGGACTGTGGACCATTGGAGCAAGGGAAGGTGGATGGGCACCAAAGGAAGGTGATAGGCAGGTGACGAGAAGAGAAAGGGTAAGGGGTAGCCAAAATGGGGAATGAAGAGAGAAGGGAGAGAGGGGAGATATTACTAAAGTTAGAGAAATCAATTTTCATGCTGTCAGATTGGGGGCTACCCAGATGGAATACGAGAGACTGTTCCTGCAACCTGAGAATGGCGTGATCATGGCAGTAGAGGATGCCATGGATTGACATGTTGGAATGGGAATGAGAAGTATAATTAAAATGGGTAGCCACCAGGAAGGCTGGCCTATTGTGGCAGATGGAATGACTGTCTTGGACAAAGCAGTCCCCCAGTCCATGCAACACACACAAAATGCTGGAGGAACTCAACAGGCCAGGCATTATCTATGGAAAAGAGTACAGTCGACGTTTCGGGCCGAGACCCTTCATCAGGACTCCTCAGTCTATGTTGGGTTTGACGTGGAGAAGATGACATTGTACACAATTCATGACCCCAATAGACTCACAGATGCTGTAGTTATCCCACTTGGAGGGTAAGTGCTGGGAGGAAAATCAGCGGGGAGGACCTAGCAGACAAGGGAGTTGTGCAGAAAGTGATCCCTGTAGAAAGCAGAGAGTGGGGTTTGGGGGAAAGATGTGTTAACTGGTAGTATCCCGTTGAAGATGGTGAAAGTCATGGAGGATGATGTGTTGGATGTGGTAGGTAAGGACAAGGAAAGTCTATCCCTGTAACGGCCACAGGGAGATGGAGTGAGAGAAACGGAGGACATGCAGATGAGGGCAGCATCAATGGTAGAAGAATGGAAACCTCATTCTTTGAAGAAGGAGGACATCTCAGGTGTTCTGGAATGAAAAGCCTCATCCTGATGTTGCAGAGATGGATGAACTGAGAGAAGGTGCTAACATTTTTGCAAGTAACAGGATTGGATGCTGGGGTTGATTATCGCTGTTATTTGTTCCTCCATTTTTAAAATTGTATATTCTATCGAACATTAAGTTATCTTTAAGCACCTCATAATCTACTTTCACAGTGTTTCCTGCCTTTTTATTATTCTTTAATTCCACCCTTACTAACTCACACTGGAATCTTCTGGACTAAGTCCCTCCTATCTGTATTTTCATCTGCTAAGGCTTCCATAACATCCATTGATTTTTGCTAATTATCCTAAAGTCAAATATCTTTGAATATTTAGTCCCCAACCTAGTGCCCACAAAATCCTGTGACAATAATGGTTGGTCTGTCAAACCCACTATTCAAACCAAATGGTTTGCGATTGAAATCATCAATCTTGTTACAAGTGCTTCTTGCATTCATTTCTAACGTAATTAATTTTAGCCATTTTCCTATTTTCCCTGTTGTGCTAATAGTTGGTAATGCTCTACTACTATTGTTAATTGCTCTGTCCTCTCTGGGTCCAAGCAACCACGTTTCATCTCAGCTGCTTCTCACACTTAAAGACTCACCTTGATCTGAATCGTCACTCTACCTTATTAATTTCATCTTCTCTCTGATAATGATGATGACGGTATCCGTCTGTCTCGAAGGACAACAGAGTGATGGTGGCACTGGAGTAAGCTCCCAAGGGCACAAGCCTGGGTGGAAGGTGTGGAGGTTGTGGGATGCTGAGTCTTCAAGATCCCTCGCTTGGCCTCACTGGTGTAGTCCAAAGGAAAGCAAAGCAATACGTTTGGCTGTGGAGCTGTCAAAGTCACTGACATCCAGCCACCTTAGGGACTCCACTCCAGATTTTCTGTCTGCATCTACTGCCGTAGCCTTCACCTCTCCCGAGGCTGCCCACAAGGCAGTGGGGCTATTTACCCATAGCTGAGGATCCCGTTCACAAGCGCCAGGGCATGTCCACACACTGGAGGGCCTGTGTGCTGCATGTTCAGGGGCCAGATTTCTTCCCTGTCCTCTGTAGTTCAGCCTGTGTGTCACTGGCGAGGAGTCACTCTATGAGGCTTGTTGTTGGAGAGGCTATATACTAGGCAGGGAGTGACTTCCACATTCAGTTCTCCATTTTTGCGAGACTGCTAGCCAGGCGGTAGAAGCTGAGAGTGAGAGCAACAAGTATTACCCACTACACTACCATGCCAGATGCATCACAACAACCATCTGACACACAGCTCTACCTAATTCTCTAGTAACTCAATACATATCAATGCAGACCCTAATCTAACTTAAATGGATTTTTCTCCTTTACTATAAGGCTTTCAGGGCAGCATACTGCTCCATCAGTGGCATGGGCACCCACACAATAAATAGGGCCAAAGAAGAACAGTGACGTAGTGTCTATGGGTTCATGGGCCATTCAGAAATTTGATGGTGGAGGGGAAGAAGCTGATTCTAAAACGTTGAGTGTGGGTCCTCAGTCTCCTGTGCCTCCTTCCCAATGGTAGCAATGAGAATAAGCCTTGTCCCAGTTGGTGAGCATCTTTAATAACGGATGCCTTTTTGATGCACTGCCTTTTGAAGATACCCTTGATGATGGGGACAGCTGTGCTTGTGATGGACCAGGCTGAGTCCAACACCCCCTGCAGCATCTTTAGATCCTGAGCATTGGAGCCTCCATACCAGGCAGTGGAGCAACCAGTCAGAATGCTCTCCATCTACAGAAATCTGCTAGAGTCTTTGGTAACATACCATATCTCCTCAAACTCCTGATACTGGCATATCTTCTTTATGATTGCATTAATGTGTTGGCCCACAATAGATCCTCTGAGACATTGATGCCTAGGAACATGAAGCTGCCAGGGGTGCAGTGCTGCCGGAGTTCACCGGAGCACCACTCTGGCACCTCTGAAAAAAAAGTCAAAATAAACAAGCGGGGAACTTAACAGCAGCTGCATATTAAATAGGGGGAATTTTACAGAAGCAAGGGTTGCGGAGAGGGGGTGGTGGCTGTTGGGGAAAATACCACTAATAACATCAGGATATTTGACCATTTTTGGTGAAATCCTGGAACTGTGACTGTTTTTTATTTAGGTATTTGTGAAATTCCTCCTCGCTCAACCTATTGTCCCAGCATACCCTGCTGTAGCCTCCCGCCATTTCACAGATCCTCAGTCTCTCTCCAGCACTTGTTTGAGCATTACTTGCCGAGAAAATAAAAATCATAGATCTTTTGAAAAGTGGCATGTTGCTTGTCAAAGTGGGCTATAAAGTCGATAAGAACGAATCGAGTATTCGCACAATAAAACAGAAAGAAGCTGAAGTTTGTGGAATTGTTAGTGCTACCCCTACAATGGCAAAACTGGTCTCTCTGGTTCATGATGGAGTGCTTGCAAAGACTGAGAAAGCATTAAGTGTGTGGCTAGAGGACGTGTCACAGAAGCATATCCCTGTTAATGGCAAAATTATGCATAAAAAAGCACTTAGCCTCTATAAGCACTACTGTGAGGGCGGTTGGGGAGAGCGAGAGAAAGGAGTTTAAGGCTAGTAAGGGATGGCTGGCTAGCTATGTAAAGGGCTACTGCCTCAGGAACTTACATGGATCGGGCAAGGAAGTTGCCCAGTACGTGAAATGAGCAGGTACACAGATTAGGTGTGACATATATAAAGAGAGGATATAGGAAATGGCAAGCATTTTGTCTGCTCCGGCACCTAAAAAATTAGCACTGCACCCCTGGAAGCTGCTCATCCTTTTCACCACCAGTGAACTCCGGGGAATACTGGCCTGGTTAACAGTATCTCTCCTCATTTTACAGTCTCCCAAAAATCAGTCTAGAGGACTTTTAATGCACTATTTGATGATAAGGATATTCTTTTTTTCCTTTCTTAGATAAGGAGACTAAAATTGCACACAGTTCTCCACCAAGTCCCTGTATAATGAAGTAAGACATTCTTATTCCTATCTTTCTGTTTAAACCTCCTGTTTCCCTTGCATGATTGTGTTAGATGTGATACAAGTTCACCTAGATACCTTTGTAAATCAACATTTTCTAGTCTATAGCCATTTAATTAATACTCTATCTTTCCAATTTTCCAAAATGGATAACTTCAGGTTTATACACATTATACTTCATAAGTCATATACTTACCCACTCATCAATTGGTCTGAACTGACTTAAGCATTTGCATCTTCCTCACATCTCACAATCGCACTAAGGGTTATATCTTGGCCAAACTTAGAAATGTGCTTCTCTCATCCAAGTCATTGACATGTATTGAGAATAGCTGGCACCGAAGTACTGATCTCTGATGAGGCCTATTGGTCAGTATCTACCACCCCAAATAAATTGCAGGAAGTTGTTTTTGTGTCCAATGGCCATTGGCCAGGTTGCATGGAAGTTACAGGATCAAATTGCCGGGTTCCTCCATGTTGCACGGTGTGGAGGTACATTCTCACTCTAGGCATGTATCTTGAAGTTATATTACAGATGCAAGTATCCCTACAGTTTTTTTGTTGCCTAATAATATGGATCTCCATTCCCAGTGGTAGTCAACAGCTAGCCCTTCAACCTCCCTCACTCAAAAAGTTTGGCTTTCTTGATGGAAAATTAACTTAAGATCCTTTCCTTGTGCATTGGTTTTAGGGCTTAAGGGTATTTTTGTACATTTATAAACTGAGCAACTTTATAAACAGTGCACATTTTGAGTATATTATGAGGTCATCTTTGTTCCTTTATGGATGTTTATATTTGTTTAAGATTTTATCAGTTACACTCTCAGCAATTGTGTATAAATACTTTAAAACTGGAGCTGGAAAACTTCTGGAATGCGCTTAGGTGAAGGGAAATTGACTGTTTAAAAGGGCTTTAGGATGAGTTGAGAAAGCAGCTTAATAAGCAGGCAGAGAAAGGCAAGAGGGATTCTAATTTAATGCCCCAAGAGAAGTTACAGGCCTTTTGGATCCATTTTCCTAGATTCCTTACTCATAAATTTTGCTGCCAGATGTCAGTAAACACTCTTCCTCCAGATCATAATGACCTTCCAACAATTCCAACATCCCAATACTCCAAATCCAAGCACTCTCCCATTATTACCCAGATCTACTGAAAACCTTCACCTTTCCACACCAATATGACCACATCCCAGTTTCAATCACCCATAGATACATCTGGTCCCAAAAAAAAGTCATCGAGTTATGATTAATCACAGCAATTGCTACTAAGGTTCCAGCAATTACAATCCCCTTCAGTCCTGAAGAAGGGTCTCAACCGAAAATATGGACTCTTTATTCATTTCCATAGATGCTGTGTGACTTGCTGAGTTCCTCCAGCATTTTGTGGGAATTACAATTCACTTCCCTACTTACTACCAGCTTCCAGAACTCCACAAAATACAAGTTAAATGCAGAAACTGGAAATCTAAAATAACAACAGAAAATTCTGGAAGCACTCAGCAGGTCCAGCTGCATCAGTGTGAAGAGAAACAGAGTGATGCTTCAGGTCAAACAACCTTCATACCAGTTCCCTGCAAATCTCATACCATTCCTGATACCACCAAGTCCCAGCAACACCACCACGCATCAGGTCTCCATCCTGATCCCATGCTACCCACGATACAATGAATTATCTTTGCAATGTTACCATATCCCAAAGACATCCTTTACTTCCATTGCCTCCAAATTACAGGAAGTGGCCTCTCACCGAGACTCCGGACCATTTTCCATGAAGTACTGCTTTTCCTGAGCTATCATCCGTTACTGCTAGACCATGACCCCATCCCCACCCTTTTCTAGTTCCCACCATTCCTAACTCACTAAAAATTACTTTTCTTTATGAAAGCTCCTATTTACTATTTGCAAAGACATATAAAATATGCCGTGCTACAGTAATGCATTTCCTGTCAGTGTGACAATTACTCTTGTAGTACTTCTCACTTGCACCAAAACTTTCCTCCAGTTTACTGCTTTTTCCATGCTTATCTCACTTGAACTTAGCTACTTTTAATCTCTACCTTTATACAGCCAACTTTCACAAGGCTAAAATTATCACCACCACTACCTCACCACCTTCTGAAGTAGCTAAATATCCACCAGCTCATAGAGAAAAGTTGAAGTATTGACATTGGTATTGGTTTGTTAATGTCACATATACCAAGATGAAGTGTAAGGCTTGTCTTGCATAATGTTTATTCAGATTAAATCATTGTGCAGTGCATTGAGGTAGAATAAGGCAAAACTATAACAATATAGAATAAAGTGAAAACTTACCCAAAAAAAATGCAGTGCAGGTAAATGATGAAGTGCTAGATCATAATAAGGTAGACTGTGAGGCTAAGAGTCCATTTTATTGTAGATGAGACCCTTTTAAGACTTTGAAAACAGTGGGATAGAGGCTGTCCTTAAGACTGGTGGTACATACTTTCAGGCTTTTGTACCTTCTGCCCAATGGGAGAGGGGAGAAGAGAGAATCTCCAAGTTTGGAAGGGTTTTTGATTATACTGGCTACTTTACTGAGGCAACAACAAGTATAGACAGAGTCCACAAAGGGGAGTCTGGTTCCTGTGATGTGCTGTGCTATGTCCACAGCTCTGCAGTTTCTTGTGATCATGTGCATAGCAGTTGCCGTACAAAGCCATTATACATCCAGGGAGATGTTTTCTATGGTGCATCGATAAACATTGCTAACAGTTAATGGGGCATGCTGAATTTCATTGGACTTCTAAGGAAGTAGAGGCATTGGTGAGCTTTCTTAGCCGTGACAATGCGGTTGGACCAGGTCAGGCTATTGGTGATGTTTAACTGCTTGGAAGTTGAAGCTTTCAATCCTCTCAACCTCAGTATCTTTGATGTAGACAGGAGCATGTACACTGCCAGCTTTCTGTGGTCCAACGACCAGCTCTTTTGTTTTGTTAACATTGAGGGAAAGGTTGTTGTTATAGCATCAGGTCACTAAATTCTTTATCTCTGTCCTGTACTCCAACTCATTGTTATTTGAAGTATGTCCCACTACAGTGGTGTCATCTGCAAGCTTGTTAGTGAAGTTAGAGCAGAATCTGACTTGTTATTCATTTCCTTACTTCCTGAAGCATTCCCACTATTAACAATGGAGTGTAACAAGATACTCCCCAGAAGCATGGATAGTTCACCTCACATAATTATCAAGATGTTCCACGCCACATAGTTCAATGCAATGCACATATCCAGAACCCCATCACTACACCTCGCTACACCTTTACAAAACACATTTCATTTTCTCTCTAAGGATACTTCAACTTCACCTCCCAATTCACAACCTCTGCCAGCTAAAAGTACAGGGCAGAAGGTACATGAGAAAACCCTACATCAAGATTATCCCCATTATCAGTGCTGGTAAAAATACTGGACTTTTCCCATCAATAAAGAGCATGGTTCTGTGCTTGCTGTACTTCCGAAGAGTAATGTTTTCGGCAAGAATTATTAGAAGTTGCAGTCAATTTTCATAGGTGTATCCCAATTCGTGATGCCTCATCTCATTTCCACCAAAACCAGCTAACTTAACTTGAGTAACCATACCCCCACAAGAGAGTCTGGCTCAGCTGTACACAATACAGTTCTGCTGAGCTATGAAAAGAATAACAATAAATTAAAAATAAAATGACATAGCTTGTAAATATAGCAAGTATTTTACATAATAGGAGAAAGAACTTGTATTTTTGTAGCATCATTCTTGATCTCAGCACCATGGAATCTTGAAAGCCAACAAATTAAGTTTGATAAGTAGCAATTGTAAAATAGATTAACCCCTTATGGGATATAATCTTGATGACTGCCCTCTTATTGTCATTAGTTGTTCATTTCAAGAATTTGGCTATAGCTTAAAAAGGCTCCATCATACAAGGTATGCTGCGCTGGTTTATTGTGTTGTTAATTGCTCATACAGTATTTCATTCAAACTTAAATGACAGAATAACTGTAAAATATCAATTACACAAGTGCTTTGATCAACACAGTGATTAATGTGGCTTGGTTGTGGCTAATATTAAGTCCTGTCTGAGCAAGGACTTGGACCCATTACAATTTGCCTACTGCTGCAACAGGGTTACAGTGGATGGATTCTCACTGGCTCTCCATTTTGCTCTGGAGCACCTAGACAACTGCAAGATATACATCAGGCTGCCGTTTATCAATTACAGAATGGTGTTCAACACCGTCATTCTTTCAATATTAATAAACAAGCTTCAAAACCTGGGCTTCTGCACTTCCCCATTCAGATGGATTCTCAATTTCCCTATTGGGAGACCAAAGTAAGTGGGGATCAGTAACAATATGTCCATCTATATAAATTCACAGATGGCACCACTGTTGTTGGTACAATTTCAGCTGGTGATGGGAAGCTGAACAGGAGTGAGATAGATTAGCTGGTCGAGCGGTTTCACAACAGCAACATTGCACTCAACATCAGCAAGACTAAGGAATTGATTGTAGACTTCAGGAAGGGGAAGTTAGGAGATCACACAACCATCTCCATTGAGGGGTCAGCTGTAGTAACGGTGAACAGCTTCTTGTTCTTCAGCATCAAAATCTCAGGTGGTTTATCCTGGGCTTGAATCTCAGGGTTGTATACTTCATACATACTTTGATAATAAATGTACTTAGAATCTATGAGATTAAATTATTTATCACATGTGCATCAAAACACATAGTAAAGTGCATTTGAGTTGACAACCAATGCATGTTCTGGGAGTAGCCCACAAGTATTGCCACATGTTCTGGTGTCAATATAGCACGCCCACAATGTTCAGCAGAAAAACACAAGCAGTAACAGGAACAGAACAAAACAACAACAACAAAACAGGCCCCTTTCCCATCCTCCCACCTACTGACCCACTGACACATACAGATAGGCCTCCAGACCCAGGACAGGTAGCCTCCAGTCCTCCAGTGGACTTGCAGACATTGGGCCTCCAGGAAGCAGACAAAGGCTGGATACAAGGTTGAGAAGGCAGCCTAGACTATCCCTTATCTAACAGAGTCAAAGTCTTTAGTGAGGGGAGGCAGATTCCTCTGCAGATACAACTGGATCCATATCTTCTCTTGAAGGTGGTCACAATTAGGTAATCTCAGAGGTCCTCTGGCATGTGGGACTCAAGAGTTGAGGTTGTGAATTGTGGACCAACTTTCTGCCTGACAAAGTTTTTTTTCAACGTTTTACAGTTTCTATACAGGTGATTTGGTGAGGCTACATTTTACAGTGCACACCACATTTGATGGATAGACCAGACTTTTCAGCTGCTCTGGTCAGTATCCTGGCATCATAAAAGTTGCTTTAACTTCTGATCTTTCGCTAAACCTTTGGGCATAGATACCAAGAGAATGATGAGTTACACAATGTGAAAAGCAAACTGTGGTTCTGAGTGAAAGAGAGAGCATAATTAAAATTCTGTGCTGTGTTTAAATAACTGTAGTTCATGAACTGATGGCCCATATGTACAGAAACCAATACTGCTGCACGATGGTCAAACCTCCCCACTTAGAAATATTTAACACGATGACATGGAGCTGTCTATTGCAGAACAAGTTTATATCAAGGAAGGTAGACACCTATGTACCCTGTCACTTCAGATGAACCCCTGAATAATACTTGGAGGAAATAGTGATAATCACTATCCGTAAGCAAATGATTTTTAATGTCTGTTACTTCGGAATTTCCATGCAGTGAAAGAGAAAATAGAATATTCATACACAGAATATTTTGCTACAACATTTGTGTAATTGATATTTCACAGTTATTCTGTCATTTAAATTTGAATGAAATACTGTATAAGCAATTAACAACACAACAAACCAGTTCAGCATACTTTGTATGATGGAGCCTTTTTAAGCTACAGCCAAATTCTTGAAATGAACAACTAATGACAATAAGAGGGCAGTCATCAACATTATATCCCATAAGGGGTTAATCTATTTTACAATTGCTACTTATCAAACTTACTTTGTTGGCTTTCAAGATTCCATTGTGCTGAGATCAAGAATGATGCTACAAAAATGCAAGTTCTTTCTCTTATTGTTTAAAATACTTGCTATATTTACAAGCTATGTCATTTTATTTTTAATTTATTGTTATTCTTTTCATAGCTCAGCAGAACTGTATTGTGTACAGCTGAGCCAGACTCTCTTGTGGGGGTATGGTTACTCAAGTTAACTTAGCTGGTTTTGGTGGAAATGAGATGAGGCATCACGAATTGGGATACACCTACGAAAATTGACTGCAACTTCTGGTAACTCTTGCCAAAAACATTACTCTTTGGAAGTACAGCAAACACAGAAGCATGTTCGTTATTGAAGAGAAAAGTCCAGTATTTTTACCAGCACTGATAATGGGGATAATCTTGATGTAAGGTTTGCTCATGCACCTTCTGCCCTGTACTTTTAGCTGGCAGAGGTTGTGAATTGGGAGGTGAAGTTGAAGTATCCTTAGAGAGAAAATGAAATGTGTTTTGTAAAGGTGTAGCAAGGTGTAGTGATGGGGTCCTGGATATGTGCATTGCATTGAACTATGTGGCATGGAACATCTTGATAATTATGTGAGGTGAACTATCCATGCTTCTGGGGTGTATCTTGTTACACTCCATTGTTAATAGTGGGAATGCTCTGGGAAGAAAGGAAATGAATTACAAGGTTCAGGATCTGCTCTCTGACCCGTACTTGTAGTTGCAACCATTAATCAGTTGGTTCAGTTAACTCCTATTTCTGTTTTACCAGACTCCTTGATTATTTATTAATCATTCTATCTATATATCTATCTATCTATTAGGATTTTGGTGTCCTGAATCACTACAGTACCTCCAACATACTGTACATACTCCTGCAGTGCTGTTGAGTGGGAATTTACAGGACTTGGACCTAGTAATGATAACTTGGAAGAAGAGAACCTGCATCTACAGGTGTTTATTACATCTGCTGCATTTACCTATCTTGGTGGTGGAGCATTCAGATTCAGGAGGGGCTGTTAGAATAGCTTGAACAAGCAACTGATTTGCATTTTCTAGATAACACAAGTCTGCTGCAACTTTGTTTAAAGCAGTTGCTGGGTCCAATCCAGCAGGCTGTTTTGTCATCAACAATTTTGCTTGTTAGCAGCTGTTGGAGCTTCATTGATCCAGGTATTAGTGAGTCCTCTATCTGTGCCATACCCTCCAAATATCCGGACCTGCCTCTCGGTTTTTTTGCTTTACCTTACTTTCCATTTTTCTATTTTCTATTTATGATTTATAATTTAAATTTTTAATATTTACTATCGATTTGTAATCCAGGGAGCGGGAAGTGCAGAATCAAATACCGTTGTCATGATTGTACATTCTAGTATCAATTGTTTGGCAACAATAGAGTATAAAGTTTAAGTATAAAGTATACCCCTGCCATGTGCCTTGAGAAGGTTTTTTTGGTGGCAAGAGGATACCTATCTATGACCTGCTTATATGGCTGGTCCAGTTGAGTTTCCTTTTAATAGTGACCCCAGGGTGTTGATCATGGGGTGTTTGGATAATGCTACTGAACATCAAGAATAAGTGGTTAGGATCACTATCGATGATCGTCATCATCAGCTGCTACTTGCCATATGTCAGCCAATGCCTGAATGTTGACCTGTGTCATACAGGTATGCCCTTTTTCATTTGCAGTGGAGTCGAACATCATGCATTCATCAGCAAATGCCCCATTTCTGAACTTTTGACGAAGCAAGCTATTTCTTGAAGAGGTTGGTTGTGGTTGAACCCGGGTTACTGTTTTGAGGGACCACTACAATGATGTCTGAGCGTTGGAGATGATTGACTTCCATCAGCCACAACACTTTTTGTGCAAAGTATGGCTCCAAATAGAGTGAGTTCTTAGTGATGCCCATTGGCATCAGTTTTACCAGATCTCGTTGAAACCACAGTCAGTCAAATACTGGCTTGATGTAAAGAACTTTCATTAATCTCATCTCTGGAATTCATAGTTGGTATAAAACTTTTGTTTATTTGATACAATTATTTGGTTTGGAATAAAGCTGTGGGGAAGTCTGAAGACATATGATCCTGGTGAACCCAAGTAGTGATTGGTAAGCAGGTTATTGGTAAATGTCACTTGATAGTACTATTAATGACATTTTCCATAACTTAGCTTGACTGACTGGCTGTAATTAGTTGGATTGTATTTGTTCTTCTTTTTTGTGAAAATAACATATCTCAGCAATTTTGCAGGTTGTTGTGCAGATCCACTGAAATAGTTTGACTAAAGCATTGATAATTCTTGAGCAAAGATTGCATTTGGCATAGTTATTCCTTGATGTCAAGGACAATAATTTTCAGCAACTCGCTGGACTTCAGATTTGATACTTGCTTGTTCCAGGTTTGGAAGTGTGTAATTCTGCCAGAATTCCTATCCTGGTGAAACCATCTGCCACTGTTAAGCTATAGGCACTAATGGGTACTCAGCACTGAATGGAATCCTACCATAATTTAGATTATGAGAACACTCAGTCCTCTTTTATTGTCATTTAGAAATGCATACATGCATTAAGAAATGATACAAAGTTCCTCCAGAGCAATATCACAGAAAACAGGACAAATCAAAGACTAACACTGACAGAACCACATAATTATAACATATAGTTACAGCAGTGCAAAACAATACCATAATTTGATAAAGAACAGATCATGGGGATGGTAAAAGAAGTCTCAAGTCCCGATCGACTCCAGAATCCCCGAAAGCAGGCAGCAAAAGGGAGAAACTCCCTGCCATAAACCTCCAAGGCAGCGACAACTGCCAATGCCTTGGAAGCAGCCGACCACAGCCGACACCGAGTCTGTCCATCCGAAAACTTCGAGCCTCTGACCAGCTCTTCCGATACAGCCTCCTGAGCGCCATCCTCTGCCGAGCACCTTTGACCTAGCCCCGGCCGCCGAAACAAGCAAAGCCAAGGATTCGGGGCCTTCTGCTCCGGAGATTCCGGTTACCACACAGTAGCAGCGGCAGCAAAGCGGACATTTCAGAAGTTTCTCCAGATGTTTCTCCGTACTCTCACGTCTGTCTCCATCGAAGCAGAATTGTGCACGGTCCCCTACTTGACAGATTACAGATATCATTCACAGGAGAGGCCACGCGTGCTGCGTTGTGCCACCATCTTCTCCTCCTCTTCTCTAAGTCTCATGCAAAGAAGGGATGGGATTCTAATGACTCTGGAAGGTTATAGTTGAACATGGGTTTTAACAATTTGCTTTCTACCATCATATTTATGTTACATCTATGACATATTTATTTTGCTATTTCTAACCTAACTGATAAGAAACATAAGAACAACTCATAGAAGAATGCAGTATAGGTGCACAAAAGTTATAGGACATCAACAACCATGGCTTTATTATTTGTGTTGGTTGCTGAAAATGCCCTACAGTATTAACAGCCTTATTATATGACTAAGGGGGAAAATAGTTCTCAAATTTGACTAAATTTTCGTATAGTTGTTGCATTAATTCTACACGGTAATAGTAGTAAAATTAGATTAGTGTAGTTACATGTGTAATGGCAAACTCCAGCAGCGAATACCAAGTGATTTAGAGCGATATGGGAATGAAGGTTATAATTATCCAAAAGCTCATGGGGAAAACAAAATAATTCATAGTTAAGTGAACTAAGTGAAGACTAAATAGTGAATACCTTGAAATAATGAGACATCGATTGTTCAATATCACTCCAATTTTTCAATATAAGATTGGATATTAATTAGAGAGTAAACATTTTCATTCACATTGTGAAGAGACAGGAAGAGGTAATTGGAGTGTGTTGTTCCGGGTTATTCATACACAACTGCAAGGGACAAATTATATAGAAACATTGAAATGTTTCTTGGAATAGGTCACATGCTATTGTGAAATCGTCGGAAGAATTCACATACAGGACTAGTTAGTAATTACATTGTGTCTTGTAATTATAAGTGAATAATGTTATGGTAATCCAAAGGTTTTAGTCGGTTTTCTAGCTGTGCTTTAGGTTGGTAATTTAACAGAACCATTTGTTGTTCAGTCGTTAAGTTGAGTCCAAATCTTCTTGACCTCATGGACCATAGGGTCCATAGGGTTTTCATGGCAAGATACGGAAGTAGATTTCAAGGCCTTGCTTCCGCACAGATACTGCTGCTGCCCAGTTTGGGGCCCTGCTGGGTTTGAACTCAGGACCATCTGCCTTGAAGTCCAGTGCTGATGCCACTACACCACCAGCCAGCCCAGAACCATGTTGATGCCTAACAGCTTTTTTCAACTCAAACACAGATACAAACAGATATGCAGTCATGATGCTGTAACAATGTGCTTTTTGTACTCTAATGTTCTGATGTTGAGAATTCAGATTTTGACCATTTCCTTTGTCAAGTAAAGATTTTAATAAAACTTTTTAAGTATAGAAACTTAAAATTCTGCACTGGAAGGAGAACAACAACTGGAAGTGAGAGTCAGGAAGTTATGAAACGTGAAGAAACAAAAACTGAGATGATGTTGCATGAATAGTGTGGGAAAAGCCATTTATGGACCAGAACAAGGATTTGGGTAATGACTAAACACCAGCTAACATTGATCATCTGATATCATGGGAGAGGTTAAGTTCAGAGGCAACAAATATGTGGATAATTGTTTAGAAGGCAATGTGCCTTAGTAGTAGTGGACATGATCATAGAGATATAGAGTTACAGGGAACTACAATTTGGAAACATTCCTTTTAGCCTTTCTCATCCATGCCAACTAAGGTGCTTTCCTGAGCTAGTACCATTTGCTGACATTTGGCCCATATACCTTTAAACTTTTAATGCCATAATATTTGAAACAAGCAATATTTCTGATGAGATAAATATGGGTTAAAGCTCACAGCAGATTGCACAAAGGAGTTTATTGAATAGTGAAAAAGATTGATGGGTACTGAAAATATGAAATAAGAACAGAAAAGGATACTCAGCAGATCAGAGAACAACAAAGAAAGGTGAAATATTTAATGTTTTAGCTCAAAAACTGTTCATCAAATGGTTAACGTTCAACACTGAAAACATCAGAGACTGCAGATACTAGAATTCAGATACTGGGGAAATTAGCCTCCAGCAGATTTTCTTTCTGTGGGAAAGAAGAAGTAACTGCTGATATTTCAAGTTGAAACCTTGCATCGGGACTGTACTACTCCTCTGCAAAGTCTCTTCAAAATGTGTCAAAATTAAAGAAATATTCTTCCTCTCTCCAATAGGAGTCCTGTGATACTCTCTCACTTTTCACCCTCTATGGATTTCACTATTCTCCAGCTCTTTGACCACCTTCTTACCAATGGTTAATGTTTGTTTTGCAAGACCAAGTAAACCAGTGGAAGTTGGTTCAAACTAAATCTAAGTACAAACCTATTTAGAGTATAGGAGTATTGTAATAACAGATTCATGAGATAAATATACAGGATTGTGTGGTGGTATTTCAATTATGGTGACACAATCTATTTGCATAATTTCAGAAGAAGATCATAACTTCACTCTCTGTTTCTTGCCTTCCTCTTATCAAATGCAATGACCATTCCCACCCATACTGATGCAAACAGATCTCAAGGGTTCAAACAATGACTGCTGAGGAACAAAAGAAAATGAAGCATGTTCCTTTGTTTTATTGCATTCTCAGTACTGAAAGGTGCATTCTGCTGTAATCAGGAGACTTAATGGGGAACTTCAGAACTTGTTGCTCTTTTGAAGTCCACTGTAGCAGAGAGTGTTATCTCCAGAGTTTTGTGCACCAGATACTTATTCAAAGGGCTTTTCTTCAGTGACACTGCTGTCAATGTTCCAATACTGGAAGCATTATTATAGCTCTGGCTTGCCAATCAAGTTGAGGTAAGGTCCTTGGGGTGGATGGCAGAAATATGTTCATCAGTGAGGAGACTTTTCCCAGTAAGTTGTCAGAGGCACTATATTCTATTTGCACTCCTTTGACAACCAATGTATTTGCAGGCTAAAATTTGTCAAGGTTGATGCGACTGAAATATATAAGGTCCGGATCATTATCCCATTCTACTTCTGAAACCCTCATTCAGAATTTAGTACTCCTAAAACTTAGCAGACATGAAATTATGTTGGACACTGAAATGTGAGAAGAATCCAGAGAACGTTCAAGGCTACTTAGACAAATTGAGTAAGTGGGCAAATGCATGGCAGTTGCAATGAGATGAAGTTCACTTTGGTGGGAGAAGAATGAGAAATAAAGAATGCTGCATTAATGATTTAAGATTGAACATGTCAAAAGGTATCTGAGTATGTTTGCACATTACTCAGTGATAGCAAATATGCAAATGTAGCAAGCAGTAAAGCAGACAGATGTAACATCACAAATAAATCATGAACTGCTCTGAACAGAGACATCTATCACTACTTTAACAATCATGTAGAATATGACCAGTATTTAACTGATTGTTCTTTAACTTCAGTTTATTTCTCCTCAGTAGCAGAGGGAAGATTCAAGGTACAGTCACAGTAAGATACTGTAAAGGACCAGTTGGATGTTCACAGTTGAATCAGTTCCATTATCACCTCTATATTGGTCATCGTAGTGATGAACAGCAACACCGTGTTCACCCAATGATAATCTGATACAGATGATCATGATAATGTTCCGATTTCCAACTGCAGCATTGTGACACATCTGCGATGATTAAACAGTTGACAATACAGTGGCAAACAAGAGAAAACCTGCAGAATTCCAAGCAACACACACAAAGTGCTGGAGGAACTCAGCAGACCAGGCAGCATCTATGGAAAAGAGTACAGTCAACGTTTCAGGCCGAGACCCTTTGCAGGTCCTGCTGAAACGTCTCTATTTGAAACGTCGGCTGTACTCGTTCCATTGATGCTACCTGGCCTGCTAAGTTCCTCCAGCATTTTGTGTCTGTTGTGTGTATTGACAATACAGTGGATTCAGTTAATTGGGACTTCGGGAAATAGTTAAAAAGGTATAAAAATGACAAGCTACAGTTTAATTGAGTCACAAATTATGTATTTAATTGAAGTATAGAATATATTAGAGCACTATCAATGCTACTACAATACGATAAAATTGTTGGTTCCTAATAGTTATCGACAGGAACTCATCCAGAGTATCGTGCCGGGTTCCTTTGATTGACGGTAAGTGAACAAAATCAGTGCAGACAATGAAATGCCATCATAAAATGCTATTGATTGCGTCCTCCTAATCTTTGTTTTCATCCTAACATTCTAGATGATTGCTGATACCCCAAATTCTTCATAGTACCTGACTTGTTGAAGTAATGAAATAGTTTCTTTTTCACTCCCAGCCATTTCTGGCATCTTCAAGCCTGAATCCTTGAAGTTGCAGTGAGCAAAACAGTTCTGAATTGTCTTGCTGCTTATTTCTCACCAGCTATCAGTGACAAAAAAAACACTTCTTTTTAAACACAAACACATACAACTGGCACAATTTAAAAACTGTGCACTCTAAGTATAGTGTAGTGCCTAATGGCTATACAAGTGCATATGTCTGACACTAGTTAGAAACTGTTTGGCCACGGTCTCCTGCCCTAGTTAGGAAGCATAGTGTCCCAAGTAAACAAAGGGGTTCCCAGCTGTTTTTTCTATTAGTTTTTGTTCTTGAAGAATTATCTTAAATAAATGTCTGCCTCGTTTAACCAATGGCCCAATTAACCAGAATCAATTGTATTTGTGAAGTGTGAGAAGTGTTTGTGAGTGTTGGAATAATGGTAAATATGTGAATACATGTTGCTAATTTAATTTAGTAACAGTGATTGATAGAGATTTTCTTCAGATATCTAAATGATTGTGCCACATAGCATTGAGCAGCAAATGTGTCTACAGCTGCAGTTCTTGTGAACTGAGTTTTTATCAACTGATTTTCATGTTAGGTTATTATTTACCATCTCCAGCACTGCATCCAGGTCCTTGTAGGTCACTGCATCCTAGCAATACTTCTTTAATTCCACCCATGGGCATTTGAACTTTGAAATAAAAAGGAGTTAATATTGAAACACTCAACAAGTCAGG
Source organism: Mobula hypostoma (assembly GCF_963921235.1). Classification (NCBI taxonomy): domain Eukaryota; kingdom Metazoa; phylum Chordata; class Chondrichthyes; order Myliobatiformes; family Myliobatidae; genus Mobula; species Mobula hypostoma. Next base: position 211,367,537 of record NC_086098.1, on the reverse strand, counting down.
CAGCATCTGTGGAAAGATCCAGCACTCCTCGTCAGAACTCAGTGGGGAGAGAAGTGGGTAAATAGATTTTTAGTCACAGTCAAGAGAATGGTATGTCTTACTGGTGTGTAAAACCTGAGGAGTTTTTGAAAGGATAGAATCAGGCTACGTTGAGATTTGAATATAAAATTGAGATAAGGATGTAGTGGAAATAAGATCTACTATGAGCCGCCATGTGCCAAGGTAATGATGACTGGGACCTACTGAGAGGATAAAGTTGAGATGGCAGAATTTTGGATGAGATGAGGAGGGCAGAAGGTGAAATTAATGACTGGTGAGAAATGAAGCATGGAATTATTGATGAGGGTTTTATTTTCAAGAATTAGAAATGCATTGGATATCACAGAGGCAGAAGAGGTCATGAAAATAGACAATGGGCGCAGGAGTCTGCCATTCAGCCCTTCGAGCCAGCACCACCATTCACTGTGATCATGGCTGATCATCCACAATCAGTACCCTTTTCTTGCCTTCTCCCCATATGCCTTCTTCACTCTGCTATCTTTAAGAGCTCTATCTAACACCTTCTTGAAAAAAACAGAGAATTGGCCTCCACTGCCTTTTGAGGCAGACCATTCCACAGAACCACAACCCTTTGTGTGAAAAAGTTCTCCTCAACTCCATTTTAAATTGTCTACCCCTTATTCTTAAACTGTGGCCTCTGGTTCTGAACTCCCCCAACAACGAGAACATGTTTCCTGCCTCTGGCGTGTCCAATCCCTTAATAATCTTATATGTTTCAATCAGATCCCCTCTCATCCTTCTATATTCCAGTGCATACAAGCCCAGTCGCTCCAATCTTTCAACATATTACAGTCCCACTATCGCGGGAATTAACCTTGTGAACCTACGATGCACTCCCTCAATAGCTAGAATGTCCTTCCTCAAATTTGGAGACCAAAACTGTACACAATACCCCAAGTGTGGTCTCACCAGGGCTCTGTACAACTTCAGAAGGACCTCTTTGTTCCTATACTCAACTTCCCTTGTTATGAAGGGCAACATGCCATTAGCTTTCTTCACTGCCTGCTGTACCTGCATGCTTACTTTCAGTGACTGATGAACAAGAACACCTAGGTCTCATTGTACTTCCCCTTTTCCTAACTTGACGCCATTCAGATAGTAATCTGCCTTCCTGTTCTTGCCACCAAAGTGGATAACCTCACATTTATCCACGTTAAACTGCATCTGCCATGCATCTGCCCACTCAACCAACCTGTCCAAGTCACCCTGCGTTCTCATAACATCCTCCTCACATTTCACACTGCCATCCAGCTTTGTGTCATCTGCAAATTTGCTAATGTTACTTTTAATCCCTTCATCTAAATCATTAATGTATATTGTAAATAGCTGCGGTCCCAGCACCGAGCCTTGCGGTACCCCACTAGTCACTGCTTGCCATTCTGAAAAGGACCCATTAATCCCTAATCTTTATTTCCTGTCTGCCAACCAATTTTCTATCCATGTCAGTACCCTACCCCTAATACCATTTGCTCTAATTTTGCACACTAACCTCCTATGTGGGACCTTATCAAAGGCTTTCTGAAAGTCCAGGTACACTACATTCACTGGTTTTCCCATGTCCATTTTCACAGTTACATTCTCAAAAAATTCCAGAAGATCAGTCAAGCATGATTTCCCCTTTGTAAATCCATGCTGACTCAGACCTATCCTGCTACTGCAATCCAAATATGCCGCTATTACATCTTTTATAATTGATTCCAGCATCTTCCCCACCACTGATGTTAGACTAACTGGTCTATAATTGCCTGTTTTCTCTCTCCCTCCATTCTTAAAAAGTGGGATAACATTACCTACCCTTCAATCCACAGGAACTGATCCTGAATCTATGGAACATTGGAAAATGATTACCAATGCATCCACGATTTCTAGAGCCACCTCCTTAAGTACCCTGGGATGCAGACCACCAGGCCCTGGGGATTTATCAACCTTTGGTTCCATCAGTTTCCCGAACACCATTTTGTGCCTGGTGCGAATTTCCTTCAGTTCCTGCGTTACCCCAGGTCCTCTGCCAACTATTACTTCAGGGAGATTGTTTGTGTCTTCCCTAGTGAAGACAGATCCAAAGTACCTGTTCAGCTCGTCTGCCATTTCCTTGTTCCCCATAATAATTTCACCCGTTTCTGTCTTCAAGGGCCCAACTTTGATCTTAAATAATTTTTTCCTCTTCACATACCTAAAGAAGCTTTCACTATCCTCCTTTATATTCTTGGCTAGCTTACCTTCATACCTCATCCTCACCCCCCCCCCCGACTGTATTGCCTTTTTAGTTATCTTCTGTTGCTCCTTAAAATTCTCCCAATCCTCTTGGCTTCCCATTCATCCTTGCTATGTTATACTTCCACTCTTTTATTTTTATACTGTCCTTGACTTCCCTTGTCATCCACAGTCGCCCCTTACTCCCCTTGGAACCTTTCTTCCTCTTTGGAATGAACTGATCCTGCACCTTCTGTTTTATTCCCAGAAATACCTGCCATTGTTGTTCCACTGTCATCCCTGCTAGGGTATCTTTCCAGTCAACTGGAAATGTTGGTGAAGTCAACATAGACATTTGAAAATTTGAATAAATCTCATATGATATCACCAAAGAACAGCATCAAAATGGTAAGAATAAGATGCCTAGAAAATGTCCACCAAAGGACCTTTGATTGTTCCTGAGCTTCCAAACATAAACTTGAGTTTGAATTCACCAGGCAAATTTCTGGGATGAGATATCCTACTATAAGAGACTAAATTATTTAGGCTGTATTCCTTGGAGTTTAGGAAAATAGAAGGTGACCTTATTCAAACTTAATTTCTTAAGGAAGCTTGACAGGGTGTCAAGAAGAAATACATACAAGATACGTTCTTCATGCAAAAGAGGGTGAATCTTGGGAACTATCTGCCTCAGTGGATGGCAGAAGTAGGATCCTAGTAAGCATTTAAAGAGGTGGTGGATCAATATTTGATAGATTGAGGAATGGAATATATGAAGAAATCACAACAAAGAGGAGTTGGAACTAGTATAGGTCACCCATTGACTATGTTAACTGGTTGAGCAGGGTTAAAGAGCCTGATGACCTACTTCTGATCCTATCTGAACTTAACTCCCACAGATGTTACTCAACCCACTGTCCCTCCAGTAGATTGTTTGTTGCTCCAGATTCCAGTAACTGCAGGCTCTTGTGTCTCCTGCTCCTGTTTTCTGTGTTCTGTCTTTCTTCTTGATTTGAATCCTTATCTAAAAGAAAACACTTTTGACATTGGAGAACATTCCCAAAGAAATGGAAAAAGTTCTGATGAAAGTTCATCCACCTCAATTACTCCACTTCTCTGGCTACAAGTTATGATGACCAACCTCTTGATTATATCAATATTTTATGCTTTTATTTCAGAGTTCCGCAACCTGTAGCATTTTTCTTTGCTTCCTCAAAGGAATCTAAATAGACTGGGAAAGTAATTGAACAATTCGGAAATTACTGTGGGCAAATAAAAGATAATCATCAAGGGAGCTAAACATGGAATTAGATTAACTGTTTAAATATAGGAGAGATTAAATCCAATAAAAACTTTTCTAGGTAGGAAACATTAATTCAAGTTCTAAATAATAAAATATACATAATACAAATTTTCATTGTTAATATTTGAAGGAATATACAGGATAGACCAAAGCCAGTTGATGTAAATATCATATTTACTGTACATTTCTTACTAAAAATGTCATTCTTTACCTGTAATTCAGTTTTTCCCCTCTAGTGATTACTTAGTGCATGTAAAACATCTTCAACCATCTTCATGCCGATTTTTAACTTAAGCTATGTTCATATATTGTCTACAGCATATATTATCTTAGTGCTTTGCCCTATGATGTGAAACTTAATTTATTTTTCATGTTTGATTGTCAGGATATGGTACATATTAACCAGAATATCATTTTTCTATTATTTGATACTTAGTATGGCTGAAATTAAACCTTATATTTCTGGTGATAAAGGCAATCCTGTGTTACTGTTAGCTTGTTTGCAGTTTATATTGGTGATGTTTAAAACACTCTCAATAGTATGTGACTTCTCTGAACAGCTAAGCACATAATCTTATAATCATTATCTAATAATGTTCAATTGAAATTGTATTAAAAAATGCTGGAAATACTCTGCAGGTCAGACAGCATCTGTGGTAGGAGAAATAGTTCAAGTTGCCTCAAGTTGAAAATGCTTCAAGTTGAAATCCTGACAAAAGGTTTTCCACTTGAAATGTTAACTATCTCAGAGTTCCGGCATTTGTGATTATTTGATTTTTATTTTAGGTTTCATGCCCAGTTTTAATACCCAGTTAGTATCGGCTAGGTTATTGATGAACATCCATGAAGTGGCATTAGCACCCTGTTTTTGGAAAGTAATTAACTAGATTATCCATCCTTTGTTTTTTAGGGAAAACAGAACTGGGTTTGGCTGTGATAACCCGTATAAAGATACAACTTTCATTTCTACAGCACCTCAGAATATCATAAAGGGATAAATGTCAATAAATTATAAACACTGTTGTAATTAGAATTCTATAATTAAATAGTAAGTTAGCATGTATCATCAGGGTTTGCATTTGACAAGTGGCCATTTTACAATGTACTGAGGAAATAACAGATGCAGGCGGAGTACAATTGAGAAAAAATTTGCATGAAAAAAGAAAGAAGTGCTATTAATCTTCAAATGGCCATTAAACTGGTTGGCAATGTGCTTGCTTCTAGCTGGTAACAAAAGCTCAAGCCAGACTTTTAAACTAGGCTATTATCATTTTTAGTTTTGATTAAATAACCATTGTAACTAAAATAATGGATTTTTTTTATCACCGATATCTTTCTTAATGGCAATAAACTTAAGTTAATATAAAAAGTATGAAACAAACAAGTTTTCTTTGTAGTTATTTACAAAATCAACCAAAATAGTTTCCTGTTTTTCTTCAGGAATGACTAATTGTCTCTCTGCAATGACACCATCAAACTGAGCTCCAGGAAATAATGGCAGTAACCTAATTTATGAGGACTAGGATACTGCATCCAGATTTTAACAGATTATAAACCTGACAAACAAAATAGGGATCAAAATACTAAGGGAAAGTTACTGGAATGAACATTATGCATCTTCATTTAATATTTTTTCACCATTTGATAATAACATTTTGAGAATTTCTTTGTCTTTTTGCATCAAATAAGGTCTAATGAAAAGTCATTAAATTGAAAGGATAACTTTTTTTTCTCCGCAGATGCTACCTGATTTGTTGAGTATCTCCAGTGTTTCCTGGTCTTATTTTCTATAAAGGAGGGTTGTAGTTTGAACAAATTGCTCACTATTACATTATCTCACAACTATGGAAAATAATTGGTCAGTTACTGCATGAAAAATCCATCTTTTCATTAGTAACCTGATTGAGAGCTACGTGAACCAGAGCCAATGGAAAATAAATTGTCATCTGATGTACTGTAGTTTGCTAAATTAAAAAACTGCAAGTACCACAATTTCTGCAACAATAGTATGGTACGATACTTTTGCTGATGTGATATTGCTGATTAAAGTCATTATGGTTTGTAACCTCTCAGGCCACAAAGTTATATTATGGATTTAGTTACCCTTAATAGAGTGGAGCTTTTCTATTCATCAAAAATAATGGAAATTTGGCTTTAAATATAACAGTACCTCAGTAAAATATTGCCTCCGGAATATCTGAAACCAAGCCCTGATATTTAATGTACTGTCTTTTCTTATTAAGCTTCTTAATTCAGTTATTTTACCATCATTGAGAACACTGCATTTTAATTGATATTTACAGTTCCGAAGTCATAACCGCAACTTTTACCACATATGAAGTATAACTGTGCAAAGCAGCAAAGTTTTTTCCATTGGTTATATTTAATTCAGATGTAATTCTGATGACATCGTGTGACATGAACTGAGGCTTAATTTGTCTCCAGCAAGTTTTGACTAAAATTATACTCATTAGCTTTACACATACATTTTCACCAAATTATTAGCATCAATGAGATACAATAAATAACTGAGAGAAAAAAATGTCCTGTTTGATAATTGGACATTTTCTTAAGGTGTTTTCATATGGATCATATATTATCTGCAAAGAGAATAGCATGAGACAACAATTTGAAAGAAGGTTTGAACCAAGTTTAATGTTCAATTCTATGAGATGTTGCTGGTCTGTTGAACTCAAGTGAAGAAAAATATTGAATTATGATGATAATTTCATATTTTTCCTGTTGCGTTCAAGACAGGGCAGATTGGGAGCCAATTTTTATGCATGAAAGTATTCTAATACATATCAGACTACAGTGTACCTTGCCTATTCCCCAGTGGAAAACAAAATATATAGATAAGACATGGCTTCACTGAGGTATAAACTCTACTCGATCATTCATTTATGGTATTCCTTTATAAGAAAAATAAGCAATAGGTCCTGTACTTAATCACAAAACACTTGCCTTAATTAAAAAAACAGAAAGGCAGGAATAGTTGAATTCTAATGGGTTCACAATACATCTCTTCCTCTCCTAAAATAAAAATAATGTGAATTATAGAAACCATGGACTTTCATAACACCTAAGAATGTGTTTTAGCTATGCTAGAACTTTGAAGGAGCAAACCATTCTTCTGCCCTCGAAACTCTGACATTTTTTCATTTTCAATTACAGTGTAAGTCCAGTTATCTTTCAAAAGGCTTTGATGAATTGGATACATTTACCCTTGCTAGAATTGCATGTCTGATCATAATAAAAAATGATTTCAAAATATCATTTTGATTCAAAATATTAAACAGAACCATTCAATTTTGATCCTTCTAAGTCTCCTTTTTATTGGTTTTACTCTGTAGAGAAAATGTACCCCAGCTTCTTTGGTCTGTTCTGGTAAACCTTGTTTAATTATTTTTATACTTTTTTCCATGCTGTTTTTGCTGCTAGATTTGACCATTCCAATGTGCCTTTAAGCCAAACTTTCTACACTATGTAAAATTGAGTTCATCTTAAATTTAGGAAGTGTAGAAATTTCAGTTTGCAGTGTACTAACCTGTATCATATTTTGAGAACCCATCACCCCAGTGTTTGCTTGCCAACATTGGCTTCCAGTTAGGTTGTACATCTCAGTTGCACAATTCCCATTTTTATTTCCAGTTGCTTCGTTGCTAGCCTATCCTTAACTTTGTCATCTCCATCTGCCTCAAAGCACCAAATTTAACTTTTCTATATTTTGTGGCTGTTCCTTCAGTTATCAAGGTCTTCAGCCTTGGAATCTCCCCCAAACTATTCTCTTCCTCCTTTCAAGATATCTCCTAAAATCTATAGTAGTCCTCTCTGATGTAGTTTAGTGTCAAATTTTGTTTGATTATATTATCAGTAAAATGCCTCATATGATTTGCTTCATTAACGAAAATAATATTGTTAAAAATTCCCTCTGTAGTGCCTTCAGGTCATTTAAAATCTGCGCCAGGAATTTAACAAAATGATCTGATTTGAAATATGAGTTCCTAATTCAATATTCTCTATCTGTAGAGAAAAGTATGTTCACTATATGTAGATATGATAAATCAAAGCAAATCTTTAATCTTAGAAATCATGTTTTATGTTCATTTGAAGTCCTAACCATCCCAGCTTTTCCCATTATTGATTGACTGGCATCAAGATGGCCAGCCTTGGTGTCAGATCTCCCTATCCTGTGTATATTCTCTGTTTATGTGCATCCAACGACTCAAAGCCGTCCATTCTCTCTGCATCAATAATGTTGCCATTATTTCAACCGTACTATCCATGCAATCACTGAAAAACTTGTTCTTGATCCCAAAATGTTATTAAAGCCGTGCTCCTTCATCATATCCAACCTTTCCTATCCCCTCCCCTGTTAAGTATACCTCAATTTATGACGAGCAGTTTGGAATTTTGCTGGCACTTTAATTTGTGTTTTCACATGAGATTAAATTAGTGTTTATTGACTTACAAAAATTAAAATATTTTGCACTAATTAGTGTTTAATTGATCAAGTCCCTTACAGCGACAAATGCATCACTTTCTACTTTCCCTTGGTAGCAATAATATTACATGTACAGGGCAAAATCTACATAAAATTAATAATCAAAGCAGAGATTCTCTGCAATAAAAATTAAAGTCAAGATAAGGTAAGTAAGTGTTTTACTCTGCCATTAATGTAATTCTAGCAGTTATGCAATTACTAATTTGAGGAGGAGCGAGAGGCAGCTGCGCTCACCCAGCACTACAGTCCCCAGAGTGCACTGCCCCGGGCGCGTGCGCGATTGCGCGCTCCCTTTTAATTTGAATAATCTGAGAGCCCTTGGATCCAAGCCAATCAGCTGTCAGGAGCCTATGATAAATCGCAATGCATTATTGATAATCATAATTACCATGACACATGCGCACTCCACTTAATGGAGCAATTTGGCAACTCCAAGAATTTGTTTGATTTTTTTTGTATTTGTTACTGATGCATCTACCATGTCGCGTCGCAAGCAGGCGAAACCCCAGCACATCAACTCGGATGAACAGCTAATAGTTGGAAACGGTGAGTGCATGGTGGGGGGTGCAAATAAGAGACCTTCCACTTCATATTTCATAGTTTATTTGATTAATCAACAGATTATAAAGGGAAAAAAAGAGAAATCGTGTGTATGTTTTCTCATTCATGGGAGTGCGGGTCCGCTCCGCGTTCGCTCAGATCCTAATGTCCCTTTGAACTGGTTATCAGATGTGAAAGCAGCAAATATCAAAAGCATCGGATTAATTTCTTAGGTTTATCTCTCATGGGCAACTCTGGGATGAAATTGAGTGAGATGGGAAATAAAAAGTTTATGAATTCCGTTTCAAAGGCTGAAGTTAAGATGAAGAGGGGAGCGAGAGAGAGAGAGAGAGAGGGAGGAAGGTAAAAATGACCATTGCTTGTGCCCTTGCCATGGCCGGAGGGAGCAGGACCCGGGCTCTGACCACTGACCGATTGAAAACTCCTCGAATAAAATTCGACTAACACCCCACTCCGTCTGTGTACATAAATGAGATTGAACTCCGTTTTCTCTGTGTGTGATCGCTGGGATTAGTTTTACTGTAAAAGGATTATTTTTGGGGGTGTTTGACCCAATTATTGGTCGAGTCTGGTGCGCACGCTTAGCGTGACTCACTCCTATTGATCGAGGTAGGTATAAATAGTTACAACATGTAACACAAAGAAGATCCTATCTTATCTTGTCACAATTATGTTTCAAATTTCATTTTCCTCTCTCTCTTTATCTCCCTCTTATTTATGTAGTAATTTAGGCTTCCTGTGCCTGGCGACCAGTTGATGTTGAAACTTGTTCAAAGGAAAAGGTTAACACGATTGTACTCTTCAAATGTTTGCAATAAAAGTTGGAAATAGCTGTGTTTCGTTTGAAAAATAGTGTTTCGCAAACTTAAAAAAAACTTTCTTGCTTCCCTGATTCACTCTGGTACTCTTCAGCATTTCGTTGCATTTCATACCAAAGGTGGCTGTAGCTTTGTATGTTTGTGTATGTGTGTGCGCGCTGAGGGATAGGGCGAGATCGCGATCACCCTGGACTCCGAGCCGTGACCTACAGCCATCTTTGATTTCCGACTTCCTACAGCCACTCAATGGACGCATTTGTTCTATTTTAAAAAATGTCACAGAAGTTGCAGTTGAAATTGCAATGGATGTCCAGGTTAAAAGTTAACCGTTAAAAAAATGAGACCTGCGCTACCTCCAGTCTGGCTACCAATCTGGATTTACATGGTGCGATATTTAAACTTTAATTCGTAACACTGTAAGACCTTTTTTTTAAGATGCTCACAGCAAAGTGACCGATTCTAGTGGATCGGTGTGAAATCAGCCTGAATTAATATCAAAAATTATTCCAAAAGCGCACACGCACTACTTTATTGTATACACTTCCCATAGCTAAGTGTGGGTGGCGGTTCTTGCGCCTTTTATCGCTCATACAAGTTTTAATCTTTATAAATTAGTATTTTCAGAATTGTAACTGCAGATTGTTTTAAAATGCGTTGCATTATAAATGATTGATGGGGGTCTAATTTGGAGCACGTGGAGCACTTTTGCATTCGTACATATCCTAGCATTAAACCCTCAGCCACGTTTACTGTTAATTATCTCAATGGCAGGACTCTTGGTGGTGAAGTGTTGTATCCATAATATTTTTTTCCCAAAAGCTTTTGCACAAGGAATATTTTTCCTGACAAATTCATCAGCTGTAAAATATTGCCACATTTGCCCCTATTTTCCCTCTGTAAAGGGGTTTATTTATATCTCTCTAATGTAATACAGCTGGAGCCCATTAGTATTGCAGTTAATTGCTGTTGTGAGCAAGAGCCAAGGATGGCCAGACTCACTAACACACTTTTTAATCAGTTTGCTTGTAAAAGTAAATTGTAACTTGCACAACAGTTGCTGGTAGTAGAACTCTTTCTTCTGGTTCTCCTCCTCCCCCTCCAAACATTTGTTATTGTCCAAATGCTTAACTATCCCGTGGCCCACCCATTGTTTGCAGTGGCAAATCCCTTAAAGAAGCATTTTGAATGTTAATGTGCTCTGAAGAACCATTCTGTAACTTCTCCATTGCTTTGCATCTTATGTTCAGGTGGGGGGATGGAAGGTGTGTGTGTGTGTGTGTGTTATACATACAAACACAAAAAAAACTTGCAAACCTCTTGGACCTCTCTGTCACAAAGAAGCTTAACTGCACACTAGCTTTAAAAACAGGAGTCGCGTCCCTTCTCCCACTATATAGAAGGGGCAGCATTGGTGTGCACAATGCTTTGAGGGGGAGAGGGATATTGTTAAGGAAGTGGGAGCCTTGTATGAGTTGTGGTTTAAGGGTCATTCCTTTCAGTCTTGTTGTTTGTATACTCAGCCCCACCACCTCACACATACGTGTACAAAATTAGATTTTTTAAAATCAAATACAACTTTATTTGGAGACCATGTTAAATGCACGATTAAAATGTTTTTCTCCAGTTTGTAATTATAATTTCTTTATGGATGTGAGGGTAAAGCTATCACTTGTAAGTTCATTGACAGAATTTAATGCTGTCTTATCCACACCTTTACAGAATGTGATCATTTGTTCAATAAACTTAAAACATAAATGGAGCAAGACTGTTAATAATGTATTACAACTTTGCTTCTGTTTGGTATACTAATTATTATTTGTTAACTGTCAAGGATGAAAATGAAAAGTTAAAAACCAATCTAGGTAACAGTGTAGATGTCTAATGTGAGATTAGCAGCATAACATGAAATATAGCATCTTCTGTTCTGTCAGTTTTGACAGCATCTGAATGCTGCATTGGATTATCTGCTTTTGAAAGTGTTAAGTTTTCTGGAGTTGTGCTTAATGAATCTTCAGCTACTTTTTAGATGTCAGTCCCATTTATGTTCTTGATATGTGCTTGGCATACACTACACATGGAATTCATTGTTTAACTTTGGAAGACTTGAGTATAAATAAAGCATATGTGTCTGATGAATATTGATTTGAGCTAGTCTGTAGTAATGCACAAATACTACATTACAAGCCAAAAGTATGAATTTTGTCCATTTATTTTCTTAATGTGGTACATTTGTGAATTGTTTTCTAATTTACAAAATGTTAATCATTGCCATTGTAATAAGTACTTTAAAGCTGCTTCGTTATCCTTTCGAAGAAAGTGCATCAGTTGAGGTGAATGCAGTAGCTACACTATTTTTAAAAAATGTGACAATATTTGTATTATTGGGAAATTAAAGGAGGGCCCATATGAAGCATGTTTTTGTGTTTTTAAGTAACATTGTTCTATGCAGGATGAAGTGGGGGGAGGAGGTAAACAAACATTCAGACTAGGGAGGCAGTATTTTTCAGTGGGTTGAATGTGTGAGATTTTAAAGATAAATTTCTTTCAAATGAGTATTTGCTAGAATCACTTAAAGGTTATTAATCAATTGTGTGTAAGCTTGATTAAATTTTGTAATTCACTTATTCAAGGGAATATTTGTGCTACCACATGCAACTGTGTGGGGAAGAGAAAATCCTGCCCTGTAACTAACTTTTCAGTAGTGGATCATTATTAAAGCTGTTTGTTTTATTTAGTTCATTGTGGTGTGTGTGTTTTAAACAAATATAATTTGGAACAAAAGCTATTGTCCAACACATCAAACCTCATGTCTCTCAGAAATTTTGTTAGATCAGTTGTTACAGTTGAATGTGCAAATACTAGAATAAATGGATTTGTGTTGAAATATCTCTAATATTTATGGTACTGTTTGAAAATTTGAGGTGTGTAAGGTCACACACTAATCTGCTCACAATAGGAAGGGGATTTTTTTTTCTATATTTCTATGCTTCTTAGCACAAAATGCTATGCTTTTTGTACATCACACATCTATTTATACCCAGTATGCATTTGTTTCTGAAATTTCTTAGCAATTTCTAGTGAATTTGTCAATTTAAAAAAAATAAGACCTTGCTGCCTTTAGCATAAATATTTATGCACAAGACATAAATATTTTTATGACCAATTTAACATTTGGTCCTAGTATAGTTGAGGCGGTGGTAGGTTTTTGGGAAACACTTTAAGGATGGTTTTAAAATATTGTGGCGAGCTATTTATTTCCTTTTTAGGAGGTACAGTATATTGTAAGCATGGCATCTTTTTATTCCTTTTAATATGTACTGAAAATTTGCACAGGCAGGAATACTTATTGATGATCACTTTTTGTTATTGAGTTTCTTTTTTTGTGTGTGGTTTCTCTAGATTTGTATTTATAATCAATACACCCAGGAAACCAGTGCTGTAGTGTATCTCTTCTCTCACCTGGAGAGTAATTAACGGTTCGAGTTACCAGGATGCATAGTAACTTTGTCCTATTTTAATTTTATGATGTAAGATTTAGCTTCTAGCTGTATCAACATTAAAGAAGTCTTCATGCCAGAGGATTACTGGAAATGTGAACAAATAGGAAAAGCATTGCTGACTTTGTTCAGAATCATATGGGGAGTAATTGACTTTGCTGACTTGGGAACAAATGAAGTCGGTTGCCAAAAATACAAAACACAACACTGATACTTTTTACCCCTTCAAACCTAAATATGGGAATATTTACAAATTCTCTCTCAGCTGCATAATAGGATTAGAAGATGCAAAGACCATAGAAGCTTGACTTTTGTAGACTTTCTAAATATGGTGGCATGTTATCATTCTGTCAAATGAACTGATCTAGATTATTCCATTTTTACCTTGCTCTGTGAAATGTTAAGTATTATACTGGATTGAAAGTTGTTGCTATTGATACAATTTCTGACTTCTGAGTGGAGTTATAATATTTGTTGATTGTAGTTAATTCAACCTGGGGTGTTCTCTATCTAGCCAACCATCTTGTAATAAAAAGATTCTTGCAAACATAAAATCTAAACCTTTTCCTGAAAGATTGGAGGTTGTGAGACTTCCAACTATCTAAAAGATTTGCATTTTAGTTCAGGTTTAATGTCATGTTGTCTTGAATCTAAAATAAATTGTGTTCAAAAACAGTGGGCTGTGAAACATCTATGGGTGTGTGGGAAGGGAAAAAAAAAGGCAAAAGGTTTTGGTATCAACATGCATTTTAAAAATAAATTGACCCAAATGTATTGCTGATCCTTTGCTTTCATTCAAGGCTGAACTGGCTGGCAGTACATTTGAAGAACAGATAAATTTTCTCCATTTTCCATTCTGGAAATTTTTAGTTATAAAAAAGGGACGTCAGTGATCTGTATGAGTCAGCTCATGGATCTCTGAAGAAGAATGGGTTGCTGCAGTTATTAAAGGCCTGTAGTTATGCTTGTTCATGTCTTTTTTTTGATGTGTGGCATGAGTGATCTTTAAACTCCAAACCAATCCCAATAGCTTCCTATGTATATTGCAACCCCAAATTGCCATGGAGATGTACACACAGAATGGTCTATAAAACGAATTGGTCAATGCAGAGCCTATAAATTGTTACAACTGACAATTCCCAAAAGAGTGTGCAAAAGATTTCCTTTCAAAGGATATGTGTAGTTTGTATTTTAATATTGTCTGCATATGGAAGGAGAATTAGTATTCAGCTGTTGCCACAAAAACGAGTAGTTGTAGTTTGATAGGCCTGTTTTCCGCTGAAGCGGAATAGTAGGCAAATCTTGTGCATGCCTTTGTTTTCCTTTCAATGACATACAGTACAGCAGATTTCTGCAAGAGCACCAACATCTTCAAGAAACTGCTGATGTAACCTTTGCCTCCTTCGGCCCGCTGGGCGGCAAGTTGATGTCAAGCTAACAATTAGGGCTCCCAAGCAATTGACCTTGGCAGCAGGGTTTTGCGTTGTTTAGTTTACTGTTAACACCATGGTAGTGTTAAGCATGACTATGAATAGGCTGTTTACCAACTAAAGCTTATTGATGGATGTACATTTATATTAGACGTGGTTACCAGGAGCATCCAATTTTAGTTTCTCTTCGTTAATCTTTTGTGGGTAGTACTTTTCCTTATTAAGAACAAAAATTGGAGATGGGACTGGGTTTCATTGTTTTCAATTCCCTTTTTCAAAAGTGTTCTGCCAAGTTGTTCAGTATCTATCAGACATTTTTTTTTAAAAGGGAAATTGGTTCTCTTAATTATTTAAAAATTAACTTGAGCCACATTTTGAAGTAAGTTTCTCCAAAGGGAGGGTTCCAAATTGTTTTGAACTTAAAAGTAACTGATTGCCTTGTGTTGAATAACTGTACGCAACAGTTGACCTTCAAGATTTTCTGCAACTTGAAATATTTTGGGTAAAACATTAAAATGTTGACATTTTAATTGATAAATCCTAACTTAATTCCTAAAGAGTAATGTTTTAAAATGCATGTTTTTGTGTACTTTTGTGACTTTCTGTACAGTTGATAATATTTTTGTGGCATTATAGAAATTGCATTGTAGTAACTGTGGCTTGTCATTGGTTTTATTTGAATCAAATAATTCACAGCCACTCTTAATGAATTGTGCATCTTTTTTCATTTGGATAAGAGCTATGCCTATACAACAGTAGCAACCCCACATAAACTAGCTAGGTTCACTCTCAAACCTGACTGGTGGAGAGGCTGTTTCTCTCCTGCCAGTCATAGCCATGATAGATTTTACTTTGTTTGCCTCTCACTGTGAGGCCCATGCATCAGGAGCTGGCAGAACTAGCTGACTGACAATACAAAAACAACCTTAACACAATACATGCTATGTTTCATCAGCTGCACTATACTGACCAGAAAGTCCCAAGCTTGACTCTTGGTCAGTGCTGTTATCAGTGCTATATTAAAGGCACTAAAATTGTAGGGCTTTTTTTTGCCTGGTGTTTTTCATAAGTTTTTCTCTAAAAATGGATGGATACTCATCTTGTGGAGAAATGGCCTGTGACCCTCCCTCTCTTCACCCACTCCCGTATGAATAATATTATATTTGAATAAAGTAGAAGACTAGACTCCACTAGCAGCTATGGACCATCTCTGCTGGAGTAACTTCAACAGAGAAGGTAAGCAAATCCAAAATGTTCAGCAAAACCTTGCTACCAAAATCCAAACTTGTTAGTCCTGTTCATCCATCACTCTGATCTCTATCAAGCTGTTGCCAGCAAGGGAATTGTTTATTTTTAATTTTTGGCTTTACTTTAAAATCTTTTACAGCCCCACAACCCCTGATATCACACAGATTCTAACATCTTGTACCATACCTTTCCACCATTGACAGCTGTGTCTTTAGCTCTGAGGGCACTTATGTACTGGAATGCAACATCTCGTTGCCTCCATTTAAGGAGGGTTTTTAAACTTCTGCCCGTGTTTGTGACCATCTGTCCTGTCTTTTCATGGAATGATATCAACATTTTCCCCCCCATGTAATGTGCTTTGGAACATATTAACAGCATTAAGGCTGTTAATGATTGTCATTGCTGTTTGTTAATTTACCTTGCGTTCCTCTGCTCAAATTTTTGAGATCAAAGTAATGGTTGCAGAAGGGAAGTACTTCTAGTTTTGGCACAGGAGCAGAAAGTATAACCAGGAGAGTATCCTCCCCAAATATGCAACATGTTGCAGTACAAGGAGCTTCCAGTTTCCACACAGCCATGCATGTGAAGATTTCATGAGGAATAGTCTATATTGTCGTCCTACTGCAGCTAGAAGCTAAATCGAGATGTCATCTAGTGCCATTGAGATGTTGAATTAAAAATAAGTGCAATTTGTTATAAAAGTGTATCAGTTTTATTTTTTAATTTTGTGGTCTTATTCATACTTCTGGACACTTCAGTGCTGTTTGCTTGACTTGGGTGCCCTCCTGTGTTAATCTTAATAGTTGCAGTTATTGTGCAAGTCATGTACAAGTAGAACAGATGTTTACTGGAGAGCTTTTTCAGCATTCTCCAACCCAGCAGGTGATCTAGTCCCTGTTTGAGATTAACTTTGCTTTTCAGCTGCGTACTTCTGTGTCTTAATCTTTTAATTTTGCTTTTTTAAGTTAACAGTGTTCTAAATGTTAGCACGTCTTGCACTGATTGAATAAATGGAATGTAAGTGAAAATTTACTTCGATTTTTTTTTAGGGAGTTTTTTATCGACATTGTGAAACTTAAAGCTTCTAGACAAATAATGCATTGGTCTGATTTGGGCACTGGAGCTAAATGTTTATCTTATATGCTATTTATACAATGGCCATGGCTTTTTCAACTGTGATATGTATTTTCTATATTAATTTATCTTTTTTAAAAAGAGAATAAGTACTTAAAAAGCTGAAAGGGAGTTGCATGACTATGGAAGAGAAGTTGAATATAAGTCTGTTGAATCATGTCATTATTTGCCTGATGTAAAAATAATATAGATTATATGACAGCTATCATAAACATAAACTAGTCTAAACTGGGGAAGATGGTGACAAAGTCTCACATGGGGAGTGGGGGGGTGGGGGGCTGGCAATTCCATCCGGAATTTGATTTTTGACTTTGGCATTATTTTGATTCCATGAGATTTAATTGAAGGACCTTTTTTTCCAACCATAGTGTTTTCAGAAATACTGTTTACATGCTACTAAATAAGCAATTAGAAATGCTTGAGGAATTGATGCTTTTCTTAATAATTTAAGAGTTTGAATGTTATCAAGGTTCTGTGCTGCTGTATATGAAATGTTTATCTTCCTCCAGCCTTGCAAATAAATTTTCCCTAGAGTGCTCTGTTTCCACATGAAGTGTAGGTGCATGGTATTTAAACTGTTAATTTGAACAACTTTTTAATTGTTCTGTTGGTTGACTAAGTATAATGCTGCCCTTATCTTCGCATCGGCTGGGTTGAAATCAGTTAGTGCTTTTTGTCTTAATACCATTTGGCAGCACTTGGATCTCAAATCCCTGCTGAGTTTGGTGCATTCCCAACATTTATTGGATTACAGGATGCTTGGAGATTACATTCTTGAAATTCTAGGATCTAGATAAAAGAATGAAGTGGGAACAATGAAGTTTTCTTTTGAATGTCTTTTTGATTTGTAGTTCTCCACCCTCTGTGTCCTGATTAAACAATGATGTTAGGCAGAGATAATACATACTGGATTTTTAATTGTTAAACTGTAGTTGTGTTATTTTGCTTGTTATTGGAAAGCTGCACTATTGCTTAATTGTTTAAAGCCAGGCAGGCTTGCATTTCTGAAAGCAACCTGTATTATTAGAGGCTGTTTGGCCTCTCCGTAAAGTAGAGCATGAAACACTAGTCAGTGCTATGCTGTGTCTGCTACTCTCATCCATAAAAAGAAAAACATTATTTATGATGGCAACAAGTGTTCTCTGCTTCTGGTTTACTTGAAGCCATTTGGTTGTCTAATTGTAATTGCAAGTAAAGTTTAAGCTTGAGATAACTGCAAAGTAAGCTTGCTTGGCAATTGCTTAAGCAGAATGAAGGTAGCGTATGCTTTACAGCACCAGCGATTAGTGTTCAATTCCCGCTGCTGCATGTGAGGAGTTTGAACATTCTCCCCGCGGTGGCGCAGGTTTCTTCTAGGTGCTCCGTTTTCCTGCCATGGTACAAGGACTTGCGTGTTAGGATCACTAAACTATGGGCATGCAATGTCGATGCTGGAAGCATTGTGAAACTTGCAGGTTGCTTCCAGCACATCCTCGGATTGTGTTGGTCGTTGATGCAAGTGATGCATTTTGCTGTACGTTTCATAAAGGTAATCTTGTAGATAATCATTGTAGATATGGATACTGAGCAAAATATTAAATTTGTCAGAATCATGCGTAAAATATCTGCATATGTATTTTCAATAATCAGATAATGGAATTTCAAAGGTTTTGGATCATGTTTTACTGTACTTGCTCAATTTGTCATCATGAAATACAGCTTTGTAAACTCCAGGTTTTAATTGCTTCAGTATTTGATGCATCTTGTAAATGAGATTTCGATTGAGAAACCTGTTGTTGTTCACCATGTACTTTACTGTAAAAGACCACAGTATTTGTTCTACTTAAACTGTTTCCAAATCAATGAACTGCTTTAATTTATTTGACCTTATCTAAGAAATCAGAGCTAACAAGGATGTGAACAGCAGCCTCTAGTGAGGGCAAGAACACTGATTACAATCTGTACAGGAAATTCAGAGAGCCTCACTAATGAGACAAAGACAACTGTTTCTTAGGCTTTTAACTTGCTTATGGAGTTCAGCTGCTTTCCTTTTGGCTCTGTTTGTAAGTGTATATATTGGGAACTAAGGACTTGAATAGGGTATCTTGTTACAAGAGGTTAACAGGAAGTGGGTTTTACTGGTCAGTTTTAGTGTTGTGCATGAGTGAAGTGAACAGCTATGTGCTAACTGCTATTGAATGGTACAGTTTTGCAGAATGGGTCGGCACTTAGGGTGGGGAAGGAGTGCTGTTAGTGCCATGTGACTGGAATATCTCTCGCATGTCTAAATGGCATGTTTCTCGTTTAAATATAGCTAGAAAATTTGTTTAATACATTTCCATTCTGGCAATTGTATGGCTATTATCTGTACAATGTCTGTGACTTTATTTTGGAGAAGTCTTGTAAAATTATTCTCTCTTGCTTCCTTGTTATGGTGTGTTAATTTTTCTGGTCGCTATTGAGGGCATTGCTGCATTCAGTTCCAGAAGTTCTCTGGTACTAGCATAGGTGTCTTTTGGTCAAGATGGTAAATATTTTAAAAATGAATGCAAAAAGCAGGAGAGTAGTTTGACTTTCTGCTCATACTATGTCAATGTATGTGCATGTCCATGGCAATTTATTTAGCATCAGTGGGCAGTGATGATGCTTGATTATGGTTTTCCTTTCACTAGGATGAGGCAAAGAAACTAAAGTTAATGTTATCATTTACTTAACAGAAAGCAGTGGATAACTTCAAGCCATCTTGTGTCATTTAATGTAATCACTGAGCCTGCACAAGGTTATGGATATTGTAACTCTTGTTGAAAATAAACCTTTGTATTCTACAGCAGTATGGCTGGCATGACATGGAATTAATAGAGTTAAACAAGCGCATTTAATCGTGAGTGGTTCAGATATGTTTTTGCAAAGTTGATGCAGTGTCAGCAGTTCTAAGAAAAATAATTGCACTTTATTGTGCCTTTAACAATGTTAGGATGTCCTAAGGGTAGTTTTGAAATGGAGTCTACTGTTGTGGTCTGTAAAGATCAAGACTTAATCCGTGACCAGGTGTAATTGAATGTGCCTGCTAATATGCAAGTTGCAATAGCAGAGCTTTGGGAGCTCTGTACTTTAAAGTTAAATTGCAGAAATTGGTGATTTTTACATTTGGAGCAAAGAATATTGAGAGTGAATTTAACATTAAAGCTCATACGGTAGATGGTTCAGACTTTGAGAAAGATTGAAAAATATTGAACAGTAGATGCAACGGGGAAGCAGGGTAATTTTTTTTACTCAAGTTCTCTGCCAGTGAAGGTGATAGAAACCAAATCAATCAATAGCTTCCGAATAAATTGGGCAATGGAGAGAGAGCAGGGCAATGTGAAGGGTAAGATTACTGCATTATAACTGGCATAGACTCAGAATCATTATGGCAGAGGTGTAGTTTCTCAGAAATTCAAAATCTGTCGAATATTTTGCTTACTGCTCTCTTAGCAAAAATAGTGGCTGATTCACTTAGCTAATTGCCTCACTATTGCTTATGATCTTACTTTGTTTAAAATTATTTCATTAGAATAGTGACTGCACTTTGGCACTTTCGAAGGGCCTGGGGTTAGTTTGGAAGAATTTCTTAAAACAAAACAGAAGTTAGGAGGGAAAATATTTTCAAAGGCAGAGAAAAAGGTGAGGGCTTAAGGACAAAAGAGATGTGGGGTGGGGGGGAGAGATTAAGCATGAACAGAGGCATGCCATTTTTTTGTGCCTACTGCACCATTCCGTGAGGTCATGGCTGATCTGGGTCACAAACTCCATAACCCTCCTTCTCCCCCCCCCCTCCATATCAAATAAAATCTTATAATTGCTGTTTTGAATATACTGAGGAAGTTGGATTCTGCAAACACAAAAAAAATCTGTAGATGCTGGAAATCCAAAGCAATACACACGAAATGCTGGAGGAACTCAGCAGGTCAGGCATCATCTATGAAAAAGAGTAACAGGTCGAAGTTGGATTCCATAGCCCTTTGCAATATATTCCAATAATTCATTGCACTCCATGAGAAGGAACAACTTCTCAGCTCTGTTCTGAATGGCTGCCCACCATTATTTTGAGAGATTAATCACTGGACCTCCCAGCCTTGGAGATATGAAACATCTACCCTGTCAATTTGATTTAAGAATTATGAAAATCCAGATTTGACAAAGGGCCTTGGACTTGAAATTTTCTTTTTCACAGATGCTGCCTGACCCACTGAGTGTTTCAAGCTTTTCTGTTTTTGCTTTAACGATTTTCTCTCACACTACTTGTTTTTCTAAACTCCTAGAGCTTATGGGCCTAGCCTGTCTCATCACTTCTCATAAAATAAATGCTAAAATGATCCAAATCTTTTAATGAACCTTTTGTACACTTCTATTGAAAATTTTCTTCCTTTGCTGGGCAGGCATTCCAGATGTGATCTCACTGGGGCTGTATATAATTGGAGCAATCTGTTTGTACTCCTGTGGTAAAGGATGACATATCATTTGCCGCCTTAATTGCTTACTGAATCTTTAGTGATTCTTGTACAAGACACCAACACAATTTGCCAACTTGTATTTTTTTTAAAGAAGTAGAATGACTAGGTTTGGTAATTGTGATTACTTGGAAGAGAACTGTAAAGCGGAAACAATCAAAGTTATTTCTTGAGGTTAAGTTGAAGGAGGTTAAAAGGTTGCACTAGTCTGTCTAGCTTGCATTGATAAGTGTTACCCGGAGAGCTCTTGCAAAATTGCAGGTGAAAATTGTAATATTTACTCCGAAAACTGAAGAAGTTTTTCAAGAAATGGAAGGATCCAAGAAAATATCCTGTCTGTGAATATACTATGAATGGTGCTTTTGCAGATACTACATGAGAGAAATTGGAGAGCTCTGCTCAATCAATGTCACTATCTATAAACAGTGAGTGGCTGAAAATCTTCCAAGCTCCGCCCATGGCACTCTCGAAATGTCTGACATGGTGTGCACTGCATTGCCTTCACAGGATTTAATTCTTTGCTGGAGAAATTTTTGGATCTCTGTTCTGATGAAAATGTTTTTATCCTAATTTTTTGATGCCAGTTTATGGTGAATCTTCAGGGGCAATGAATAATATAATCTAGTTACTGAGCATGTGAAATTCAAAGCCCCATGGCCTGGAATGGTAGTCTTCTGTTTTAACAATGGTGCAGTCACAACCTGCCAGGTTTATTTAATGCCAAGATGTGTTGTGTTTCTTGCATTGTTAAGGGTTTACTCCATAAAGATGCAATTGGGCTTTAGATCGGTGTTGGAATAATATCTTGTCACTGAACTTCATTATAAATAAAGCCAGAAAAGCTGGCAAAGGTTACTTTTGTGTTTCTTTTGTACTTTGCAGACATATAATTGGTGTTTTGTGTTATTAAGAGATTTCATGAATGTCTTTTCCAATCAGACTGGTTTGATAGAAGGTTTGAGATACAAAAACATGTTCTTGGCAAGCGGCCTTCGTGTGTAAGCAATAAAGGGCAACTCGTTGTTTTCTGTGGTCCTCAAGTAAAACTAGTAAGTCCATAATATGTTAATGGAAAAATGCATTCTTGAACTAAGATAGCTTTTATGATTTAAGGACATTTCAGCACTCATTTATATTTAAAAAAACATTTTTCAATTAAACAATGTGAACAAAGTAATTTCCTGCAAGTTGTATACAGGCTGATAAACTCTTATGTGGAAGGGAAGAGATCAAGGTTATTGTGATTTAGTAGTGAGATTGGTGGCAAACGTGTGGAGGGAAGAATTGGATACTACTGCAGTACAGTGCTCAGTGGGGTCTAAATGGGTTGGTTAATTTGATAATGAGCAATTGTTTTTATTTTCAAAAAAGAACCTTTTTTTAAACAAAATATGTAAAATAAACTTATG
This sequence comes from Mobula hypostoma, assembly GCF_963921235.1. Taxonomy (NCBI): domain Eukaryota; kingdom Metazoa; phylum Chordata; class Chondrichthyes; order Myliobatiformes; family Myliobatidae; genus Mobula; species Mobula hypostoma. The sequence goes on along the minus strand of NC_086098.1, from coordinate 211,344,911 downwards.
CACCAGGAAGCAATTATGCAGCATGGTTAGATCTTGGATCAGCAACCTACAACACTTTAATGGACGTGTGTCAGTCTTGTCTGTAATTGGCTGTACAGAGACTGATACAGTACACACACCCCATACCATTTCAAGATCCACCCACAAGCCACCCATTGAAAGGAAAGTTATTCTGTAGAGGCATTGTTGGGAACTGCTGGATACAACTCCTTGAAGGAGTAACTGATATCATCATACAGTTTACCTCTGACCAGGAAGAGTGAATACTAAGAGGCAAAGACTGTTCTTGCATGTTGCAAGTTCAAGGACCTACCTGATGCCAGTTTGAGACAGTAGGGGCCCCTCCCTCAGTGGGTAGATCTTGCATTGACAATGACTGCAATTTTTTCAAGAGCTCTTAAGGAATTGGCACCAATGGGATGGGCTGCAAGACTCTTAGAAATTACTAGCAATACCCCAGTGTTTCTCTTTTGTTGTAGGAAGCCTTGTATATGTGAACTTAAGAGATTCCAGATCAATCTGATGCCAAGAATGAGGATGTTTTTTGAGGAAGGCTAGAGAAGAATTGAATTAGTCTTCTTAGTTTAGGGGAGTAGAAAACATCTGCTCTCTGAGAGAGAAAAAAGCATGAACATTCAGGCTTTGAGAGATAAACAATGATCAGCTTTTTGTACTTCTGAATGTTCTGGCAGCCTCTTTAAAGGTTTATGACCATGTTTCTGGATTGGTTAACTGTGTTTTCTGTTCAATATTATTCATACAGTCCCTTTGTCTCATGTACATACTGTTTGTGAATGTTAACAAATTTATTTCAAATCTCGTTGTTTGAGTGTCTTGATTATTTATTGAAATAGGAAGTACACACACCATGTACTTTCAGATATTGTTTCTGGTAACATTTGAAGTAAATGGCACTTCATTTGTTTCCATGTCTCCTGTATTTGGTAATGTGGCTTAATGGGGATTACAAGTTTCTGACTGTGAGGTTAAATGTCAAAGCAAGTCCAGATGTAGTAATGCAGGAATCATTGGTTTCACCACTTTCCAAGATTCTTGCCTACTGCTTAGATAAGGGCAAAGCTTACAGAGTAAATTAGCATAATGATCAGTAGAGTAGGCCATGCAAGTTAATGGGAGAGGATAAGATGTGTTATGGGGGATATTGTAGTTGGTGTTTGGCAACAATGGACTAGGAGTTCCAAAAGGTGTATTGTATGCCTTGTACCATGTTTAAATATAGTACCATTGGAGCCAAAGACCTGCCCACAGTCCAAAGACACATCGGTTAATAGGCTAATTGGTCATTGTAAATTATCCCATGTTTAGGCTAGAGTTATATTGGGGGTTGCTTGGTGGTGTGGCTTGAAGGGTCTATTCCGTGTTGTATCTCCAAATAAATAGTAGTGATCAGTTATCTTGGATGATGTAGAAAGGAGCATGTGAAGGGAAAACTATAATGAAGTTTTTGAGGGAGCTTGAAGGTTTAGTTCAAATTAAAATGCACTAATTGCAGGGAAGTCACATTTTCTTTTTTGAGTCCAGTCTGGTAAAGTAGGAGAGTTTTCCAAATAAGTAAACCAGCCAAGGAAGAGGGTATTTTTGAAGTATTGTGTAATGAATTTGACTGATTTTTCTCTCCTTGGTCTGAAGCAAGTCGTACATCTGGATAAATTATCCACGTGTAGGGGATGTAGTGATTGTGATTAAGATAGACTTGGAAACTATTAATATGCCATCCGGTAGCTAATAGCAGACATTTAAGAAAATCATAGTACTGAGTATGCAAGTACAACTTGGAAATATTGTAAAAGAACAGGTATGATGATCAAAGTTAAGATAGTAGAAAGCTTTTATTAGAGTTAGTTAAAAGGCAAGCTGGAGAATTTTTAGAATTTGGCAAAAGATGACCAGACATTCAGTGAGGAGGAAAATAAAAAAAAGCTTTAAATTTGTATGGAAACGGTCAGCAAAAGAAGATGCAATCCATTTTTGAGGAAGATAAATTGGTAAATGAAGAATATAGATATTATGTCATTTCCCATTACTTCTATTTTTTTTTGTCCTTGCAATGAGAATTAGAAACTTGAATTTCTTATTTAGTGAGTTTCTCGTTCTTATTAAAATAACCCCAAAATGTAATGTCATTAGAAAACAAACTGATCTCAAAAATCACTCTATCATCTACCATACCTCCTGGAGTGTTTTGAGTTGAGTAGTTGCAGAGTATATTAGTTTATGATTCTCCAAAATGCCCAGGGTTTTAAAATATTCCGCATGGATTGGAAGACCAGTATAATGCTACAATTAAAGATGAGTTGGGTGGGGGGTGGAATTGGAACTATAAATCAGGCAGCCTCTTAGTTGGGGGAATTATTAAATTTTATTAACAAGGATATTGATGTAGATTTTAAAATAAATTATAAATGATACTTTTGAACATGTAAATGAGCTATGAACATGTTATTTTGATGATCAGGAGTTTGTAAATTGTGTGATTCAGATGTCACTAAAAACTCCAGAGTTCTTGGGATTGATATTATTATGGATTTTCAAATACATTTTGTTTCGCAAACAATATGGGTGTTGGCTTTAGGAGCCAGTGATGTTGGTGAATTTGGAGTTGCATGTGAGTACACTGAGCAAGGAGGACATATTTCCCTTCTTGTCACTGTGTGAACAAAATGGGATTTTGCACCAATCCCAGCAGTTTGATGATAAACAATAGGAATAAATGGGGGGGTGGGGCCTCATGGGTTGGCAGATGGTAACTACAGGGGCACTGATTATGTGTTACTTGGGCCTCTCTATTCGGAATGGCATAGAAGAAGATGTGTATTTGGCGTGCAAGGTGGTGTAGCTGGTAGGTCTGATGTCTCTCATTTCCCATGACCACAGTTTTGATCCTGACCTCTGATATTGTCTTCCTGGAGTTTTAGATGTTCTTTCTCCCTATGACCTCTTGGATTCCCCTTGGGTCCTCTGGTTTCCTTTCACATCCCAAAGATGTGCCGGTTAGTAGATTAAACTGCATTGTAGATTTTTTGCTACTAAGCGGGGGTGAGTGGTAGCGTCTAGAGAGAATTGATGAGCCTGTGGGGAGAATAAAAAAAGGATAGTTGCGAGACACCTGATGGGCCAAAGAGCCTGTTTCTATGCAGTAAGACTGACCAAAATGCATAAGAATGTAAATGGGTGAAGTGAGTAATTTAAAACATGGCTATAAAATGTAATGGCATCTTGATTATAGGGGAAAAAATATTTCTTCAAAAAGTAAGATTGTGAAATATTGATGCAGTTGGATGATCTTGTAGATGAATCAAGGTAACATGGAATATCTCTAGAAATAGGAAAAACAGTAATATTAACCTTTTTTAATTGTAATGGGATTGGAATCCAAAGGTAAAGAAGTCTTGTAGAACAGCAGTCCCCAACCACCGGGCTGCAAAGCATGTGCTACCGGGCCGTGAGAAAACGATATGAGTCAGCTGCACCTTTCCTCGTTCCCTGTCATGCACTGTTGAACTTGAACATAGGGTTGCCAACTGTTCCGTATTTGCCGGGACATCCTGTATATTGGGCTAAATTGGGTTGTCCCATACGGGACCGCCCTTGTCCCACATTTCCCCCGCTAAGGTAGAACGTTCCTATGAAACCTTCGTGCTGAAATGGCATAAAGCGAAGAAGCAATTACCATTAATTTATATGGGAAAAATTTTTGAGCGCTCCCAGACCCAAAAAATAACCTACCAAATCATACCAAATAACACATAAAACCCAAAATAACACTAACATATAGTAAAAGCAGGAATGATAGGATAAATACACAGCCTATATAAAGTAGAAATAATGTACATACAGTGTAGTCAGGAAGATTAAGCCAAAACTGGTTTGTGGGGGGAGAAAATCGGCTTGTACGTGCATGCGCACATCACATGATGCACGTCATGCATGCACAGTGCCCGTGCAAGGCTTCATGGTCATGGTAGTCTTTCCTGGGGCAAACAGAAGTGTCCCGTATTTTGTCCCTTATTTAGGAGTGAGAAAGTTGGCAACCCTAACTGTAAAAGACATGTTGAGGTGAGTTTAACCCTCCTTAAACAACCCCCCCCCCCCCCCAACCACCACCACCACCTGGTTGGCTGGTCTGCAAGAATATTGTCAATATTAAACACCAGTCCACGGTCAAAAAAGGTTGGGGACCCCTGTTGTAGAATTTGTATTGGGTATTGCTGAGACCGAATCTGTATTTGAATCTTATGTAAGAACGTATTCCTCATTTTTTTTAGGAGGAGAATGCTGGAGAACTCTGGAGTGACTGAGTTACTGTAAGAGAAGAAATTTAACCAGACCAAGTTTGTTTTTCTCCCCAAAGCAGTGATCCTTCAGTTTTATAGGCAGAGCAGCTCTCTGAGCAAATGGAAACGTTCAGTATGAGAGCTATTTGAAGCACTGTTAATCCAGTAGCTGTATTCAATCGTGCATATTGTGCTATGCATATTTGCTCACACTCACATGCAAGTTTGGACCTAAACACAGTAGATTGTATCCACTGCCTCCTTCCTTGTTTCACATCCTCTTGAAACCTCACACCTGGAGTCCTCTCTCTTGCCTTTCACTGGCTCCCTGACCTCTTTTTGCCTGCACACAGACAGCCCATCTTCTCTCTTTTCCCCCCCCCCCCCCAGCATCTCCTTACGGAGCACACCTGTCCACACTTGTAGCTGAGTTGGGATTGATGGTGTGACCTGTGGACCCTGTATTGAAGGATTTCTCCAGAGGTTACTTAATTTCATCCAGTATTTAAATAAATGGGTGATTCTGAGGGGCTTACTTCATTGGCTAGGGAGATGCGAGTTAGGGTTGAAGCCTTGAAGTGGAAGCTGGCTGTTTAGAAGATATTTATCCTTTGTTATTAATGAGCAGCTAGCATTATGTGAATCTGAAAGCTGTGGATGTGGATATGAAGTGAAATGGAGACTGTTGAAAAGGTGAACTGAGGTAAATCTGCTGTAATATGTAATAGTACAAAAGACTCCAAACAGCTGAGTGGCCTCTCCATGCTCTTTTATGGTTACTTAGCTACAGCTATTGTTCAAGTATCTTGATCTTGAAAGTGATGAGCTGTAGTGATGCATACCAATACCTGACTTGCCAAATCTCTATACACATTACCAAGCATTAAAGTGACTGTTCGGATGGATTTTCTTCGGGGGCGCATGCATCTGCCAGTGGGAATGTATGCCTCATCTCGTCCATGCTTTTGGGGGGAGGGGGAAACTCCTCCGTGAGTTGCAACTTCTAAGGCCGTGGATGTTGAGGAGACTCCCTAGCTTACTAAGTCCGTGAAGACATTTGCTGGCCACTATTCCCATGCCTGCTTGTTTTCCCCCATCACAGCTGTTTCTGTGACTCTTTCCCAGACACTTGTTTTTGTTCATTTCTGACTTGCAGACAGTTTGAGTTATAAACAGATCTCAGCAACGGGACCCTTTTGTAACCTGGGAACTGCCTGTAGTGACTGAAACTTGTCTGATTGCTTCAACTTGCTTTTGCTCACTGACATTATGCATGGAAATGAAATAAATATCTCTGTAGGTCTGAAGAGTTTGTTTGTTGTTTTGTCAACATAAAAACCAATTGCCCACCATTGAGAACATCTACCATAAACACTGCCTGGGCAGGGCGAAAAGCATTATTGCATCTCACCCTAACCATGGATTTTTTACTCTCCTCCCATCTGGTAGGCACTGCAGGAGCCTCCGCTCCTGCACCAGCAGGTATAGGAAGAGCTTCTTCCCTGAGGTTGTGACCCTGCTGAACCTCACATCACAGCGCTAAGCAGTATTGCACCCATATTGTACTGTCTCAGTACTTTCATATTTGTATGCTGTAGCACTTTTTATTCGCAGTTATTTTGTAAATAACACTTTTTTGCATTTCTGGTTAGATGCTAACTGCATTTCATTGGCTTTGTATCTGTACTCGGTACAATGACAATAAAGTTGAATCTAATCTAATAAAATGAAGCATAAATAATTCAATGTCTTGAGAGAACTGTGTAGCATTTTTTTTCAAAATTTGACAAAAAGCTGGGCTTTTGGTACTATCTATTGTGAAACATTCAACTAGTCTATCCTGCCACTTTTACATAAAGTAGGAATCCACTTGTGTATTATAGTTTTTAATTTAAAATTTTTACTACATTTTTGACGTAATTAGTTTTGAAAATATCTTGGTTGACTGGATTTGCATTTAGAATTGAAGTTGTAATACAATAGCTTTCTTCACCATTCTTTGAAAGTCATGGCTTCTCAACTTGGGGTCTACAGACTACTCAGTTAATGGTAGGTGTCCATGGCATAGACCTATTGGCATCTGGTGAACATGCACTCTGATTCATGCAAATGTGTCCATTGGAAACCGCTAGTTAAGCTTAGTTTACCACTCTTGGAAATTAATCTCTCTATTTCTCTTTTATAAATTTAAAAAAACTCATAAGGCAAACATAATAAATTTCTGTTAAATAACTGGCTTAAGCCAAGTAGGATTTAATTTTTCTAAAGGTTGACTTGGCAGATTTAATTTAAATACAGGTTGTAAATTGATTTTAATTAATGCTATTTACAACATGAAAATTTGTTGACAATGCTGAATAGTAAAGTTACTAAAAACCATAAGCCAAAGTCACACTGCTCCTCAAAGGCAGACCTTTTGTTTCCAGATATGAAGACAAAGCATTTAATATATCTTGGCCTTTTTCTGTTGCAAATGGCTGCCCGAAACAAAGTTCTCTTGAATTTCACCATTATTTGCAAATCCTGCAAATGCTACAACATGACATTTATAGGTAAAATTTATTGACTCATCAACCTGGATAGAGAAGCTATTGTTTTTTTAAGATTGAGGACACGCAGTCCTCTTTTATTGTCATTTAGTAATGCATGCATTAAGAAATGATACAATGTTCCTCCAGAATGATATCACTGGAACACAAGACAAACCGACTGAAAAACTGACAAAAACCACATAATTATAACATATAGTTACAACAGTGCAAAGCAATACTGTAATTTGATGAAGAACAGACCATGGGCACGGTAAAAAAAAAGTCTCAAAAGTCTCTCGAAAGTCCCATCATCTCATGCAGACGGTAGAAGGAAGATGAAACTCTCTTCCTGTCATGAGCTTCCAGTGCCACAAACTTGCCGATGCAGCATCCTGGAAGCACCCAACCACAGCTGACTCCTGAGTCGGTCTGAAAACTTTGAGCCTCCAACCAGCCCTCTGACACCGAGCACCATCTCTGCCAAGCGCTTCGACCCCGGCCCCGGCAATAGGCAAAGCCGAGGATTTGAGGCCGCCTTTCCGGAGATTCTCGATTGCACAGTGGCAGCGAAGCAGGCATTTCAGAAGTTTCTCCAGGTGTTGCTCCGTGCTTCTCGCGTCTGTCTCCATCAAATCAGGATTGTGCACGGCCCCTAGTTAACACATACGATTTCATTTCGGAGCGGCTGTGCACGCTGTGTCGCGTCGTCATCTTCTCCTTCCCTCAGTCTATCACACAAAACCTCTTCAGTATCATGTGACATGTTATCGCTACGTCAACTTACCATACTGCTTGAGAGTAAAATCTTTTCAATTTCTTGTACTGCATCTTGTCCTAGCGTGTTACCCACTATAATTTTACAATACTAGGTTCTCGCCAGCTGTGTGATTTTCTTTCCCCCTCTTTTCCTCCCCCCCCACCCCACTTCTGGATAATAAGTTCTGCTTCTAAATAACTTGCTTCCTGAACCCTTTTACTGACTGTGAAATCATTAACAAAAGCTTTACTCTGTTTTGAGATTCCCAATAGTCGTTTAAAATAAATAGCACTTTTATGTATCATATGGCTGTGATTTGTAGTTAAGTGTCTTTTCAATTTGGCTGGAGCCATTGCTACATTTGCAAGTGGCTTGCCACAGACTAGGCACAATGGAATAGGACAACTTGGATCACCAGTCCATGTAAAACCCAGTGATTAGTAGCTTTCGTTGTAATGATGGGCTTTTTTAATGTCTATTGTTGCACTAATGCAGTGAAATGACACAGAAGATTGTACCATCAGCCAGACATGTATGTAAAACACAGGGGTTAATAAAATATAATAAAAAGAATGGCATAATAAATAAACAAGAAAACTGCAAAAACTACGAAAACTTCACAATGTAGCTCACTTCTAATCTACACAACCGACCTTTTTGTAACATTCACAACAGCAAAGTGGCAGGCCAGCAGCTAAACTGTGGCATGTAAAAATAAATAAATAACATTCCTTTAAAATGAAAATTTCCCTCCAATTTTCTACTACACTTGCAGCTTGTAAAGGGAAGTTAGCGGAGGTATTCAGGAGGGAGAGGCTGACGTCACGGCCCAAGTTGGGTGAGTCCATTCAATGCTTGGAAAACGAGTTTCACACTCCCCATCTTGCTGTCCTTCCCTCTGTGTAATGCAGCGCTCACCATTTGTCAAGGCCCTCCCCATCTCACGTCACAAACTGGGAATAAAATAAACCAAATAATCACGGTCCCAGTGCGCACTGCCACACTGGGCTGAGAGACCGCTAACGAGATTGCTAATGGGGCTGCTCAGCAGTGCGGGCACTAGTCTCGTACATTACGTGAAGTTCAAAAAAAACTTTCGACCTCTCATGGACACCAGTTAAACCCTGCTGTAGAGAGTCTGTTCTGATTGTGTCGCATCCTTTAGAGCTAGATTGGAGTCTACCACTGATTTTTTTTTCCTCTTTCTAGTTGGTGGATGATCTGATTTGGTTAGCCCTTTGATTCACTTTCAGTTCAAGGAACCTACCTTAAATACTGTACTTCATGGATTTGGGTGTGAAATAGAATGGGGTAGTTTGTGCTGATTCAGCATGTCATCTAAAACTTTAGCACACTTCCGACAGATAAATAGTGAATAGCCTGACTGGTTGCACTATGGCCTGGTATGGAAACACCAATGCCCAGCACTGGAAAAGCCTACAGACAGGTGGTGAATACAGCCCAGTCCATCACAGGGAAAACACTCCCCACCATGAAGCACTGCCACAGGAAAGCAGCATCCATCATTACGTATCATCTCCATTCAGGCTATTATTGTTCTTCACCCATTATTCTGCTGAACCAGAGTGAATAACCCACTCACCTCAACTCTGAGCTAATTCCACAAACTATGGACTCACTTTCAAGGACTCTAGAAATCACGTTTTCAGTATTATTTGTTTATTTATTATTTTATATTTTCACAGCTTGTCTTTTGCACATTGGTTGTTTGTCAGTCTTTGTAGTTTTTCATTGATTTGTAGTATTTTGATCTACTGTGAATTCCTGCAAGGTAATAAATCTCAAGGTGGTGTATGGTGACATTATACATACTTGAAAAATAAATTTACTTTTGAATTTTGCAACCTTGGAGAAAGTGAAGAATTCCCTGTTCTGTAATTTTAAAAGGTTTGCTTGTATGGTCTTTCAATAGGATAAAGTTTCCCAAGATGATTGAAGTGTTATCAAATAAAACTTGATGCAGACCCACAAAGATGGTCAAAAACTTTGGAGGGTTTTAAGGAGCACCTTTTTAAAGGAGACCACCAGTGCTGAGGTTTGAGGAAGAAATTCTATAACTTGGGGGGCCTATTCAATTATTGAAGGGGCTGTGAACGCAAGGATGTGCAACCAGCCAGAAAAGGAGCAGTTCGGATACCATGCTGTGTTTTCAAGCTGACAGGAGTGATTGAGATGAGGTGGGGTGGGCCACAGAGGGAATTGTAAATGAGAGTGAAGATCTTAAGCTAAAAAAAACTGCTAGGGGAACTCAGCAGGTTTCTTAGTTTTTATTTTGCCTCAGATTCTAGCGTCTGTGTTTTCTTGCCTCCAGTGAAGGTGATTTTAAAGTTGTGGCGTGAATGGACCAGGTGGGAGGGTAGACCAGTGAATATATGAGGTATTGATAAAATGGCACTTAGTGGAAGTTAGGATATAGATGACAAAAAGATTTGCATGAATTGAAGTTTATATGGTGTAAAAAAAAGATTGGACTAATTGTACATCATTGTTAGGTAACATCTAAGCTGCTAAGAACGGTCAGTGCGTACATCTTTCTTTCTTCAAAGCATTGGTTGTCTTAATTTTGTAATCAGGAATATGACTTGCATTTTCTTTATTTTGGGGTCTGATGTTGTTGCAGGATTATAATACTTATTATTTAATTTGCTTTCAAGAATGCCCAACATTTTTTTTGTTGCACCTTACTGGTTTTCATTAACTATGGAAGTTTGAGGACTGCAATGTGTTGGAGCTCCCTCTAGAGTTAAAATAACTAACGAAAAATGTGTGCGTTCAAGATTCTTTACAAGAAGCCTCTTGAATTGTATAAAAACGAGGTCTTCATCGTCCTGTTTTTTTCTGTTGCTTAATTTTTGTGTTTATTTATTCACCTGTCATTGCTGCCAAGCGCACATATCCATTTTAACCTGGGTCTCATTAAACTGTTCCTGTCAACTAATTTATTTCCATTCCTTCACTTTCAACCTTTGTGGTCTTTTGTTCATGTGATTTGACCAAGGATTTAATTCTGACAATAGATCAAACTTCAGTGTAACATAGTAAACTAATTTTAAAACTGCATATTGCACATTTACCAGTAAAAGAATGTTTGTTCTACAATTAGCTAAACCTTGTTAAGGTAATATGGTTACACAACTTTTAAAATTAAAGGCGCTACTTGTGTGTTTGGAGGGGGGAAAGAAGGTGAGAAGAGAGCACAAAGCTATGGGCATTTTGATTATCCTGTTTCTAATCTTAAATACACAGATGTTTAGTGATTATTTAGCATGGTGATTTAGTGTTGCTGACAATCCCTTCAGGCATTTCCTAATGGACTTAACTGGCAGTAATTAAACTGATTTGTTTGTGGTTTAATTTTAGTTTCTTCCATTTAAAGGCATGTTGTCGTCTTTATGATGAAATTCCAGGCCATGGTTAAATGCTGTAAACGAAGTAATAATCTGTTTTAAGAGAAAACATTCCACAAGTTTAGTTTTTAAAAGATGCATTTTTACTTCATAGGATTTTGTACTTCAATGCAGATTGAGTCTATTTAGCTCTAATATATGTGCCACATCATATCTACACATCTAGGTACATGCAACAGAATTGTGAGAATCCTGGGAGTTTGTAAGATCTTTTGTCCTGGGATCTTTCCTCATTGGGATTGAACTTCTGTTGACACAATCTTGATGTCTCAGATAAAATAGAGAGATTGTGTGTAATGTTGAACAGTTGAGAGCATTTAAAGGGAGGGGGTGGAAAGAACTGAATTGCATCTGGTCATACTGGAAACTGTCCGGTTAAAAACAGATTCTGAAGTTATTTGAAATTCTAAATTTGCAGTTAGAATTCAGAAGAAAATGCAATTTGTAAGTATGACTAATGGCATGGCTTGTTAAACATAATAAGTAGTATCCAATTGGCTTTGATACTATCCACTTGAGTAATTGAACTCTTAAGTCAGGATTTGTACAATACGGAAGGATTCTTTCTTTACAGTATCAAAATTGGAAATAAATCCTGAGAAATGGCTTTTGAACTTATTTTAGAAGTTGGTTTCTGCCTAAATCTGGTCATCTGATTAAATGAAGTTTTAATTGTTTTTAGCTTGCCTGCATTTGTTAACCATCATTGATCTGATATGAGAAGAATAGTAAGGAAATTGAAGGAAGAACGCCACTTGCAGCAGGTTTAAAGAAAACATGTTTGGACATTGGAGGAGATCAATCAATAACAGGTCCCATTGTGTGTAATGAAATATTAAGCTACGTGAAGTTTGCAGAACCGCTCCAAAGATTTCACTGTGATTGTAAATGAATAGAATTGACTTGACTGATCACAGAAATAATATATATTTTTTTAAGAACACTGATTAAATCTATGTTCCCTCATGGCAGTAAGCACACCTGGTATGTGTGATTTAGCTGGGCAGTAGGTGACTGGTATTTGTAGATAGGAGACTTTAGTCTTTTTGGGAATCCTGCTCTTGGTATCTGTGAGTGGCTTATCATACATAGTACTGGAAGCCAGATCACTAATTTTATCACTTCCAAAATGAAACAGACTAAATTAAATGATAGCTCATTATGGTTTGCGCTTGCATTTTAATTGTATATTTTCCATCAAATTGCACCTACTTTCAAAGTATGTATACATTATACAACCTTGAGATTCGTCTCCTAACAGACAGCCATAAAACTGTGTGTGTGTGTGTCTCTCTTTTTTAAAAAAAAGACCATTGAATACCCAGTGTGCAGAGGCAAAAAAAAACATCATTGCATACAATAACTGCAAGCAGATAGCATTCTGAACTGAAGTCTGCAAAGAGCATCTCATAGTTCAGTGCAGACCTGAGTTGTGGAACAGCAATCTGAACCAGTTTGTCCCTCGCCTTGATGCCCCGACACCCTGACACCCTGGCCTTCTCAATCTGGCCTAGCACCTAAATCGATGTCCAAACATCCGGTACAACCTTTCTGATACGCTGTGGGGCCAGGACTCCGCTGCCTCAATTCAGCCCTATGCTTAAATCTCTGTCCAAACGCATCGGGTTCAATGGTCCTGATCCACTCTGGTGTCTGGACCCTGCTGCCCTGATTCAGCCTGTAATCAACCTTTCTGATTTGGCCCTGTATTTGAGCCTCTGGGCAAACATTGCGTTCAGTCGATTTAAGCAATTGAGAGAAGCTGCGCTTTCTTAATTGATATTCTCTATTTTTGTCAAAGTTGGCAAAAATAATGTGTTAAATCTAATAATTCTGTTAACTGGAGGGCTCATTTCATTACCAGGGTGGTGAGGGGAAATGCTCTAAAGGATGCTTTGCGAAGTCTGTTTAGAAGAATGATGGGTGTTTGTTGATACTAAGCAGTTACTGTTCTGTTATTGCTTTGCAGGTTCTCAAGTATGTCAAAACGACGGAGTTGGGGAAACAAGCGCAAAGAAATGCAGGACTGAAGAAACCAACATCTGTAAGAAATGTTGTGCTGAGTTCTTTGATCTTTCCAAGTTCCTTGAGCACAGGAAAAATTGCACTAAAAACCCACCAGTTTTGATTATGAATGAAGGCGAGAAGGAAATGCCTCCTAAGGACTGCCCAGAGTCTTGTCCAGATAACTTTCCGAATGGCCAAATGAACAATCAATCTAAAAATAACGATAGCCCCGAAGAAAGAATGCGTGAAGAGAGTGAAACTGCTGAAATGAATGTTGATAATGTAGAATCTCAAAAACCATGTGCCTGTAATGCTGCTACAAGTTTACATCCAGCCTCTGATGTTAGCTATGTTTCCCAGTCTAAGATACCAAACACTAATGTCACATTGGAGACTATTCACAACACTAAAGTTGCAGTGACTCAGCACGTTCCAGACGATGCTTCTGCCAACAACTCAAATGCAACTGCAAGCGTCAATGTCATTCCAATCTTGCTTGAGCAGTTGGTCTGCCTGCAGCAGCAACAGCTTCAACAGATACAGTTAACTGAGCAAATCCGCATCCAGGTGGCAACGATGGCACCTCATTCTCTTCATCCATCTATTGTTGCAGCTGCAGACCCCCTTAAAGCACTGGGGGCACACCTTTCACAGCAGCTTTCGGCTGCTGCTGCTTTAATTGGGCAGAAAGTGGGTAGCCAAAGCTACTCGATAGAAGGTTTTAAGCCAGTACAGGTACCTCATTCTTCTGTTGGTTCAACTCATTTTAACAAAAGCTTGCACCATTCCTCTGAGCCGGCGTCTCTCCAGACAACGAGCACCCTAACTTCACTGACTTCCAAACCTGATTCCATCTTGTGCTCTGAAAATCCAGCCAGGCTGAAGCATGGCAACCTTACCAGCTCGGTTGCAAGATTTCCAAATCCCTTGCTACCTCGGTCCCCAAATACAGCAACTATTCACAGCCCACTGATTGGACTATCTGCAGCTTCAGCAGCACGAAATCAGAAAGGCAAGCCTCCGAACGTCACCGTATTTGAAACAAAGTCTAATTCGGAAGAGTCCTTTTTCAAACACAAGTGCAAGTTCTGTGGCAAAGTGTTTGGAAATGACAGTGCCCTGCAGATTCATATCCGTTCTCACACAGGTGAGCGACCTTACAAATGCAATATCTGCGGCAATCGTTTTACAACTAAAGGCAATCTGAAGGTTCATTTCCAGCGACACAAGGAGAAGTACCCGCATATCCGAATGAATCCATATCCTGTTCCAGAACATTTGGACAATGTTCCAACCAGCAGTGGAATTCCATATGGTATGTCTATACCTGTTGATAATTCTGCGAATTGGGCAGACACCAAACCTGTCTTGCAAACTTTGCCCAATTCCATTGGATTGAATCTGTCGACTGCTTTTGAGGACACTTCAGATAAAGCACCAGCAAGTGATTTTCTGCAAAGGCGATCTCCAGCAGTAAGTGAAACCGCATCTTTGTCATCGAATATCAGCAGCTATGAGTCAAATGCTGAAGCTAAGTCTACAAATGAGAATGGCAATCCACCTACTTCCATAATGTCTGAAACCTCAAAGCCCAAGCAACCTTTTGGTAATGTACTTGATAATAGCCAAACTTCTGAGACATCCAAGCTTCAGCAGTTAGTGGAAAATATAGACAAAACATCAGCTGACCCAAATGAATGTGCTGTGTGCCATCGTATACTAAGTTGTCAGAGTTCACTGAAAATGCATTATCGTACCCACACTGGTGAAAGGCCTTTCAAATGTAAAGTTTGCGGCAGAGCTTTTTCCACAAAAGGCAACCTCAAGACTCACTATGGAGTTCATAGGGCAAAACCTCCTTTGCGGGTACAGCACTCGTGCCCGATTTGCCACAAGCGGTTCACTAATGCTGTTGTTCTTCAGCAGCACATTAGAATGCACATGGGAGGTCAAATCCCAAACACCCCTCTTCCTGAAGGCTATTATGATGGTTCTGATCCAGAGCCAGCTTTAGCAGATGAAAATGCTGAACTTGACAGCAGTTTTACGGATGAAAATATGGATGAATCTGAGTTGGATGGGGAGAAAAGCGCAAAGGTGCCAGCAAGTGAGTATTCGAAACCAGTTTTGCCTTACAGTGACTTACCGGCCAACTCTCCTCTGCTGGTTTTCTCCAATATAGCTGCTTTGGAAAGTCAGATGAAAATGATTAACTCTAACTCTAATGTAAGCTTGCAGCGGCAGAGCAGTTTAAAATCCAGTGAGAATGGCTCTCCTGAAAGTGAAGGAATGGCTAATGATTCTCTTTCGGCAGTAGGAGATCAAGAACACCAGAATAATCAGAGCCCAGGTGCTGCGGAATCTGCATTGTTTCAAGCTTCGTCTCCTGCTAACAGCTTTAATGGCAGCCACGTGTCCAAGTCGCCAGGATTCCCTAATGAAAATGTAGCAACAAAAACTGAGCCTGTTGAGACACCTGAACTGACAAATGATGCTGCGTTAGACTTAACATCTGCCAATATTCATCGGAAGGTTAAGGAAGAAGTCACTAATGTTCCGTTTACTAATGGGGATTGCAGTAAGTATGGAAAGAATATATGTAGTTTAAACTTTGCTATTTAATTTTGGTATGGTCTCCAGTCTATTCTTTGTGACTCTGCTCCATTAACATTGTAGCTTATAATTGGGTGCTCATTTCAATAGGCCTTGGTAATTGTAAACAGGAACCTTTTGTACAAAAATAAAACTTGTGTAAGTGAATCTCAGCACTTTTAAAGTATGCTGAGATCTGACGAGATAAGTGAAGTGGTTTCGTGGTGTAAGACAAGCGATGGCTGGTCTCCCACCCTTCTGTCAAATAAAGAGGAAGAAGAAAACTATTGTTCTATTTCCTCTTGTAACTGTCTGTTTCTTGGGCAGTGATTGTTGTCCAGTAACTAATCCTGGCCTATTTCTGTATTATTGCTGAGGAGGAAACTGATTTTAGTTCCCTTTTGACCGCCAATTTCAAGAAGCTTTGGAGCAGTCTTAAAACTGTCTTTATCACTGGTCAAGCTGAGATCAGTGGTTTTGAGACCAGAGATTGAACCTGAGAACTTTTCAAAATAAAGTGTCTATTAACAGCATTTCATCAGAGAGATGGGGTGGGGGCACGTCAATGCATTCTGAACTGCAAGGAAACTGAAGGTATTGAGTATCAGGGTAGTGCTATATTGTAGAACAAGATTTGTAACAAATGCCAGATATTTTCAGTGAATGAAGGATTGTTGCAAATAATCTTATGATTATAGACATAAAATATATTATAAGCAACGTTTCTCATATACAAATGCTGGAGGAACTCAGCAGGTCAGGCAGCACCTATGGAGAAGTGTAAACAGTCAACGTTATGGGCTGAGACCCTTTTTCAGGACTGGAAAGGAAGTGGAGATGTCCAAAATAAAAATGGAGAAGTTGAAGATAAAATGTATCATGTCACTTATGCAATTGGCTACGATTGATGGAAATTATCCAATCATCTCTGCCTTGTTTGGGAAAAGTGCTGGCACTTTTTCCTAATAGAATAACAATTAATTTTCTAATAAGCTCTTCTCAGGCTTCCAGTGGGGTACAGGTATCAATTATACAGGTTATAATCAATACGTACCCATGTTGGAAGCCTGTGAAGAATTTATTTGTCATGTATGCTGGGAAAGCACTAGGTCCTTTTTCCAATTAATTTTCTGTTCAAATATTAACAACTTTGAATGTTAATTTGAACTTCATGTTTTAAGTATCCCCAGCAAGTTTAATGTCTACAAAAAAAAACTGGATTGCTCCTCTGACCTAAAACTGGTTTAACCTATTTAACTGGTGTGTCCTACAGATTATCACCCTATTCCTTTCTTTGATAAAGGGACACAATAGTGTTTGGTTTTAGTAGTACGTGTTCATGGTGATTACATTCAACTGCAATAGTGCAGTAAGAATGTATTTATTATTTGAATAGCACAACAAAAGTTTAAATTGGGGGATATAAAATGCATTGATGGCCTGAAAGATGCAATGATAAGCAATTGAACAGTATCGCACACAAAAAATGCTGCTGAACGCAGCCGGCCAGGCAGCATCTATTGGAAGAGGTACAGTCGACGTTTCGGGTCGAGCCTTTTCGTCAGGATTAACTGAAGGAAGAAATAGTAAGAGATTTGAAAGTGGGAGGGGGAGATCCAAAATGACAGGAGAAGACAGGAGGGGGAGGGATGGAGCTAACAGCTGGAAAGTTGATTGGCAAAAGGGATACGAGGCTGGAGAAGGGAGAGTATCATGGGATGGAAGGCCTAGGGAGAAAAAAAGGGGGAGGGGGTGCCCAGAGGATGGGCAAGGAGTTATAGTGAGAGGGACAGAGGGAGAAAAAAGAGAGAGGAAAAAAAGGGGGAAAAAATAAAAATAATAATAAATAAGGGATGGGTACGAAGGGGAGGTGGGGCGATAACAGAAGGTAGACAAGTCAGTGTTCATGTCATCAGGTTGGAGGCTACCTACCCATACGGAATATATGGTGTTGTTCCTCCAACCTGAGTGTGGCTTCATCTTGACAGTAGAGGGGGCTGTGGATAGACATATCAGAATGGGAATGGGACGTGGAATTAAAATGTGTGGCCACTGGGAGATCCTGCTTTCTCTGGCGGACAGAGTGTAGGTGTTCAGCGAAACGGTCTCTCAGCATGCGTCCGGTCTTGCCAATATGTAGAAGGCCACATCGGGAGCACCGGACGCAGTATATCACCCCAGCCGACTCACTGGTGAAGTGTCGCCTCACCTGGAAGGACTGTCTGGGGTCCTGAATGGTGGTGAGGGAGGAAGTGTAAGGGCATGTGTAGTAGTTCCGCTTACAAGGATAAGTGCCTGGAGGGAGATTGGTGGGAAGGGATGGGGAGACGAATGGACAAGGGAGTCGCAGGGTGAGGGCAGGGTGAAAGTTGGAGGCAAAGTTAATGAAGTCAACGAGCTCAGCATGCGTGCAGGAAGCAGCACCAATGCAGTCCCTCAAGTTTACCTGGTCCATTTCCAACATCTCCCTCTCTTGATCTTTGTCATAAGCTGTCTCAAGATGTCCACCTTAAGCCTACGGACTCTCACAGCTACCTGGACTATTCCTCTTCCCACCCTGTCTCTTGCAAAAATGCCATCCCCTTCTCGCAATTCCTCCGTCTCCGCCGCATCTGCTCTCAGGATGAGGCTTTTTATTCCAGGACGAAGGAGGTGTCTTCCTTTTTTTTAAAGAACGAGGCTTCCCTTCCTTCTCATATCATTTCTCCGCCCCCCCCCCCATCCCTTCCCACTGATCTCCCTCTTGGCACTTATCCTTGTAAGTGGAACAACTACACATGCCCTTACACTTCTTCCCTCACCACCATTCAGGGCCCCAAACAGTCCTTCCAGGTGAGGCGACACTTCACTTGTGAGTCGTCTGGTCTGATATACTTTGTCCGGTGCTCCCGTTGTGGCCTATATATTGGCGAGAGCCGACGCAGGCTGGGAGACCATTTCGCTGAACACCTACGCGCCGTCCGCCAGAGGAAGCAGGATCTCCCAGTGGCCACACATTTTAATTCCACGTCCCATTCCCATTTTGATATGTCTATCCACGGCCTCCTCTACTGTCAAGATGAAGCCACACTCAGGTTGGTGGAACAACACCTTATATTCTGTCTGGGTAGCCTCTAACCTGATGGCATAAACATTGACTTCTCTAACTTCCGTTAATGCCCCACCTCCCCTTCGTACCCCATCCCTTATTTATTTATTATTATTATTTTAATTTTTCCCCTCTTTTTTTTTCTCCCTCTGTCCCTCTCACTATAACTCCTTGCCCATCCAATGGGCTCCTCTCCCTCTTTCTTTCTCCCTAGGCCTCCTGTCCCATGATCCTCTCCCTTCTCCAGCCTCGTATCCCTTTTGCCAAACAACTTTCCAGCTCTTAGCTCTATCCCTCCCCCTCCTGTCTTCTCCTCTATCCCTCCCCCTCCTGTCTTCTCCTATCATTTTGGATCTCCCCTCCCCCTCCCACTTTGAAATCTCTTACTATCTCGGGATCAATAAAGTATGTCTATGTCTATCTCTTCTTTCAGTTAGTCCTGACGAAGGGTCTCATCCCAAAACGTCAACTGTACCTCTTCCCATAGATGCTGCCTGGCCTGCTGCATTCACCAGCATTTTTTGTGTGTGTTGCTTGAATTTCCAGCATCTGCAGATTTCCTCGTGTTTGCATTTTTAAATTGAACAGTAAACATGTTTGTACAGCCACTGGCTTAAAAAAAATGCAAGCGTTTTTCAAGTCATTTTTTTTTTTGTTCCCCTTGAGACAATTGGACAATTGGTTTGTCATCCCTCTTCCGTATATATTGTGGTTTCGGCTGAAGAACATTTCTTCTGGCTATTTGACGATGTAAATTGGTTTGCTTTTTGGGAAAAAAAAAGCCTTTGGAAAATTGTTGCTTGATTTTGCAGATTTCAAAAGATGATTTTGGTGTCCTCAATATTTATTTTACAAAACATCATGCCCTGCTTGATCATTGCTCTTGATTTAGATTCATCAATGTATCCAGTTAGTTCTGTACATTTGGATATCTTTTCCCTTGTAATAGCATTTAATAGCTATGTAAATGAATGGCCTTGGATAGTTGCAGCATTTGGCCATCAACTCATTACCGGGCCATTATCACATTGCTTAGCCCCTTCTCCTTAGGCTACGTCCACACTAGACTGGATAAATCCGTAACCAAAGCCTTTTCTCTTCGTTTTGACCCTCTGTCCACACTGAAACGCCGTTTTCCTCCCCCAGAAACAGAGCTTTTCTGAGACGCTCTCTAGAGTTTTAAAATCTGAAAATGCCGGTTTTGCATTGTAGTGTGTACGGGGTAACCGGAGGTTTCAAAAAAACTGTCGTCCCTTTCATCGTTGAAGAGACTATGGCTGTAGGAAATGTTTCCAGGGTGACCCCTCTGTGGGAGTGGAGAAGATGTTGGTGGGGCCACCCGAGGGTCTGTGTGTCCGTATGTGTAGCTATTGTAGTGGCTGTGAGGCTGGTATTGTGGCGGTGAAGAGTACTGGGTGGAAGCCATCGTATTCCTCATCATTGCAAATCCCTCTGCAACAGAGTTGGTCAGGTTTTCAATGTTTGTCGTCAGCCAGATCATACTGTCCGTGAACTCCCTGTCGGTTGCCTCCATATGCTCCAGTATTTGTTTTTTTAGTTTTAAGTCCTCCTGCGCGAGAGCCAACAGCTGTCCGTTGTTTGGCAGTTTCCTTTTAAGTTTCTCTAGTCTGTAACTGGATAAACGTGCACCAAGTATACCGTTTCCTCTTGGCTTGTTTTCTGTAGATGTGTCCTGCGCATGCCCAGTAGGAGATTCACCCAAATACCCATTTTAATGTGGACGGAGGTATTTTCAAAACTGCCTGGTGCAGACGCCTATCGTTTTTATGCGAAACCGGTGTTTTCAAAATTATACGGTCTAGTGTGGATGTAGCCTTAATTTAGCATTTATTTCCTTCACAGTAGATTTCTCTTTCTCCCTCTTGAATATCAGTATTTCAGCTGCAAGTAGTGCATTGTAGTATCAAATCTCGGGCTACTTTTAAAACATTCATCAAATCACTATTAATTATCTTTCGCTATATAATCTGTAATTTCTCATCAACCCTTCCCCCAGTGGAAATAATTTGCCAGTACCCACCTTTGTTCAGAAACTTGATCATTTTACATACTTGTATTGAATCTCCCTTCAGACATCTCTATAGAAAATAGTCCTAGCTTTCCCAATTTCTCCGTGTAACTGTAATTCCTCAATCCCTGGATCCATTCTTTTTGCATCTTTTCTGGGATTCTCCAGTGTCATCTTATACTTCTTTAATGAGGTGACCAGAAATGAATGGAAAACTCCACTTGAAGCCAGACCAGTGTTTCATAAAGGTTTAGCATAATAGCTTGACTTTTATATTCTATACCTCTATAGATAAAATGCAAATTGTGTAAGCCTTATCATTTTCTCAACCTGTGACACTGCATCCAATTATATGTGAACTCTCATACTTGTATTCTCCCTCTCACACCTCTTTTAAAATTTTATATTGTCAAAATGCAGCATCTCTCCGTTTTCCACATTAAATACCATCTGCTCTGCATCTGCCACTCCACTAGGTTCTTTTATCCTGCTGCAATTATTTCTTAGTTTCCAGCTATTAAGTTTTGTGTCATCCAGGCATTTTAGAAATTGTGGTTTCCATTTATGTAGGTCAATAGGAAAAAAAAATGGTCCTGGTATTGAGGACCACCCTCAAGATGGGGTGGGGTGGGGGGGGGGGAACAATTGTTAACCACTGCTTAAACTTTGCTGATAAATGTTGACAACAATGAATGATCAGTAGTAATTTATTTGCATTCCAATATTGTAAGCTCTGTTCTGTTTTGTATCTTGGAGAATGATGCGTTCAGTTGATTGTGTATCTATAACTAAACCCTTCAGCTTTTCTTGAACTGGTTCTTGGAATCTAAAATTCATAGAATTGTACACCATAGAAATGGAGCTGGCAACTTGGTGTTCTCTTTAGTTCATTCTGCCGTGGAAAATACATTCTGCCCTGTTAAATTCCTCGTTGGATCATCTTTCAACAGGACATAATTCTTTTACCCCAAGTGTTTTCATAACTAAAGGTTGATAACTTTTCCACAAACTCCTTCCTGGTCTTGACCCTGTTCTTTTAAAATAAAATTCACAAAATGGAAACAACAATTTAAGTGTAACTAAATGAATAATTTGTACAAATTTAGCACTACACAGATATTTGACATATAAAATAGTGTTTTGGAGTCCCATGTTCATGAAAGGTACAAACTAAATGTTTTCACTATTATCATTTCTGATTTTGAACTCGAAGGATTTTTTTTGTCAAACATCTGATCTTCAAGTATGCAGTCATTCATGTGTTGTTCTAACTCCTTTGTTTGGGGTGTGTGACTTCAGTTTGTGAACCTTGCTTTTCACTCTAGCAAATAGAGTGTTGCTTTCTGCCCATTGGAATACAATGCACCAAAATATAATGCTGCATTAAAGCTTTATTGGGAATTTTACTTAATGAAGTATTTTCCAGAAAAACCCCACTTCTCATTTGCGTATAACTGTATGTAAACTCTGAGCAATATAATCTCTACCTAATATGATCCCTCTCAAGTTCTATCATCTATTTGATTTGCATCATCCTGAAGACATAGGTAATCTTCCATCATGAGGGATGCAGCTCAATAGACAGGGTCTTGTATTTATCACCATTGACTTTCCATTTTTTAGGCAATCTCTAAGCATACTCCTGACTTACTGAAACAAAATAACTACGTTCCCCAGTTTCAGAGTGTTGCAAATGAGTTTAAACATGTATTTATTGTTTTATTTGAATGAAGAGCACCGGCTGATTTGTGCATGTCAATGTAAGAACATTAGAAGCAGGAGTGGGATCATGCTTGACCTGCCATCATTTTTCCACTGCACAGCCCCTGTGGATGGAGAATTCCAAAGATCAGTACACTCTGGATAAAGTAATTTTCTTCCCATCTTTGTCCTGAGTGACCAGTTACTTATTTTGAAGCTGTCACTTCTGGTAGAGATAGAGAAACATCATCTCTACATTTTTCCCTGTCCAGTTCAGGAAAAAGGTTGCATGTTTTGAGACTTTCCTTTCATTCTTCTAAGCGATCAAAAATGTATGCTTAATCTACTTGTAAGACAAAGCCATCAGTCCAGGAATGAACCTGATGAACCTTTTGCTACACTTTTATAGTGCAAGCAAGTGAGGAGAGCAGATGTGTACTCTAGAAGTGGCGTTGTCAGACAGTAAGATGACACTACTCTTGCACACATGGTATGCAGGATGCATTCCCAGGTTGAGGATGCCAATAGCATTCACTTAAGAGTTGTGTATGGAGAGATGCGTTATTGGCAACAAGGCTAGAAGGGGCCTAATAATGCAAAGGGTTATATAACAGGTCAGCAATCTAAGCTGTGTATTCAGATCCTATTGTAATAAATGACCATTTGCTGTGTTAGTTGCTTGCTGTACCAGCGGCCTATTTTTCAGTGATTCATGTATAAATACACCAAGTTTCCTTCTGAATACCACCATCTTTCATGTAATGTCCTGTCTGTCATATCCTTATGTATTTGTTTAGCCTGTGTGTACCCTTGACCTCTCTGCACAGCTATCATAATTCACTGCCTCTTAGCCAGTTATCGGTAAAACTTGGATATATTTGATTATGTCATCCATATTATCACAATTAATTCAATTTGCGGGTATATTGACCAACTCTTCAAATTGGTTGAAGAATAAAATATCAAGCTAGATATCAAAACCTACATTCTTATTCAAAAGTTGCATGGAATCTTCTACCTTCTTGCAGAGTCGGAAGTGGAAGCCACTGCTGTCTTGCCCAAGTGATTCTGACTAGCAGGATAGCACTTGTGCTTAAATATTTAAGTCTTTGGAGTGCAGATTTTACACATGACTTAGCAATGCCGCAAGCCAAAATTTACTAAACGCCTTTTTGAAATTTGTGGGTTAAACTTTCTCCTTTAACTAGGACATTTTTACAGTTTCCTCATGTAACTCAAATTCAGGATGATACCTGTTGTGCAGTTGGTCCACTAGGGGTGGGTTTACAATTGTGCTCTCATAGTGTATATTTTAGACCGTAAGATATAGGAGCAGAATTACATCGTTTGGCCTACTGAGTCTACTCTATCACTTCATCGTGGCTGGCCCATTTCCCTTTCAGCTCCAACCTCCTGCCTTCTCCTTTTAACCCTTCATGCCCTGACTAATGAAGAATCTATCACCCTCTGCTTTAAATATGCCCAATGACTTGGCCTCCACAACTGCGTGTGAAAATGAATTCCACAGGTTCACCATTCGCTGGGTAAAGAAATTCTTCTTAATCTCCATTCTAAATGGACATCCCTCTGGTTTTAGACTCCCTGCCATAGGAGCTAGCCTCTCTATATCCACTGTATTGGGGCCTTTCACCATTCAATAGGTTTCGATGAGGTTCCCTACCTACCCCCCATTCTTCTGAATTCCAGTGAATACAGGCCAAAAGCCATCAAATGCTCCTTGTATAATAAGCCTGTCAATCCCAGAATCATTTTTGTGAACCTCTTTTGAACTCTCTCCAATGTCAGTACATCTTTTCCAAGATAAGGGGCCCAAACCTGATCACAATACTCCAAGTGAGGCCCCATCAGTGCCTTATAAAGCCTCAACATTACATCCTTACTTTTAAATTCTAGTCCTCTTGAAGTGAATGCTAACATCGCATTTGCCTTTCTCACCACTGACTCAACCTTTAGGGAATCCTCCATGAGTACTCCCAAGTCCTTTTCCACTCAGATTTTTGATTTTTTTTTTTCTCTCTCCATTTAGAAAATGGTCTACCATTTTTTTTATTTCTACCGAAGAGCATGACCATACAATTCTGGACACTGTATTCCATCTGTCACTTCTTTGCCCATTCTCGTAATCTGTCTTAAGTCCTTCTGTAGCCTGTCTGCTTCCTCAACACAACCTGCCTCTCCACCTATCTTCATATCATCAGCAAATTTGGCCACAAAGCCATCAATTTCATCATCCAAATGATTGACATATAATGAGAAAATAAGTGGTCCCCAACACAGAACCCTGTGGAAAACACGAGTCACTGGCAGCCAACCAGAAACCAAATCAGCCAATCTTCTGTCCATGCTGGTATCTTTCCTGTAATACCATGGTTATTAACTTGTTAATCAGCCTCGTGTGTGGCAACTTGTCAAAGGCCTTCTGAAAATCCAAGTACACAACATCAACTGATTTCTCCTTTGACTATCCTGCTTGCTATTTCTTCAAAGAATTCCAAAAGATTTGTCAGGCAAGATTTTCCCTTGAGGACACCATACTGACTAAGGCCTATTTTATCATGTGCCTCCAAGTACCCTGAGACATTCTTAATAATCAGCTCCAACATCTTCCCAACCATTGAGGTCAGATTAACTGGCCTATAGTTTCCTTTCTTCTGCCTCTCTCCATTCCAGTCCTCTGAAACCATGACAAAATATGTTGATTCTTGAAAGATTATTTCTAATGCATCCACAACCACCTCCGCTACCTCTTTCAGAACACTGGGGTGTAGACCATCTAGTTCAGGTAATTTATCTATTTTCAGACCTTTCAGTTCCCAAGTACCTACTCCTTAGTGATGGCAACTTCACTTGCTTCTGCTCCTGACACACTCGAATGTCCAGCATCCTGCTAGTGTCTTCCTCAGGGAAGACTGATGCAAAGTACTTAGTTCATCCACCATTTCCTTGTCCCCCATTACTACTTCTTGAGCATATTTTCCAGTGGACCGATATCTACTCACCTCTTCTACTCTTCATATACCTGAAGAAACTTTGGGTATCCTCTTTAATGTTATTGGCTAGTTTGCCTTTGTATTCCACCTTTTCCTTCATTAAGATTTTTTTAGTTGCCTTTGGTTTTTAAAAGCTTCCCAATCCTCTAACTTCCCACTAATTTTTGCTCTATTATATGCCCTCTCTTTGGTTTTTATGTTGGCTTTGACTTTGACTTCCCTTGTCAGCCATGGTTGCATTCTGCTTTTAGAATACTACTACTTTGGGATGCATCTATCCTGCACCTTTTCAATTGCTCCCAGAAACTTCAGCCATTGCTATTCTGCCGCCATCTCTGCTAGTGTCCCCTTGCAATCAATTTTGGCCAGCTCCTCTCTCATGCCTCTGTACTCCCCTCTATTACTGATACATATGACATTAGCTTCTCATTGCAGGGGTGAATTCAGTCATATTATGATCATTGCCCATGAAGGGTTCCATTACTTTAAACTCTCTAATCAATTCTGTTCATTGCACTACATCAAGTGCAGAATAGTTGATTCTCTTCATGGGCTCAACCATGATCTGCTCTCAAAAGCCATCTTGTAGGTATTCTACAAATTCCCCCTCTTTGGACCCACCACCACCCTGATTTTCCCACCTACCTGCATATTACTGCCTGTGTCACGTGATGGTGAGTACAGGAATAGAGTGAGGCAGAGGATAAACAGGTGACTGAGGGATTGGAGCAGGGGCAGTGATTCTAGATTTCTGGATCATTGGGACCTCTTTTGGGTCAGGGGTGACCTGTACAAAAAGGACGGGTTGCACTTGAATCCCAGGGGGGACCAATATCCTGGCAGGGAGGTTTGCTAAGGCTATCTGGGAGAATTTAAACCAGGATTGCTGGGGGGAGGGAACCAAACTGAAGAGACCGAGGAAGAGGCGGTTGGCTCACAAATAAAAAATTGAAGACAGTGTGAAGAGGGAGGATAGGCAGGTGATGAAGAACGGATGCGCTCACACCAATGGTTTGAGATGTGCCTATTTTAATGCAAGGAGTATTATGAACAAAGTGGGGTGAGCTTAGAGCATTGATCAGTACTTGGAGATGTGATGTTGTGGCCGTTACAGAGACTTGGATGGCTCAGGGGCAGGAATGGTTACTTAGAGTGCCAGGCTTTAGATGTTTCAGAAAGGACAGGGAGGGAGGCAAAAGAAGTGGGGGCATGGCACTGTTGATCAGAGATAATGTCACGGCTGCAGAAAAGGAGGAAGAGATGGAGGGATTGTCTACAGAGTCTCTGTGGGTGGAAGTTAGGAATAGCAAGGGGTCAATAAATCTACTGGGTATTTTTTATAGACCACCCAATAGTAACAGGAACATCGAGGAGTAAATGGGGAGACAGATTCTGCAAAGATGTAATAATAACAAGGTTGTCGTGGTGGGAGATTTTAATTTCCCAAATATTGATTGGCATCTCCCTAGAGTGAGGGGTTTAGATGGGGTGGAGTTTATTAGGTGTGTTCAGGAAGGTTTCTTGACACAATTGTAGCCTTATCTACATAAAGGAGAGACTTTATGTAGTACTTGATCTGGTATTGGGAAATGAACCTGGTCAGGTGTCAGATCGCTCAGTGGGAGAGCATTTTGGAGATAGTGATCATAATTCTATCTCCTTTACCTTAGCATTGGAGAGGGATAGGAATAGATAAGTTAGGAAAGTATTTAATTGGGAGTAAGGGGAAATATGAGGCTATCAAGCAGGAACTTGGAAGCCTAAATTGAAAACAGATGTTCTCAGGGAAATGTATGGAAGAAATATGGCAAATGTTCAGGGGATATTTGTGTGGAGTTCTGCACACGTACGTTCTAATGAAACGGAAAGGATGGTAGGGTACAGGAACCGTGGTGTATAAAGGCTTTCGTAAATCTAGTCAAGAAGAGAAGAAAAGAAAGGCTCACGAAAGGTTCAAAACACTAAGTAATGATAGAGATCTAGAAAATTATAAGGCTAGCAGGAAGGAGCTTAAGAAAGAAATTAGGAGAGCCAGAAGGGGCCATGAGAAGGCCTTGGTGGACAGAATTCAGTTAAACCCCAAGACATTCTACAAGTATGTGAAGAGCAAGAGGATAAGACGTGAGAGAATAGAACCAATCAAGTGTGACAGTAGAAAAGTGTGTATGGAACCGGAGGAGATAGCGGAGGTACTTAATGAATACTTTGCTTCAGTATTCGCCACAGAAAAGGATCTTGGCAATTGTAGGGATGACTTACAGCGGACTGAAGAGCTTGAGTACGTAGATATTAAGAAAAAGCATGTGCTGGAGCTTTTGGAAAGCATCAAGTTGGATAAGTCACTGGGACCAGATGAGATGTACCCCAGGCTACTGTGGGAGGCAAGGGAGGAGATTGCTGAGCCTCTGGCGATGATCTTTGCATCATCAATGGGGATGGGAGAGGTTCCGGAGGATCGGAGGGTTGTTGATGCTGTTGCCTCATTCAAGAAATGGAGTAGAGATGGCCCAAGAAATTATAGACCAGTGAGTCTTACTTCAATGGTTGATAAATTGATGGTGAAGATCCTGAGAGGCAGGATTTATGAACATTTGGAGAGGCATAATATGATTAGGAATAGTCTTTGTGAAAGGCAGGTCGTGCCTTACGAGCCTGATTGAATTTTTTGAGGATGTGACTAAACACATTGATGAAGGTAGAGCAGAAGATGTAGTGTATATGGATTTCAGCAAGGCATTTGACAAGGTACCCCATGCAAGCGTTATTGCGAAAGTAAGGAGGCATGGGGACTTGTCCAAGGGTACCTTGCTTTGTAGATCCAGAACTGGCTTGCCCAGATGGCTTATGTTCTGCATGGAGGTCGGTGAGCAGTGGTGTGCCTCAGGGATCAGTACTGGGACCCCTTCTCTTCGTGATTTTTATAAATGACTTGGATGTGGAAGTGGAGGGGTGGGTTAGTAAATTTGCTGGTGACACAAAGATTGTGTGTGTTGTGGATAGTGTGGAGGGCTGTCAGAGGTTACAGCGGGACATTGATAGGATGCAAAAGTGGACTGAGAAGTGGCAGATGGAGTTCAACCCAGATAAGTGTGAGGTGGTTCATTTTGGTAGGTCAAATATGATGGCAGAATACAGCATTAATGGTAAGACTCTTGGCAGTGTGGAGGATCAGAGGGATCTTGGGGTCCGAGTCCATAGGACACCCGAAGATGCTGCACAGGTGGTTAAGGCTATGGTGAATTGTCCTTCATCAATCGTGGGATTGAGTTTAAGAGCTGAGAGGTAATGTTGCAGCTACATAGGACCCTGGTCAGACCCCACTTGGAGTACTGTGCTCAGTTCTGGTCACCTCACTACAGGAAGGACGTGCAA
This sequence comes from Mobula hypostoma, assembly GCF_963921235.1. Taxonomy (NCBI): domain Eukaryota; kingdom Metazoa; phylum Chordata; class Chondrichthyes; order Myliobatiformes; family Myliobatidae; genus Mobula; species Mobula hypostoma. Next base: position 211,316,100 of record NC_086098.1, on the reverse strand, counting down.
ACCATAGAAAGGGTGCAGAGGAGATTTAGAAGGATGTTGCCTGGATTGGGGAGCGTGCCTTATGAGAATAGGTTGAGTGAACTTGGTCTTTTCTCCTTGGAGCGATGGAGGATGAGAGGTGACCTGATAGAGGTGTACAAAATAATGAGAATTGATTGTGTGGATAGTAGAGGCTTTTTCCCAGGTCTGAAATACTTCCTCCTTTTCTGCAGCGGTGACACTGTCCCTGATCAACAGTGCCACGCCCCCACCTCTTTTGCCTCCCTCCCTGTCCTTTCTAAAACATCTAAAGCCTGGCACTTGAAATAGCCATTCCTGCCCCCGCACCATCCAAGTCTCACTAATGGCCACAACGTCATAGCTCCAAGTGCTGATGCACGCTCTAAGCTCATCTGCTTTGTTCATAATACTCCTTGCATTAAAATAGACACATCTATTGTAAATCTGGTCAGCTCCATCTTGGGTACTAGCCTACAAAGTATGCAGGACGTCTTTAGGAAGCAGTGTCCCAGAAAGGCAGCGTCCATTATTAAAGACCTCCAGCACCCAGGGCATGCCCTTTTCTCACTGCTACCATCAGGCAGGAGGTACAGAAGCCTGAAGGCACACACTCAGCGATTCAGGAGCAGCTTCTTCCCTGCTGCCATCTGATTCCTAAATGGACTTTGAAGCTTTGGACACTACCTCACTTTTTTTAATATGCAGTATTTCTTTTTTGGCGCATTAAAAAAAAATCTATTCAATATATGTAATTGATTTACTTGTTTATTTATTGTATTTTTATTTTTTCTCTCTCTGCTAGATTATATATTGAACTGCTGCTGCTAAATTAACAAATTTCACATCACTTGCCAGTGATAATAAACCTGATTCTGATTCTGTTCTCGAACCATCGGTCTGAGCGCGTACCTTCTCTATCACCTGCCTATCCTCCCTTTCGCACTGTCTCCAAGCTTTCTCTATTTGTGAGCTAACCTCCCTTTCCTCCGTCACATCAGTTCGATTCCCACCCCACCCCCCCAGCAATTCGAGTTTAAGCTCTCCCTAATAGTCATAGCAAATCTCCCTGCCAGGATATTGGTCCCCTGGGATTCAAGTGCAACCCGTCCTTTTTGTACAGGTCACGCCTGCCCCAAAAGAGGTCCTAATGATCCAGAAATCTGAATCCCAGCCCCCTGCTCCAATTCCTCAGCCATGCATTAATCCTCTACCTCATTCTATTCCTGTACTCACTGTCACATGGCACAGGCTGTAATCCCGAGATTGCTACCATTTGAGGTCCTACTTCTCAACTTCTTTCCTAACTTTCTATCGTCTGTTTTCAGGACTTCCTTCCTTTTCCTGCCTTAAGTCATTGGTCCCAATATGTACCATGACCTCTGGGTGTTCTCCTTCCCACTTCAGGATATCGTGGACACAATCAGAAACATCCTGCACCTCGGAGGCAAGCTACCATCCTTGTTTCTTTCCTGTGACCACAGAATCGCCTGTCTGACCCCCTAACTATATAGTCCCCCCCCCCCGTCACTGCTGCCATCCTTTTCCTTTCCCTACCCTTCTGAGCCACAGGGCAAGATTCTGTGCCAGAGACACGACCACAGGAGTACTTATTGTTAAGAGGGACAGCCACTGGGGTACTCTCTAGCATCTGCCTCTTGCCCTTCCCTCTCCTGACTGTTACCCACTTAGCTGTCTCCCCAGGCCCCGGAGTGACTACCTGCTTATAGCTCCTCTCTATCACTTCCTCACTCTCCCTGATCAGATGAAGGTCATCGAGCTGCAACTCCAGGACCTTCCATGTCTGACACCGAGCACAGAAAACTGGCCTCACACACATACTTCCTATCTGTAGTCTACACAGATAACCTACCTCGCCCTGACCTGTTATCGCCAAAGTCCCGTTGAGCCAAAGCTTTCCTACTCTGTCTCCCTCTACTCTGTCGCCCACTCCTCCGATGCCCACTTTATAAATGGTAAGACTCTTGGCCGTGTGGGGAATCAGGTACATGGAGCTGAGAAAAATAGGTAATTTCTCAGGTAAGGACATGTTCAACACAACTTTGTGGGCTGAAGGGCCTGTATTGTGCTGTAGGTTTTCTATGTTTCTATATTAAAATCCCCCATTACTATTGTACAATCCTTTTCTATCTCCCACTTTAATTTATAGCCTTCAACTTAGCTACCTTTCAGAGGTCTGTATATAACTTCCATCAGGATCTGTTCACCTTTGCAGTTTCTTGGCTCCACCAACAATGATTCTACACCTTCTGCCTCCAGGAGTTATAGTATTTGTAGGACATATGATACAAGCCAGGCAAGAAATTGTCTGTGCCCCTATCATACACTATTTATAGGACTTAACATATAGACTAGTGCAGAATTGGGCATGGTTATTTGTATATACACTTTATGCATCACCATTGATAACTTTTCTATCACTTCTATTAAGTTGTCAAAAAAGGCAGGTTAAAAGTTGCATTTTTTTAAAAAAGGTATAATTTTGGAAGATCCTTATCCATTTCTGGAGGGGGGTGGTCATTTTAAAAGAACTTGTTTCTCATTCAAGCTGAATAATTTAAATCTTAACAGCAAATTGGCCAGTATTGAGATCCTCCTCTCAAGTTAATTGCCATTTGCTTTCTAAATTTTCCTTGGAATGCTTCCCACTGCTTCTCATCGATCTACTACCATCAAGTTTGCTGTTTCTGCATAGTTTAATTGTTTCAAACATTGTATCAGTCGTTTAATCTTCCTTTTGAAGTACAGATGGAGCAACTTTTTTTTGAAAGTTGCAAATATTTAAACTAATATTGGTCCGATAATGCACCACCAGCTAGTTCTCTAAATGAATTGCAACTGGGACAATTTTTGCTATGTACATAGTGACATGCTCCAAGCAGCATTTCAGAAGCTGATTTGTAAGGTAGCATTTTTGTCACAGCATGCAACAGGAAAGTTTTTACTTAAAATTTGATCCCTGTGACTAAACTCAGTTGCAAAGTTAGATGTGAACTTCACTGTTCTGGGTTATTTAAGCAACGTGTTCCTTATTTTCTACTGGATCAGAGGATCTTAGCGATCAGTTTGGTCCAGAAAGGGATAGAAAAGAAATGTTGCTCTTCCTAACTCTTTATTGAGATATATATATCTTAATCATATTATACAGTTTAGTTTTTAGGGTGGGTTCCATTAACTGTTGCTACTATTATCTCTGCCCATAGCACTAGATGTTGGCCATCTGTTTTGTGATGATATGCACCTTCCTGATTTCCACTCCCATTTTCAGAATAAAGTACTGACCCAGAATTAAAGACTGGGTGTATGGCACTGTGGTTGGGTTCACCATCTTTCACATTGTCACCCAAATATTATTAAACTTAGTTTTTTGAATGATGAGATCTGCCCTTTTAATAACAAGAAAATCTAGGCTAGAGTATGGCTGACTTTGATTTCCCTGCTTTTAGTAAACAGATTTTAAAAGAGGGTAGAAGTTTAAAAAATATCTTATAATAATTATACAGATGGTCTGGAAAATGGGTAAAAATAATCTGAGAACAATTATTCAATTGGGTTATAGAATGCTTACACGTTCTTGCTAAATTAATGGTTAACCTGCAATTATAAAGTAGGCCATATTTTGTAGAGAAAGAAACTTTTTTTGTACTGTTCAAATGAGCTTGAATTGCACAACTGAGTTGGATCTTTAAATTTGTACATTAGTGTTGTCTATTTTTTTTGTTTTAGAAACATTGGTTCTAGTTAACGTGGGATGTTTTGTGCTTCCATAAAGCAGGTGCTGGTAATTCTGAAATGAAAATGAACGCTAAGTATTCAGCAGATTAGGCATAATCTGGGGACAGAAATAAGTTAACATTTTGGGTCAATGCATGTATATTTCTAATTGGCTATTTTCCTCTATTTCTCCTAGCTGTTGCTGAAGCTTTATTGTTCTGGCCTAAGACAGGGAAAATTTAGCATAATAACCAAGGATTGGCTACAGTATGGGATCCACCATGTATAACTTACAACCCATATTAGACTAAACAGTGAAAAACTGTTGTATGTTTTTAGGTGCTGTTCAAGTTCCTGCAGGTTCCTTTATCAGGGCTCCTCCTTGTCTGATTAAAGTGGAAGTAAGCGACCATGGAGAACGACCAGCAGGAAGTACTGCACAGTTTCTTACCCCATCAACTGTGGCTTCAATCATGCCACCTATATTGGCACCTCCACCCCGTCGCACACCTAAACAACACAACTGTCCTACTTGTGGAAAGAGCTTCTCCTCAGCAAGTGCTCTCCAGATTCACGAACGCACGCACACTGGTGAAAAGCCATTTGCATGCACCATCTGTGGAAGAGCTTTTACAACGAAAGGAAATCTCAAGGTAACTTGTTCAGATTGAAGAAAAAATGCTTCAGTGCATGTTAAAAGTCTTAAGTAATGGCCTGGATTTTCTGGTCAGTAGCAAAGAAACATTGCTTGTCGTTCGCCTGGTTGACGCCTATCCACATAGATTGCTCTGGTTTCTGGGGCTGATCTGTACTAATCCGGCATCCAGTCCAGCAGCTTCTGCAGGGGACCTTTGGCATCTGGACAAGAAACAGCAAGGCTCTTCAACTAGTCACTTTAAGAGGCATGGAGTCTAAACTAGAACTATAAATTAGGAAGCATAAATTAATTGTAAATCATAAAGGAAGCCTTACATAAGAATTACAAAGATAGAGACTTAATTTTAGACAGTAATTTTCAACTTCTTGAACCAAAGAATGAATTCATTATAAAATTTCATTTCCCCAGGTAGTTTGTTTGTTTTTTTTTCTTTGACAGTTATACTGTTTAAAAATTCACTTCCTCCTGAGTCGAAAATACCAGTTTTATGGCAGAGTTAGTGGACAGCTTGAAGCAAGTACCCAAAGATTCAAAACGATGTTTTGCAGTGTTGCGTCTATTGGCCCAGCCCTGCAAGAAGCAGGAGATTTTTATCAATAACTGGATCACTGAATTTAATTGAACATGTGCATACCATAGAAGTTGCTGACAGATTTTGCCTTGTACAACAGATTGTGCTGATGGTCCCAGCATTTTATCAAAACAGATATAATTCGGGCAAAGTTAATCTGCATCTCGATGAAATGTTTTTTTAAAAGTAATTTTGGGCAAATTTTCAACAGTATTTTTGGGCAAATGTGCTACCTAAGGTGGTACTGGGTAGCATGGACACGAGTTACAACAGGTTTGATCTCTGGTCTGTGGTGAATTAACTGATCTCAATACAGAGGTGGTAAAATTTGCTTTATTGCTCCAGTAGAGGGGTAAATATTGCAGTTTTTACAGTTGATAAACACTCTGCAGCAAAGAGTACAGAAATAAATTCATGTTGGGTGAAGAGCTAACTCTCAGTTGTATTGTGATCTTGCTCTTTTCTCATTGGCATGAACTGAACTTCAGTAAATTGAGGAAAGTTCATACCATTGAAGAGAACTGTTCTCAAATCTGCTATTTTAAACAAATGTGGGAATCCGTGACTAGAAAAGCATCTTTAATGCATGCTTATTAGAAGGGAGAGAAAATTGCATCCTTTTATATGCAGAGTCAACACCTAAATAATATTTAACTCCCCTTGATTCTAGTTAGAGAGTGACTGCTGCTGGAACTTTGCAACTAGTTTGTACAAATTAGTCACTTAGTAACTAAGATGCACTTTTGTTTTGTAGGTCCACGTTGGAACTCACATGTGGAATAATTCAGCTAGACGTGGGAGACGACTTTCGCTGGATAGTCCTATGATACTGATCGGCAATGACCCAAAGAAGATTTCTGAGATGTTCCCGAAGGATCTAATGGCCCCATCAATGAATATTGAACCATCCGTTTGGAACCAATACACCACTGTGCTTACTAACGGCTTAGCTCTGAAAACCAATGAGATCTCAGTGATTCAGAATGGTGGTATCCCTCCCATCACGGTTAGTGTGGGAAGTGGTTCTGCTGAAAGCACCAGCACTGCGGTTTCCAAAATGGATCCATCCCAGTCTGGCATCAACCCAGCAATTGCTGACGAGGAAAAACCTAGCTCTGAAAGTGTTTCAGCACCTCACTTTCCACATTTTGTGGAAGAAAGCAAAATAGCTGTTAATTAATAAAGACATTCTAGCAAATGTGCAGAGTAGAGTAGGTTTTAGATTTAGGTTTTATGAAAAATAACAACCACAGACCTCAATATGGCTACTATTTTCATATAATCCTCAAATATGTAAAATAGTTTTTTTACTGTAGCTGTCTCTAACAAAACTGCTGGGTACCTCCCTGAATTTGTGTTATGAGTACAATCATTGCTTTGCAAATTTAGTATATAAAACTCTCTGGGATTTATCTTTAAAAAAAGCGGGTCTTGCAAAGTGAAGCGTTTACAATATGACTTAAGTTTACAATATTTGAAGTGTACAGCCTCTTTCTCATGAATTTTTACTGCAAATTCCTTATGAATCCAAAGATTGAAATAAGTTCTGCAACTAGTGATAGTTTTGAAATTAGTAGAAATTGAAATGAATTGTTTCCATAAACTACTATAGATATGTCTTTGAGAATGTGTGTATTTGTATTTTGCTGTTTATACATTAACCATTTATGCGGGTAACTGTTCTAGAATGTCAATTGGTGCCACCTATCTACAATTTGACAACTGATCCATCAAAAAAATCTTGAATGAACTCTTGTTTTAAATAAAATACTAGAAAAAAAGATGTGTGTTTATAGGATTATGTATTTGGTGAGTTAAGCGTCCTTGTGTTTCTTTGGATTACTAGTCCAGGATTATAATAACCAGTTGAACAAATCCTCTGATACTCAGCTAGGGAGATTTTGGTATTTTTGGAACTGAGCAACATGAGGAGAGTTAAGTGATAGGAATGACATTTTCTTTCCAAGCTGAAGAAACAGTTTCAGTAATACAATTCACCTCGCTGTGTGTAAACTGGACCGTCAGAATAATCCTGATCAATGTGGCACTATATTCCAGTAACCTTGTTCATTATGAGGAAGGGAAGAATTGGGCTGTGATACCCTCCAGAAAATTAACTTTCACATGCTATCAAGTAAAGATGCCAATGACACAAGGGTTTGTAGGCATCTACAGAATAATGATCTGGCATAAGTTGTGGCATCGAGAGAAGACAAAGGCAAAATTTTTATAGAAAAATGCGCACCCTTTCCAGGACTGAAACTTTTGAAGCTAATCAATATTATTTCTATATGAAGATGTACATTAATTTCTATATGAAAATAATGCATGGACTTGGATAAATTAATAAAGTTATTTGGTCTTAGTATGTTTTTGCTGGGTGGATATGAAGAAAATGGCAAGAGGTGAACCTCCATAGAAACAAAGTCACATTGACATAAACCATCCAATTGGATATTTGTGATATGGTAGAATTGGCAGCTACCTATGTTAGTTACGAAGGATGATGTATACCCCTATATATGTAGGAGGGGGAAATACAAATGATTTCTAAATTTTGAAATATCCAACTTGTTTAAATTTGAATTTGCCTTTTCCTTCTGTTTAATTGTGAGTAAAACAAGAGTGCATTCTTGATTAACTTAATCATATCCTGGTTAAAACCAGGTAACTTGTTTGGATGGTGCACCATTTGTGATTTAGCCAAAGGAGACCCACGTGTAGCATATGAGGGAAGTGGGGAGGGTGGGCCCCAGAACTTGAAGTAATTTTGTTAACTACCTCACTTTCTAATTTACTTGTTTTGTGTGTTTTTTGTGTTTTGTTTTGGTCATGCTGGTTACTTTTTTTGTAGACTATGACCAATTTTTGTAACAAGAACTGGCTTGAAGTAGATGCCTTGTGCAGTTGGAAACCAGTAAATGGACCAAGTTTGTTCTCTTTCGTTGACAGATTGGAAACATTTTTTTTAATGAAATTCTCTTGACCTTTTCTGTGTGCTATAGTTTAACACTGAATGTACAACTGGAGTGCTGAACAAAATGGACACTGCCTTTTGGCTTACAGATGGAATAGTTTGGGACTTAGAAGACTGAGTAAAATTTCATTGCCTATGTGGAAGAGTATGCTACCATTTCAGTGCAGTGTTTTCTTTGGAAGATTTGAAATGACTGCTTCACTTTTGGCCTATTTTGATTTCAGTTTAATGGTGCTTTCATGGGTAGAGGACTGATATAAGGGTAACTGTGAATCTACAGAATCTAAATGGTTTACATGATAAATGGATTTTTTTGTTACGACATGTTGTCTTGAATATGCTGTCTTTTCATGAATGTTTTAGCAACTTTCTTTAGTACATCTGAATGTAAACTTGATTCTTTCTGGCATATGGGAATAAATGCAGAATAGCATTGTCACAATCACAGGTGTTGTTATCTTTGTGTGTAATAATTAAGTCTTAATTGAACATTCAAAACAGTCACCAATAATCTTATGACCTGATGGTGATTTTTGTTTTAAAACAGAAAATGTTGTGTTTGCTCCCTTATATTAGCTGTTCTTCAGTAGTTTTGAGAGAGCTCCAGTTTATTTCACTATCTGTGGTTTGGGGGCTGAAAAAAAATCAAGCATTTCCACTGTTCTCTCATTATACTGCTGTGTTTTCCAAGCTCCTGTGAAGGTGAAACCTCACCTGAACACTCAATCTGTGAACAGTGATCATGCAGGTAAATGCTTCTATTCAGGGCATCAATAGAATATGCCATCTGCAAAAAAAAAAGAGGAAACGAAGAGTAAATAAGATTGTTACTTGTAGAAAATGCATGAATGTTTATTCCATGATTGCTGACCATTTTTATTATATTTTTTGATGCATGCTATTGAGCCATTCTTTACAGAATCCAAATCTCTTTTGCGTAAGAATTGTACTTTGTTTAGTGAGATGACAATGAAAATTAATTGCTGGGATGAAGTGTAAGTTCTGTTGGAAAGATATGAAGTTCTAATTGTATATCATAATCACTAAATATTTAGCTTTTTTTGTATCATCCTGGTCGTTAATACAGTTTATGTTGCACTTGAACAGATGCTAAACTAAAGTCAGTGTAATTCTATCTTTTTTAATTTGACAAATAAGGGATATTTTATATAAAGTTTCACTTTGAACATGTTTTTAAGATCAGTATGAATTTTATCATTGCCTGCAAATTCAAATTATTCCCTAATATGTTGAATTAAAAGTACCATAAAAGTTTAAGTAATGCTTTATTTCCAAGTATTGCAATTCTTTTGACTGAAGCCAGGTTTCTGTTTATTTCAATGAATTAATATTTTTTAAAATCTGTTATAAATCCAACTTGTATAATTTTGCCTTTAATTCTAGATCAATCAATAATGAATGACGTATTGAGTATAATTATTCTTTTAAAATCATTTTTTGGTACTGTAGCCATATACTTGATCCTTCTGGCATTGGAATAGTGTTGAAAGTCATTAATTAAAGCTGTCACAAGAATATCCCTTCTCCAGCAGAATCTCCAACAAATCAGAAATGTTGTGTCATTTTCTGAGCTACAGAATACCTAATTTTTAGAAGGTGTTTGGTAATTTAACCAACAGTGTCAAAAACCAATGTAGAAAGTGAGTGGATGACGCTACTCACTTTTGCTCATTTTGTTTTTGGCGGTGGGGAGGCACTTAATCTGTTCCTAGGCCTAGAAATATGAGCTTGGTTTTAAACTAAATACTTAATTGAGTTTCTTCGGCCACTTGCAAATTTAGGTCCCAGCAGCTTTAAAGGTGCAATTTTTTTTAAAGGAGTTTTATAAATTGTTTCAAATCACCATAGATTAGTGTCTAAGAATATAGTATTAATTAGATTATTATTCATTGAGTGCTTCAGCATAAAAACAAGTCCTTTGGCCTAAAATTTCCATTGACCTGCACCTGGACGAGGGCCTTCCGTACCCCTCGCATACACGTATTTATCCAAACTCCTCTTAAATGCTGCAATTGAACTCATTAGCCATGACTGCCTGCAGCTCATTCTACACTCACATCACCCACTGAGTGAAGATAGTCCCCTCAAATATTTCACCTTTCATCCTTAATGTATGACCTCTATTTCAAATTTCACTCAATCTCATTGTGGGGAAAGCCTATTTATTAACCATATCTAGAGCCCTCATAATTTCATATACCTCTGTTCCCTGGAGTGCAGGAGAATAAGGAGAGACTTTATAACTTCCTAATCTATTCACTTTCCCTATAACTCTGGTCTTCAAGTCCCAGCAGAATCCTTGTAAGTTTCAATCTTTGTAGAAATGAGAGATTTAGCTTTGTCATGTGTACATGGAAGCATACAATGAAATATGTCGATTGCATCCTCCCAAAATGAAACATTTCATACTTGTCTGCATTAAATTCATTTGCTGTTTTTCCAGCTGGTCCAGATCCTGCTGCAAGCTTTGATAACTTTCCACACTGTCCACTATGCCCCCTATTGTGTCATCTGTAATTTGCTGATCTAGATCATTGATTATGGTGACAAGTAACAACAGACCCAGAACCAATTCCTGCAGCACTCCACTCAGCAAAGCAACCCTCTACTACGACTCTGGCTTCTCCCTCTAAGCGAACATTGAATCCTGAATGACAATGAGCCTTCTGGACCAGCCTACAAAGCAGAACTTTGTCAAAGGCCTCTCTTAAAGTTTGTGTAGACATTATCCACCGCCTTTCAATTATCAACTTTCCTGGTAGAGTCCTCTTTAAAAAAATCTGTAAGTTTGCTTATTCTTTAGAGATGAATTGGTTGAAGGCTCTTTTTCTATGTTTATTGATCATGATTTGTTCACAATGGGTCAATTATTATACTAAGGTAAAGTGAAAGGTTTTGTTTCCCATGCCATCCAGCGAGATTATTCAACAGAAATACATCAAAGTTCCAAAAAAGGCATTAACAGAATGCAGAACATAGTGTTGCAGATATAGGAAGGTGAAGAGCAGGTGGGCAAATAAAATGCAAATGCCAATGATGTCGATTCAGCGATCGAGTTTACACCACTTACTATACAAGAGGTCCCTTTCAAGAATGATATAACAGATGGAAACAATCCTTGAGCCTGGTAGTATGTATTTTCAAGCATTTGAATCTTCTGCCCAATTTGAAGGGGAGAGGAGAGAGAATGACGCACTGCAGTGAGAATTTATTTTATTCTGTTGATTGCTTTCCTGAGGCAGCAGGAAATATCAATTGAGTTGGTGGAGAGTGAACTGGTTCTTGTGATAGATCAAGCTGTGTTCTGAATTCTGAAATTTCTTGCAATCCCAGGGAGAGCAGTTGTCATACCAAGCACGAAGCATCTTGATAGGATCCTTTCTGTAGTGTGTCTATAAAAATTTGGTGAAGGTCATCAGGGACTAGCTTTTGGGATATAAAGGTGTTGGTTTGTTTTCTTGCCATAGTATCTATGGTTGGACCAGGACGAGCTAGGAACTTGAAGCTCTCCACCATATCCACCAAAGCATCATTGATGCAGACAGGGTTGCGTCAATGACCAGCTTTTCTGTTTTACAGATATTAAGAAGTTGCCATGGTACCACTCTAAACTCTGTACCTTTTTTTATATATAGGGCTGAGCATATGCATTCTAACTAGAAAGCAAAAAAAAAACATGAAAATGCTGTAATTGTGAAATATAAACAAAGTGATGGGAAAAACCAAGATGCTGAGACAGTGATAATGGAGAAAAAAAAAGATTTGATGTCTTGGCCCTTAATCAGAACTTCAGTGGTGAAAGGTCATCAATCTGAAACATTAATTTAGTTTTTTTCCATGGAAGCTTCGTTAATTGCTGAATAGTTCCGGTACTTTTTTATTATTAGTTTAAAAATGGATTGCATGATATTGTTGTAAAGTGCTTAGCGAGCAATTTTAACATCACCTAGAAATTATCTAAAGAACTGTACTCTGGGTAATTTATGCCAGATGTGAAATTGGTCTGGTATTACTGATTGCCATTATATTATACACTCAGTGGCCACTTTAAGTACAGGACATAATTTTTTTTTAAAAAGTGGTCACTGAGCGTATATTTGTGGTCTTCTGCTGTTTTAGCCCATTCACTTCAAGGTTCGATGTGTTGTGCTTTAAGAGATGCATTGTTGTAATGCATGGCTATTTGAGTTACTTTCACCTTCCTGTCAGCTTGAACCAGTCTGGCCATTTTCCTCTGAAATCTCTCATTAACAGCGCACTTTTGCCCAACAAACTGCTGCTCAGTGGATGTTTTGTTTTTTGCACCATTCTCTGTAATCTTGAGAGACTGTTGTGTGTGAAAACCCAAGGAGATCAGCAGTTTCTGAGATACTCAAACGACTCTGTTTGGCACCAACAGTTATTCCACGGTCAAAGTCACTTAGGTCACATTTCTTTCCCATTCTGATGTTTGGTCTGAACAACAACTGAACCTCTTGACCATGCCTATACGCCTTTATGCACATAGTTTCTGCCAATTGGCTGATTAGGTATTTGCATTAACAAGCAGGTGTACCTAATAAAGTGGCCATTGAGTGTATCTATCAAATGATGTGTTATGTCCACTAGACCATATAAATGGCTCCTTATTAGTTTTGCCACGATAGATATTAAACAGTCTTACTAGTACTAGATTCTCTGCTTTTCTCTTTAAAGAGGTAAAGTCACCCAAATCTCAAGTAATCTAAGGTCTAACTGGCCTTCACTGCCCAGTGTTCAAACATCTTCCAATGTCCATGCAGATTATGCTGCTGAGAACGTTGAATATTTCATCCAATATTTAGGTATTGAGATACTCATTAAATGGGTGCCTGTCTTACTGGAGGCATCATTATGGCCATGACTGGCCACTTTGGTTGGGTGTTAGATCAGTGAACAGGAGCGGGGAAACATTTATAGGGGGTATTCAGAGGTGGCATGTCCTTTGAACCTCTCCAGTGAACATCAATGATCACCAACATACATGACCTTCTGCAGGACAATTTTCAGTAACGATCTTGAGCTGAACTTGTTTTCTCTATAGAGACCAAGGTCATATTGACCCTCAACTTCCACACCACAGGAACTTTCCAAATGGCAGAAAATTTCTGCTGTGTCTACAATTTTTCTGAATATCGTAGTAGGCCTTTTCGAATGCTGTATTTGCAAAGAAATGTTTCCAAATGCTCATGGAATGGCATTTTGGACCACCTTTGTTTTAGAGTTCATGCCTGTAATGTTTAGAGAGTGCTAGGTACATGGATCGGACTGCTTAAGGTGGTAGTGGAAAAAGATGTAATAGTGATTAAGAGGCTTTTAGATAAGCACCTGAATTTACAAGAGATGGAGGGATTAGTTTAACTCGGCATCTTGTGTAAAACAAATATTGTTGGCAAAATGGCCATTCCTGATTTGGGTGGCTTTTACGGTGTTGAAGAACCATACTTGTCACTGTGTCTTGCCGAGTCTCCTAAGCTCCCTCCAACTACTGTTCTTTGTTTCTTCCTGGATCTGAACCTTCAAGTATATATTCCTTTCCATTGAATAAAAACGATACTTCTAATCCAAGAGTGCATTGTGTATATTGTTGATTATCTCCTCAATCTCTGTGCTATTCTCATCAAATTATTTATGATTATTTTTAGCAGAGAAGCTGAGACTGTTCATTATGGAAGCCCATAATCTGTGAAGGCTTTGCAGTTCCTGCAGACTGGGAGTTTACAGTGAAATGCTGCCTAAGAAAACTTGTCTTTGAAAGCTTGTATATTAATCTTACTGCGGCAGTGCTCCATTGACACAGATATTTTGGGGCAAGGTAGATGGAAATAAAGATGGATTGGACAGTTGTCAGTCATTCAACTATAAGCACCTCTCGTGTTTGGGGTGAGCAGCTTTGTGGCCTTTAACTTGGTTGATTATAAAATAATAGGAGCCATTGCATAGACTGACCACTAGAGCTTGTCCCTCTGAAACAGTGTTCACTTTGACAAGGCCACAGTCCAACCACACCTTGCCAGAGGGCAGCAACCCTTCCCATCGCTGTATTGAAGTCACCCTGGAGGATCATCTTGTCTCCCACTTGGAATAGATATTTGACATTTTTTTTTATATATGAAAGGAAGACTTGCATTTATACAATGAATCACAAAGATATTTAACCGCCCCCTCCCTCCTCTCTCAAACAATAAACAAGTCTTGATCATAAAGTGAAAGCCTAATCTTTAAGCTTGTAATTACTGGAATTGTAGGGAATTATATTTATTGGTGTGTATAACTTTATAATGTAGAAGCATAGGGTTTAAAAGTTTGTCATTCTAATATTATTTGTAATACACTGTACTTAATCATTTATATTTTCAAATTGGTGAATCAACATCAGTCATAGCCTTTGAATTTAGTTGCACCCTACTAAATTATCTAATTGCAGAAGAAGCATCTTTTCTGGTAAGCTACTGTGAACCTGCCGAACCAATAAACATCTCAAATTTGTTCAGCACCTGAAAATGATAAAGCATCTCAGAACTATTAAGCATCTCAAAATCACTTCAGAATTGGATGACTGAATCTCAAGTAAAAGACCATATCTAAATTGTTTTTTTAATCTAAAAGTAAACTTATGTGTGTTTGTGTTTGGATCAGTCTAAAGTTGCATCAGCAAATGAGTCCTAACAAAGGACTTGCATATGTCTGTATGTACATTTTAAAATATAACTTTTTTAAAAAACTATGGTAAATTGGTTTTTACTGTTAACTTCAAATGTGTATAAACATGCAAACCTGGGATATGGCAACAAAAATGCTTCCAGCTGTGCTAGCTACTTTTAAGTGGGAACTGTTTATGCCTTTCACAAATAAAAGAAATCACTTCACTCCTCATTGTAAACTCTAGTGTGCCTTTCAAGGCACCACCAGTCTTATTTTCACTCCTGATCATTAATTGATTAAAGAGCACTGTAAACAATGCATTCCTTGTGACAAGTGTGTATATTCGTGTTTTCAAAATCTGAACAAGAACCCGTTTCAAATTAAAATACCTTCATTTCATTGTTTTCAAAACTGCTAACACTTGTGAATTGTGGGATGATGTTTATGATTAATGAACCTGACATGTTGCAAATATATTTGAAAGCTGAAGGAAAGTTTATTTTAAAAACAATTCTTTAATTAAGCTACTGTGTTTGATATCCTTTTCAATTTTGTTGGCTGTCCCACTAGTGAATTTTTAAAGAGTAGTGCTAAACATGTTTTTTGTATCAACTCAGTCTAATGTCTCATCTGAAATTTCACCTTGAACGAGGGATTGTTTAAATCTAAACAATCTTGAAGCGAATAAATTTCGTCATATATTGTGGAGCTAAGCCTCACCAAGCAAGGCAATATAAAAATGTGTCTGTTTTCAATCAAAAGACCGTGGCCTGAACAAGGTCGGGACGCAGTCAAGGAGTACTCCCTGTTCTGACTGGTATTTAAAACATGTTTGTTTGGAAGCACATACCAACCTTCCCTGGAACGGATTGGATTTAACTGAGATACGGGCTTTCGCTATTATTAGTATTAGAAGAACCAAGTTCCTGAAACAGTTCATTTCCTCCGGTGCAGGTAATGGAGAAAGAATTGTGAATTTTTATGCAGTTGTAAGTATTATTACATCTAAGCTACGCGTGGCAGATCCGGCTTTGTGTTGATTGTCTCTCGTATCAATAAAACACCTTCAAACCGTTGCCGTGACTGTGCCCATATTGCACCTTTGACCCTCGCAGGCAGATCTAACAGACTGATAAACAACGAGAGAGAAAAAGAGGCTGCTGGGTAGAGAGCAGATCGCACCACCCAATTTCAGAAGGAGAGAAGCCAGGAAACATGTCGGATAGTATCCCGCTGCAGCCGGTCCGCCATAAGAAAATGCATGATTCCAAACAGAGGAGCGGGTAAGAGACAAAGAATACACCACAGCACACGAAAGCTTGAATAGCTGTCTGCGATTGCCTTGTCCTTAGATGGACGACAGGCAGTACTATCATTAACCAGGATGTGGGGGCTGCGGGTTATTTCTCGCTTTTTTTTAATTGAAGCGTTGGTTTGGTGACTGCAGTAGTGTGGTATTTAAGATAGACCTTGTTGCTGTTCGCCTGGAGCTCTGATCCGCGGGTTCGCTTCCCCTGTGCCCCCGCGGTGACAGGTGTCTGAGGGAGGGAGGGAGAGAGGGCCGGACAGACGGAGAGGTACTGTATCCGATGGGCTATTTATTGGTAAGTAAATAAGAGGCGCTCCCATTAGCCAGGAAACACTGTACGAGTGCTTAGCTTGTGGGAAGGGATGTAGCGCGGAGGAATCGGGAAACGGATATTTCTGTTGTGTGTACATTTGTTTTAATAAAAGAGGGAATCTGAGTTCAGGAGTTGTCTCTCCTTACGAACGGTGACGAGGAAAAGGGGAGGGTTGTCTGTCTTTCCTGCTTTAGGATTTACTCGGCGATTGTGGGAAGGCGATAGGATTTCCCGACATCGCCAACAAGTGAGACGGATTAAAATATGTTTTCCCAGACAGACAATCGAATATACTGTATTTTTGGATGCTTGGATAAAAGTATTGTATTCCAGTAAGAAAATGATCTGTCTATTGATCTGTAGGCTCAGTCTAAAGAAAGGAAAATGAGATGACACCCTTCTCTGATGATCAAATGCTGGTGTCATGCTTGCCTACTTTAGGGAGGGGCCAAGTGCAACTTGCGCACCTAGAAACGTGAATATTGTGCTCCTCATGTCTTTTTTCTGGTAAATAACACACGCAGAACTCAGTCCTCAGGCAAAAGCTGGGATGTGTGCAATTAAACACTCACATCTTGAAATAAATTGAATAGCAGCAACAGTTTCTTGTAAATCGCATTATTCAGCTTCATTGAAATAAACATGCCAAATTTTACACGTGTCAGTAACCAGAATATTCTGCAAGGTATTTGCTTTCAATACGCATTCCAGCTTTTAAAGAATGCTCATCAATATCAGCTTTAAGAATGCCCACTTTGATAATCATGTCAACTTTCAGAATGCGGATTCCGCACATTAGAGTCGAATGCGGGAAATACTGTTAGTTTGATCTTTACAGTAAAAAAAATTAGTATTTTTGACGGATGTTATTAGCAGTTTTCTCCGTATCAGTAAATTAGAGAACACTGCACCGTTAGAGAGAGCACCTTTTTACCATGCACGCAATTATAATTGGTTCATTTTGGCCTCTATTGAAATTTAAATTGCTGTGGCATACTGATGGAGTTTTAGAACCTGCTTTTGGACAGCGGGCATTCGACACGCCACAGAAATACTATTTTTTTTTGAACAAAGTAATCGGGAGTAGAGATTAAGATGGGTATGAGCAAATGAGTGGGGATAAATGTGGTTTTAGGAAGGAATTTCAATCAAACTGGAGTGAATACAAGAAACAAAATAGTGAAATTTGACAAGTGCTTGTTCTTGAAAAGGTTAGAGTTTGCTTACTTTCAATAAAAGACTCTTTGCATTTTAAAAGTTCTGTACATAGATTTGGTCCACGCATAACCTTGTCACTGTTACAACTATTGACACTAAAAACGTTCACACGTCAACAAGTAAAGTCGGAGGAGTTAACTGAGGGTCAGTTCCGAAGAAATTTTCCATTAAAGACTCAATAATTTCCATTCGTTACAAAGTAACATTTTACATTCACAGTTCTCTATTTAGAATGGAATTTCAGAGCTTTCATCACTATGGAATGATAGAAAATAGTTGTGGAAAAGGAATTTTGCAAGTTGATCTATAGGACTTTTCCATATTATTGACAACTTAATTAAATGCTAGTATTCTTGAAGAGTATATGATGTTTTTTCTATGATGTTGGATTATTTTGGAACATAATGTATTATTGGGTGATGCAGTGGGGCAGCAGTAACTGCTGTTGGCACCTCTGTCCAAGGACCTGCATTTGATTCTCATCTCAAATGCCTGTCCATGCAGAATTTCCACATTCTCTCAGAGTTCAGGGGAGACTTTGTTGGGTGGTTCAATTTTTCACTCACTTTCCTGATATGTATTAATTGGCAGCTTTTGATTACCATTTAGCAGAGGTTACAGGCCAAGGCAATCAAAGGAGTTGATGAGGGTGTGTGTGTGGATATGAGAGAGATGGAGAGGAAGAGAGAGAGAGAGAGAGAAAAAGAAAATTTTCTTTCTGGGAGCTGCATGCCTCCCAATGGGTCAAATGGCATCATTTTATATAAGATATTTATCAAAAGATAACTAGCTTACAGAAGGATGCAATTTGACCCCTGAGTATATGAGTTGATGCATTGTACAGTGTGAATGTGAGGAATGACAGGCAGATGCCAAGGCAAAATTGCAGTCAGTAGGATGAGTTGAAGTGTAACATGGGGGGCAAAATTGAAAAGGGTAATGAATACAGAACTGAAGGTATTATTTGAATGTATGCAGTATATGGAATAAGGTAGATAAGCATGTAGTACAGTTAGAGATTGGCAGGTATGATGTTGTGGGCATCACTGATAGAAGATCATAGTTGGGAGTTTAACATCAAAAGATCCCCTTGTATCAAAGGGACAGGCAAATAGACAGAGGGAATGGGGTAGTTCTGTTGGTTAGAAAGAGCTGACATAGGATCAGAAGATGTAGAATCCTTGTAGGTAGAGTTAAGACACTGCAAGGGTAATAAGACCCTCATGGATGTTACATATAGGCTTCTGAACAGTAGCCAAGATTTGGGATGTAAATTACAATAGAAGATAGAAAAGGCAGGTAAAAAGGGCAATGTTGTGATAGTCATAGTGGATTTCAATATGCAGGTAGATTGGGAAAATTAGGTTGGTGCTGGATCCCAACAGAGGGAATTTGTAGAATGTCTACAAGGTGGCTTTTTAGAGCAGCGTTTGGGTGAACCCACTAGGGAAAAGGCAATTCTGGTTGGGTGTTGTGCCATGAACTGGATTTGATTAGTGAGCTTAAGGTAAAAGAACTATTAGGAGACAGTGATTATAATATGATAGAATTCACCCTGCAGTTTGAGAGGGAGGAAGGTACAGTGAAGTCAGATGTGCCAGTATTTTAGTGGAGTAAAGGGAATTACAGAGGCATGAGAAAGGAGCTGACCAAAATTGATTGGAAGGGGACTCTAACTGGGATGAATACAGAACAGCAAAGGCTGGAGTTTCTGATGGCCGTTTGGAAGGCGCAGGATAGATACATCCCAAAGATAAGGAAATATTCTAAAGGCAGGATGAGGCAACCATGATTGACAATGAAAGTCAAAGCCAGCATAAAAGTAAAAGAGAAGGCATATAATATAGCAAACATTAGTGGGAATTTAGAGGATTGAGAAGCTTCCGAAAACCAACATGGCAAATAAAAAAAAACATACGGAGAGAGAAGATGAAACATGAAAGTAAAATAGCCAATAATATAATAGGATACAAAAAGTTTTTAGTCTTATAAAGAGTAAAAAGAGAGGCAAGAGTAGATATTGGACCTCTGGAAAAGGATGCTGGAGAGGTAGTAACAGGGGACAAAGAAATGGCAGACAAAGTGAATAAGTATTTTGCTTCAGTCTTCACTGTGGAAGACGCTAGCAGTATGACAGAAATTCAAGAGCATCAGAGGGCAAAAGGAAGTGTAGGTGCCTTTACTAAGGAGAAGGTGCTTCGTAAGCTGAAAGGTCTGAAGGTAGATAAGTCACTTGGACCAGATGGAATACACCACCAGATTTTGAAAGAAGTAGCTGAAGTGATTGTGGAGGAATTAGTAATGATATTTCTAGAATCACAATATTCTGTAATGGTTCAGGAGGACTGGGAAATTGCAGATGTCATTCCACTCTTTAAGAAAGGAGGGAGGCAGTAGAAAGAAAATTATTGGCCAATTAGCCAGCCTTCAGTGGTTGGAAAGATGTTGGAGTCCATTATTGAGATTTCGGAGTACTTCGAGGCACATGACAAAATAGGCAAAAGTCACCATGGTTTCCTTAAGGGAAAATCTTGCCTGACAAATCAGAATTCTTTGAGGAAATAACATGCATGATAGACAAAGGAGAGTCGGTGGATGATGTTTTCTTGGATTTTCAGAAGCCTAATGACAAAGTGGCGCACATGAGACTGCTTAATAACATAGGAGCCCATGGTATTATAGGAAAGATGCCAGCATGGATAGAAGATTGAGTGACTTGCTGGAGACAAAGAGGGGAGTAAAGGGGCCTTTTCATGTTGGTTGCCACTAATTTAGTGGTATTCTTTATAGATCGGTTTTGGGACCGCTTCTTTTCATGTTATATGTCAGTGAATGGAATTGATGGCTATATGGCCAAATGTTCAGACGGTACAAAGATAGGTGGAGGGGCAGATAGTGTTGAAGCAGAGAGTCTGCAGAAGGACTTGGGAGAATTGGCAAAGAGGTGGCAGATGGAATATAGTGCAGGGAAGTGTGTGGTAATGCACATTTGTAGAAGGAATAAAGGCGTAAACTATTTGCTAAATGGGGAAAACTCCAAAAACTGGAGGTGCAAATGGTCTTGGTAATCCTTGTGCAAGATTCTCCAAAGGTTAACTTGCAGGTGATAAGGAAGTCAAATGCAATGTTAGCATTCATTTTGAGAGGACCACAACATAAGGACAAAGATGAAACGCCAGGGCTTTGTAAGGCATTGGTATGACTGAACTTCGAGTACTGAACAGTTTTGGGCCCCTTATTGAAGAAAAGATGTGCTGGCATTTGTAGGGTCCAGAGAAGGTCCTCGAGAATGATTCCATGAATGAAAGGGTTAACATATGCAGAGGATTTGATGACTCTGAACCTGTACTTCAGAGTTTAGAAGAATGAGGGGGGTTATCATTGATCTCAGTGGATTGGAGAAGATGTTTCCTATAGTGGGTTACTCTTGGACCAGATGCACAACTTCACAATAGAGGGACTTCCATTTATAACAGAAATGTGGAGGTATTTCTTTAGCCAGAAGGTGGTGAATCTGTGAAATTCATTGGCATGGATGACTGTGGAGGGCAAGTTATTGAGTATATTTAAAGCAGAGGTTGATAGGTTCTTGATTAGTCAGGGCGTCAAAGGTTACGGGGAGAAGGCCGGAGAATGGGGTTGAGAAGGATAATAAATCTGCCGTGATAGAATGGTGGAGCAGTGTCCATATGGGCCGAATGACCTAATTCTGCTCCTATGTCTTATGATCCTCTGATGCACAGCTCCTTGGATTTTTCAAAACAAAATGGAGTAGAAATAGACCCAAAAGGAAATTAGTTAGCAGAAAATCTAACTGGGAATGACGTAGGTGCTGCAAGAAAATAAACTATTATGAAGGCATTGTTAATCATGGACAGAGACCTGGCAAATTGTTTACGTACAGGAACACAAAATAAGTTGGTTTCAAACTTTTTGTATGTTGTAAAGGACAAGAAATGGAGGGTAACATTCATGAGGACTGTGGAAGGCAATTCGAAACATCTGAAATTAGACATCTGAAATTTAAATTTAGAATGCGGAACATACCTAAAAGCCTAAGTTGCATCCTTGGGGAGAGAGAGAAATAGACTTAATCAGACAAGCTGAAGACTTGTTAGAACAAAGGTATTCCCCAAGAATCCAGCAACTTGAATTCATCTCAAGTACTGAAATGGCCCATGGTTCAGATTGCAGGAAGTCCTTCCATCTGATGGAGTTGTGACTGAAATCGTTAATTCATTTCCTCTCTCCATAGATGCCACCTGACTTATTGGATATTTTTAGCATTTTATACTTGTTACTTGCAATACGATATAACCAGTTTAAAGTTTTGGTGCTTTTTATTGTATCTTTAGCTCTCTCTCAACCCATTTATGATGTTGAAATGTTTGTGGAATCTTCAGGTTTGTATATTAGACTGTGCCCTACAAGCTAATCAAAAGTAGAGGAACAGATCCAGGGAGGGTATTTAGCCACTTAAACCTTATTGGGACTGATCTGGGATCCAACTTTATACATTGCTTATACCTTTCCCTTTCATGATTTTGCTTAATAAAGCTTATCAGAATCAAAATTAACTTGTAATGCATAAAACGCTTCAGGAATTCAACAGGTCAGGCAGCGACTAAGGAAATGAATAGAGTCAACGGGTCCTGATGAAGGGTCTTGGCCTGAAATGTTGACTCCTTGTTCTTTCCCATAGATGCTGCTTGCTGAGTTCTCCAGTGTTTTGTGTGTATTGCTCTGGACTTCTGGCATCTGTAGAATCTCTTGTGTTCAAAATTAACAAGTAGCCTTTATTATTTGCAGTGAGAGTTCCACACTTCTCTCAGTATTTGCAACAAATGTGCTTCAGCACTGCCTGACATGGCTGCTAATGTAGAAACACCTGCACATCCTGCAATGATTTTTCTAAATGTACCTCACCAGATCAACATAGTGTCATAGGCACTACAGCACAGAATCAGGTGCTTTGGCCCTTCTAGTCCGTGCTGAACTATTCATCTGTTTAGTCCCACCATCCTGCACCTGGCCCTCCATACCCCTCCTATCCATATTTTTATCCAAATTTCTCTTACATGTTGAAATTGTACCTGTGTTCACCACTTCTGCTGGCAGATTGTTCCTTGCTCTCATAGATTGACAACTTTGAAATCTTTCTTTTAACTTGTATCCTTATAGACTTTACAAGATGTAACTCTTGTTATTTTTAAGCATTATTTGTTGCAAATGCTAGCAATCATTGATCCAGGTAATTCTGATACCACCAGCTGTTTGCTGGAACAATGCTCTCTATTTGGTATCTTAACTGAAGTGTTCCTGCTTTCTGCAGGGATCGCTCCCTACACAGTTCCCTTGTTCATTCGTCCCTCCCCACTGAACTCCCTCCTGGCACTTGTCTTTGCAAATGGAACAAGTGCTACCCCTGCCCCTACACCCTCACTAGCATTGAGGGCCCTAAACAGTCCTTCCAGGTGAGGCGACACTTCACCTGTGAGTCTGTTGGGGTCGTATACCTTGTCTGGTGCTCCCGGAATGGCCTTCTGTATATTGGTGAGACATGGCATAGCTTGGAAGACTGCTTCGCTGAGCACCTCAAACTTTCTCAAACTTCCAGTAATGCCCCCCACCCCCTTCACTATTTCCTTTCCCCTTTTCCCCCTCTCACCTGATCTCCTTGCCTACCTATCTCTTCCCTCTGGTGCTCCTCCCCCCTTTACTTTTTTCCATGGCCTTCTGTCTCTTTCACCAATCAACTGCCCAGCTCTTTACTTCATCCTCCTCTCTCCAGGTTTCACCTATCACCTGGTCTTTCTCTCTCCCCTCCCCATAACCCTTTAAATCTACACCTCAGCTTTTTCTCCAGTCCTGCTAGAGCGTTTCAGATCGAAACGCCAACTGTACTCTTTTCCTAGATGTTGCCTGGCCCGCTGAGTTCCTCCAGCATTTTGTGTGTGGGGAATCAATATGACTTCTGAATACACAGGCACAATATCAAACATTTTTCTTTACGTGTACTCAAACCCTTATCCACATTACACTCAGAAGCTGAATTAAAGCAAATAATATTTCCTACTGCTAGGATACCTAGCAGCATTATGGGTCACATCACACTGGTCTTCAGTGGGGGGAACTACTGAGAATTCTCAAGTGACTGCAGAGCATGCACCAGTTCATTCCTGACTTTTGTGCAGTGTGACAAAAAATACAGAAATGGACTGAAGGTCAGATAGCAGCTCATTTGACTTTCTTTATGGAGCTGGACTAGACACTTAAGGTCATGGGTGAAGAACTGAGCTGAGAGGCTTGACGTTCATGGCATCTGGCCACTCAGTTGTATATCATGATGACTGTATAGTGGAGCCATTGAATGGAGTAATCAGTGTTGACTGAAAAGCTAAGTAGAAATAAATGATTTGTCTTTACCTTTTTTGTTGAATCATAATGACTTAATTAATTTCCAGCTCTTAGAATAGTTTACTGAATTATTTAAATCTGATAATCAGAGATATTGAAATAAAATATTCAAAGGGCCATGATAAAACCTCACCAGGGCAATTTGGGGATGAGATCTCAGGATCTGCCACCTAGGACCTATCACCAAAATCCTGGGCTGTCTGCAGCTCAGTCAAACACGCACAAATACAAAAAGTGAATGCAGGTACAGTACATGAGAAACCGGGATGAGTGCTGGCAGCAGGCTACAGTGAGGGTGATCTGGCTCCAGTTGTGCAACAAAGAAACGAGTTTTTTTACACTCAGTATTAATGCATCTGAGAATTTCAAAGGGTGGAGTTTTGTCAGTCATAAATTACTCGGAGATTTGTCAATGAGAACATTTATTTAAAATTTTGCCAGAACACTATTCTTTCCAATCAGCCAGATATGAGACTGTAATACGCAGAATACTTCTTGAGTGTGAAGTAAACTAAATTGTTCCGCAGTTTAATATTAAACTATTTGTTTAATAAGTGCAAATGCCATTTGCTTGGGGACATAGGCCTTATATAAGTGAATATGTGACTGTAATTGGCTGTCTCAACAGAGTTCAACCAAGCAAACTTGAGTAACAAGAAGTTTGTATTATGTCAACAAAACTTCTATCCTAACTAAGGCAATAACTTGTTTGTTGGTAAAGTTCACCTGCCTGTCATATGTCTATCCAATATCAATGAGGTGAGATACCTACAGCTCTGCATTGTTCTCTTGGATCCCTGTCAATACACTAAGATTAACTGCTGGTGCATCCTGATAGAAATTCAGGACTTCCTCTGAAAGTTTTACCAAGGTATCTCTCTTAATATAAATTTATTTCTAGCAAATCACATTGAACTGTAGGCTGTACGAAATGCCAAGAGTGTCCCAAAAGCAACAATAAAATAACTTATAAATTAATTTTGAGATAGTTTGGGGGATGAAAGTTAGACAGTACACAAGATTCCCTGCTGTTCCTTCAGTTGATGCAGATTGTTACGCTCACTATAGAGACAACATTATGAATTTTATTTATTTTCAGAATTGATGTAAGGGTCCTTATCAGACAATCTGTTTGTCATTTGGAATACGTTTACTTTTAGCTTATGATGCATAAGTAACATGTCTTTTATAATTAGTGCATATGTGAATGATTCAGAAAGCAGCAATTGGCTATATAATGCACTTGAATGTAAAGTTTAAGCTTGGAACTGTTCGTCTTGCCTGAGAAAATGAATAAGAAATGCAAAACAATTTGCTTTAGGCCTCATATCTAATAAATATACCCAAAGACATCCCTGAGACCTTGCTTATTTATTTAGTAGAAATGCTACCAATAATGCTGATTTTAATAGAGTGCAACAATTTGATTTATAATTCACTTGCAGTAATTTTTTTAAACTTTGACTGGAGTGTGAATAAAAATATAATTTCTGTCATTTAAAATGAAGCAACAACTTCACATTTGTATATACCTTGTTACTTCATTTTTTTTTAAATGAATGCATGTTCTAAATATATATTTCTTTCCTAAAGATGTTGTGGTTGGTGCTGTAGAGGAAGAGATTTCAAACCTCGCACAGTGTGGCTTGGACATCCAGAAAAAAGAGAACAGAAATATCCAAAAAATATAATCAATAATCAGAAATACAACATCGTTACCTTTCTTCCAGGGGTATGTAATGAAATAAGTTCTGAAAGAACATTCAAAGAACTACCTAGCAAAACTATTTTAAGCATGTATGTGAAAATTTGTATTAATTATATTTTATGCAGCAGACAATTAAATGCTTTCAAAAATGTATCTTACTAAATAGTTTTAGTTTACATCAGGAAGAAGCACTTTTTTTTTCTAATCTGGTGTTAAGATAACACATTTTTCCATACACCTTGTTTAAGCCCGTCCCTGACTTCGTTCCAGATATCACCTTGGGTTATTCATTAATAAGTGGTTGAAAGAACTTTAAAAAACCTTCTTTGTTTCCTTCAATTCCCTTTACCTGCCGAGGAAATGTGTAGATTTTATCTGTATAATAATTATTCAGATGATTGTCATAGAATTGTCGGGAATTTAAAAATTAGAAACAGGCCATATAAGGCAACTTGTCTTGGTCAGTGTGCATGTTCTGTGCAAACAAGGTGCCATAGTTCTTCTTAACAACCCATTTCCTTTTCACTTCTTTTCCTGCATTTATGTCTCCAATCTAATTCTGAACATTGACATTGTATATGCCTCTACAACTAATTTTACAGATGGATTCTATCCTTGCACCTGGGGAAGTGGGAGTTTTATATCTATAGCTCAGGGTGGTGTAGGACATGGAGGGGAACTTGAAGATAATGGTAATTTTATTTGTCTGTTAACCTTTAAGTGTCACAGTTTGAAGATATGGGAGATACTGTTGAGGACTCTTAATGGGTTACTGTGATTTTTGCAGTTTCTGTACACTGTTTCAGGAGTAGGTTTTGAAGGAAATGAATGGAGTAACAGTATCCTAGATACTCCAATATTACTAATTCCTATAGAACCTTTCCCTAATAACAAGGCATACAAGGGAGGAGAAGAGTAAAGGTACAAAGAAACAAGGGTAAACCATGTGAATTGAACGAATGTAGTCATAGAGCACAGCAGCAACCAATTGGCCCACTGAGACTGTGCTGACGATCAAATACCCTTTTGCACTAATTTAATTTTTATTTTACTTTTCCCATGTTCACATCAATCCTCTCTAGATTCTCGTGCATGCTACAGGCAATTTACAGTGATCAATTAACTAAGCAGCTCATCTTTGGGATGTCATTACAGATAACATTGGAGGTTGGGATCAAACCTGGGTATTTGCATCTGTAAGGCAACAAATGTGCCTCCCAAAATTAAGATAGTCATTTACTTATTTTTCCAAATAACTACTGGAGCATTATAAATTGATTTTTATTTTACGCACGCACTGCATACAAGTATAAGCTAATTTTAAATAAACTACTGCTGTGCAAATGACCAGTTCTTGATCTCTTCAGTAAAAAGTAAGCCTTTGTTGTTTGGGGAACATTCCCAAGCTACCGTGCTTCATTGTACCTGAAAGCATCTGCTAATTCGTGATCATTTTACCTGCTCAGTTTGTTCCAAATTAGTGTTTAAAAATGAAACGGAGTTATAAGCAAAAGCTATATTAAGCACAAATCGAATTCCCACATTCTGCCATTATTTTTTAAAAGCCTGGGTGGAACCCACACATGGCGAACAAAATGGACCATGCTCTGAAAATGAATTAATGACCATGGCTTATGTCCGCTCTTTGTGCTTGTTTACTGTCCTTCAAGGAAACTCCATGGTAAAATTATTAAAGATGCAAAGTCACAAGGAAAAACATTTGAAAAGACTGTAACTACAAAATATTTAATTTTACACAAGAAACTGATTTACATGTGTTCTATTACAATGCCGATTTTTCCCACCCCCCCCCCCCAGTTCAATGAAAGATGTCACATATAACAGGAAATCTGCAGATGTTGGAAATCCAAGCAACACACACAAAATTCTAGAAGAACTCAGCAGGCTAGGCAGCACCCATGGGGAAAAAGCACAGTTGATGTTTCGGGCAGAGATGTCTGCCAAAGGGTCTCGGCCCAGAACATCGACTTGTTTTTTTTTACCATGGATGCTGCCTGGCCTGCTGGGTTCCTCCAGCATTTTGTGTGTGTTGCCTGAAAGATGTTACATTTCTGTTTAGGTAGAAACTGGAATATTTTCATCTCTGAAAATCACCATGATTTCAAATGTAGTTTATATCCAGTTTTAAGTTTGTGTCCAAAGGAGTATCTGCCAAGTATTCCAGTTACAGCTCAATCAAGTTCAGTGCTTGCAGTAATGCAAACTGTACTATAGAAAACTCTATTTTATGAGAGTCTGGTACAATGGGGAATTGCAAGAATTAACCATATCTGCTCCTTAAATTCAGTTTCCTAAAAGTCCTATGCTTTCAAATGGACTCATTTTCATTTCCTGTTTGATTCTTTAACTTGGAACTTATGGTCTGTTTCCTCTTTGTTATAGGTATTATTTAATCAATTTAAGTATTTCTTCAATCTGTACTTCCTGCTATTGGCATGTTCCCAGTTTGTACCAGATCTGCGACTTGGTGCCCTGTACACCTATTGGGCTCCATTGGTAAGTCCTCTGCTTGTTCGCTTCATTTTAAAATCCAAAGGTCAAAGAGCTATTATTTTGATAGAAAAAGATTTGTATTCATCTTCCATAGTTTCAGGAGACCACAAATGAAAAACAACAGCGGGAAAAGAGGCAGCTAATCTGTACAAAGCAAAAGTAGAATCAGGGTTATTATTACTGTCTTGTATAAACATGAAATGTGTTGTTTAGAAGCAGCAGTATAGTGCAATGACATAAAGTTACTATATAAAATGAACAAATATTGCAAATAATGGAGTATTGAGGTAGTGTTTGTGCATCGTTCAGAAATCTGGTATAGGGAAGAAGCATATTCTGAATCTGTGGGTATATACTGTACATTCAAGTCTGAATCGGAGTGTCTCACAAAGGTGGACAAGGAATTTATTCATGTTGCGTTTGTATGTAACACCATTTCAACAATCATGGTTTGGATAGGTGGACAGGCAGGTGGGAGCTTCATGTGAAATGCAGAAGTTAGGTGTGTGATTTTACAAGGCAGTTCCATAAATCCCATGACTTGTAGCATCTGTTTCTATTGTGGCTGGAAGAAATAAGTAGCAGGCTGAAGAGCTGTAGGTAAAGATCTTGGTGATGTTGGTGAAAAATGGCTTTGAAATTGGAACTCAAAGGAACTGTTGGGCCTTGTGTGCCCAGGACCTCCTTTCCCTTCTCATAGTTATATAGGTTGGTTCAGGCTGCTGCTCTCCCAACTCAACACTAACCTTAAGCACTCACCCAGTCTTCCTTGCCTACTACCTCATGAGCCTCTGCATACAACACATCATTCTCCACAACTTCCACCACCACCTCCAAAGAGATGCTACCACCATATCATTACCTCCCCCTCCCCACCCCCTGCTATCAATAGGGTTTGCTCTCTCCACGATTTCCTTGTCCTTACCCACTAATCTACCTCCTGGTACTTATCCCTTCAAGAAACCAATGTGCTACAACTACCCATACACCAATTCTATTCAAAGCCCCAAATAGGGCTTGCACTGAAGACAGCACTTGACCAGTGAATTTGTTGGAGTCGTCTATTGTGCCTAGTGCCCCACAATGAACCCTCCTCTGCTTTGCTGAGACTCATCGTATTTTGGGGGACCGCTTTGTCAAGTACCCCTGGTCCATCCACCAAAAGTGGAACTTTCTGTTGGCCAAACATTTTAATTCAGAATCTGAATCAAAATCAGAATAGGGTTTATTATCACTGGCATGTGATGTGAAATTTATTAACTTAGCAGCAGCAGTTCAATGCAATACATAAGATAGAAGAGAGAAAAAAATAATAAATAAGTAAATCAATTACAGTTTTTTGAATAGAGTAAAAAATGTGGAAAAAACAGAAATACAGTATTTTTTTTTTTAAAAGGTAGTGTCCAGGGTTCAATGTCCATTTAGGAATCAGATGGCAGAGGGGAAGAAGCTGTTCCTGAATCGCTGAGTGTGTGTCTTCAGGCTTCTATACCTCCTACCTGATGGTAGTGGTGAGGAAAGGCATGCCCTGGGTGCTGGAGGGCCTTAATAATGGATGCTGCCTGTCTGAGACACCGCTCCCTGAAGATGTCCTGGATATTCTGTAAGCTAGTGCCCAACAGGGAGCTGACCAGGTTTACAACCTTTTGCAGCTTCTTTCGGTCCTGTGCAGCAGCCCCTCCATGCCAGACAGTGATGCAGCCTGTCAGAATGCTCTTCACAGTACAACTATAGAAGTTTTTGAGTGTATTTGTTGACATGCCAAATCTCTACAAACTCCTAATAAAGTATAGCTGCTGTCTTGCCTTCTTTATAACTGCATCGACATGTTGGTACCAGGTTAGATCCTTAGAGATCTTGATATCCAGGAACTTGAAGCTGCTCACTCTCTCCACCTCTGATCCTTCTATGAGGATTGGTATGTTTTCCTTCATCTTACTCTTTCTGAAGTCCACAATCAGCTCTTTCGTCCTACTGACATTGAGTGTCAGATTGTTGCTGTGGCACCATTCCACTAGTTGGCATATCTCACTCCTGTATGCCCTGTCGTCACCGCTTGAGATTTTACCAACAATGGTTGTATAGATGGTATTTGAGCTATGCCTAGCCACGCAGCCATGTGTATATAGAGAATAGAGCAGTGGGCTAAGCACCCACCCCTGAGGTGTGCCAGTGTTGATCGTCAGCGAGGAGAATATGTTATCACCAATCCGCACAGACTGTGGTCTTCTGGTTAGGAAGTCGAGGATCCAATTGCAGAGGGAGGTACAGAGCCCAGGTTCTGCAACTTGTCATTCAGGATTGTGGGAAAGATGGTATAGTCGATGGACAGCATCCTGACGTAGATGTTTATGTTGTCCAGGTGGTCTAAAGCAGCGGTCCCCAACCACCGGGCTGCAAAGCATGTGCTACCAGGCCACGAGGAAATGATATGATTTGGCGATGTGAGTCAGCTGCACCTTTCCTCATTCCCTGTCACGCCCACTGTTGAACTTGACCGCACGCGAGGTCATTACCCACACGCCATCCCTGTCAGTGTGGGGAAAAAGATCAACTCCTCGAGCTTGCAGATGACGGCGGGCTGAAAAGTATGTTTGACATAACGTCTCTGCCAGCATTCCGGATCAAAGTCAAGGCTAAATATCCTGAGATAGCCACGAAATCACTGAAAACGTTGCTTCCATTTCCAACATATCTCTGCGAAGCGGACTTTTCTGTCATGAATGCGGTGAAAACTAAATTGCGGAATAGACTGGACATAAGGAACCCCCTTCGAGTATCGCTGTCTCCCATCACCCCTCGATGGCACCGTCTGGTTGCAGGGAAACAAGCCCAGGGCTCCCACTGATTGAGCAATATTGGTGTGTTGCAATGATTTTATATGTTCATACAGGGAAAATATGTACTGTGTGTTTAATATCCAAACGGTACTTAAAATGTTATGATGCTATTGATTTATAAGTGACTTGTAATTGACTTATCACTATATTCATGCGCTGTGTTATATAAAACCTAAAATAACACCAAGATATAGTAAAATCAGGAATGATATGATAAATACACCGCCTATATAAAGTAGAAATAATGTATGTAGAGTGTAGTTTCACTGAACAGAATTGCCAAAAATGATGTGTAGAAAAAAATCGGCACATACACGCATGCGCACATAGGTACCCGCGCAAGGCTTCATGGTCATAGTAGTCTTTCTTGGGGTAAACACAGCGTATTTGACTGCTACTCTTGTCCATTGGCAACCCTATCCCCCCCCACCCCCCGGTCGGCCAGTCCGCAAGAATATTGTCAATATTAAACCGGTCTGCAGTGTAAAAAAGGTTGGGGACCCCTGGTCTAAAGCCGTGTGTAGAGCTATTGAGATTGCGTCTGCCTTGACCTTTTGTGGCAGTAGGCAAATTGCAATGGGACCAGGTCCTTACTGAGGCAAGAGTTCAATCTAGTCATGATCAACCTTTCAAAGCATTTCATCACTGTCAATGTGAGTGCTACCTATTCCCATTCCTATTCCCATTCTGACATATTGTTCCATGGCCTCCTCTTGTCCAAGATGAGTCCACCCTCAGGGTGGAGGAGCAACACCTTATTTTCTATTTGGGTAGACTTCAACTTGATGGCATGAATATCAATTTCTCCTTCCAGTAAAAAAATGATTTTCCTCCACCCTCCCTGCCCTTCTATTCTCCACTTTGACCTTTTACCTCTTTTCACCTGTCCATCACCTCCCCTGGGTCCTTTCCTCCTTCCCTTTCTTCTATGATCCACTCTCTTAGATTATATGATGTAGGAGCAGAATTAGTCCATTCACGCAATTGAGTCTGCTCCGCCATTCCATCATGGCTGATCCAGGTTCCCACTCAACCCCATTACACCTGCCTTCTCACCATATCCTTTGATGCCCTGACCGAACAGGAAACAATCAACTTCCGCTTTAAATATATGCATGGACCTGGCCTCCACGTCGGTTTGTGGCAGAGCATTCCACAGATTCACTCTCCTCTGGCAAAAAAAAAATTCTCTTTACCTCTGTTCTAAAGGATCATGCTCTCAATTTTGAGGCTGTGCCCTCTAGTTCTGAACACCCCCACCATAGGAAATATCCTCTCCACATCCACCCTATCTAGTCCTTTCAACATTCGGTAGGTTTCAATGAGATGCCCCCACGTTCTTCTGCATTCCAGTGAGTACAGTTCCAAAGCTGTCAAATACTCCTATGTTAACCCATTCATTCCTGGAATCGTCCTTGTGAAGCTCCTCGGGACTCTCTCCAATGACAACACATCCTTTCTGACATACAGGGTCCAAAACAGTTGACAATACTCCAAGTGCAGCCTGACCAGTGTCTTATAAATGGTTAGCATTATCTCCTTGGTTTTATATTCTATTCCCTTGAAATAAATGCATTTGCCTTCTTTACCACAGTCTCAACCAGTAAATTAACCTTCTGGGAGTCTTGCATGAGGACTCCTAAGCCACTCTGCACCTCTGATGTTTGAACCTTTGCCCCATTTAGATAGTAGTCTAAATATTTAGATACTGTTCCTTTTACCAAAATGCGTTATCATACATTTCCCAGCACTGTGTTCCATCTGCCACTTTTTTTGCCCATTCTTCCAATTTGAATCATGCTGCAATTGCATTGCTTCCTCAGCACTACCTACCCCTCCACCTATCTTTGTATCATCCACTCACTTTGCCACAAAGCTATCAATTCCATTATCTAAATCATTGACAAACAATGTGAAAAGAAGCGGTTCCTATACTGACCCCTGAGGAATACCACTAGTCATTGGCAGCCAACCAGAAAAGACCCCTTTTATTCCCACTCGCTGCCTCCTGCCTGTCAGCCATTCCTCTGCCTATGCCAGTATATTTCCTGTAACGCCACAGGATTTTTTTTCTTGTTAAGTAGCCTTGTGTCACCTCATCAAAATCTGAAAATCCAGGTTAATGACATCCACTGCCTCTCCTTTGTCCACCCTGGTTGTTACTTTCTAGATGAAATCTAACAGATTTGTCAGGCAAGCTTTCCCTTCACAGAAACCATGCTGACTTTGTAACAAGAAGTATTAGCGAGTTTGATCTTGATATCACTTTTATCATTAGTCTCCAAGTATCTCAAAACCTCTTCCTTAATAATAAACTCCAACACTTTCCCAACTGCTGAGGTTAGGCTAACTGGTCTTAAATTTCCTTTCTTTTGCTTTCCTTCCTTCCTTAAAAAGTGGAGTGGCATTTGCAATCTTCCAGTACTCCAGGACCATGCCAGAATCAAGTGATTCTTGAAAGACCATGAACCATGTATCTGGTATCTCTTTACCAACCTGTCTCAGGGCTCTGGGATATAGTCCATCAGGCCCAGATGAATTCAAGATAGCAATTAAGAGTTTGACCTCTTCTCCTGTAAGATTATTTCTTCTCCAACCCTTTATCTTTACAATCTACCTGGCTTCATTTATCACCTTCCAGCTATCCTTTTCCCCTCTTTTTCCCCCCTCCCCCCCACCCTTTTT
This sequence comes from Mobula hypostoma, assembly GCF_963921235.1. Lineage (NCBI taxonomy): Eukaryota > Metazoa > Chordata > Chondrichthyes > Myliobatiformes > Myliobatidae > Mobula > Mobula hypostoma. Next base: position 211,282,474 of record NC_086098.1, on the reverse strand, counting down.
ACTTCGGCAGTTTCCCTTTTCCTTTTCAGACCTGAAGAAGGGTCTTGGCCCAAAAAGTCTACTGTTGCTCATTTCCATAGATGCTGCCTGACCTGCTGAGTTCCTCCAGCATTTTGTGTGCGTTGCTTTGGATTTCCAGCATCTGCTGACTTTCCAGTGTTTATGACTAACCTTAAGCAGTGTGGGTTCCCTCAGTCTCCAGTCGTGGTCGGCTGCCTTGTCACCAGCATTCATGATGGTTGGAAACATTTGTGAAAATGGAGCACTGGTATTAAGATCAAGCAAGAAAATCTGCAGATGCTGGAAATCCAAGCAACACGCACAATATGCTGGAGGACCTCAGCAGTGTAGACAGCATATGTGGCAAAGAGTCACTTTTCTATAGATGCTGCCTGGCCTGCTGAGTTCCTCCAGCATTTTGCGCATGTTGACTGGATTTAAGATGAGCTGATCTATTTGTGAATTGAAATTGGGTATTAGAAATTTAATGTGCACCTTTACATGTATTTCTTAATTCAAACACCAAATAGTGTGTAATGTTATGGCTCTGTTCCACCTATTTCTGAAAAATCCAGCTTTGTTTTGAGACTTCAGCTCGAGATAACTAAGTCACTGTGTATGCATTAATCAGATGAGGATGAACTTTCAACAGAGCAGCTGGAATCTGGTTTGAGTGGATTTGTTTGCAGAGATTCTGTGTTAATTGCCATTAACATTATGGAGAAGTAGTTTTGCACAAATTGTGTTAGAATAATCAAGGACCCAATCTTTCTTTATTTAGTTATTTATTTATAGAGGCAGTATTGTCATCCCTTCTGACCCAATGAGCCTGCACCACACCCAATTACACCAATCAACTCTCTGGAATGTGTGAGGAAACTGGAGCACCCAGAGGAAATCAGCTCAGTTACAGAGATATCATACAAACATGTATAGGAAGCAGGGAGTAAATAAGGTGCTTGAGGAGTATAAGAAGTGCAAGAAAATACTTAAGAATGAAATCAAGAGGGCTAAAAGAAGACATGAGGTTGCCTTGGCAGTCAAAGTGAAGGATAATCCAAAGAACTTTTACAGGTATATTAAGAGTAAAAGGATTGTAAGGGATAAAATTGGTCCTCTTGAAGATCAGAGTGGTCGGCTATGTGCGGAACCAAAGGAAATGGGAGAGATCTTAAATAGGTTTTTTGCGCTTGTATTTACTAAGGAAACTGGCATGAAGTCTATGGAATTAAGGGAAACAAGTAGTGAGATCATGGATACTCTACAGATCGAAAAGGAGGAGGTCCTTGCTGTCTTGAGGAAAATTAAAGTGGATAAATCCCCGGGACCTGACAGGGTGTTCCCTCGGACCTTGAAGGAGGCTAGTGTTGAAATTGCAGGGGCCCTGGCAGAAATATTTAAAATGTCGCTGTCTACAGGTGAGGTGCCGAAGGATTGGAGAGTGGCTCATGTTGTTCCGTTGTTTAAAAAAGGATCGAAAAGTAATCCGGGAAATTATAGGCCAGTAAGTTTAACGTCGGTAGTAGGTAAATTATTGGAGGGAGTACTAAGAGACAGAATCTACAAACATTTGGATAGACAGGGACTTATTAGGGAGAGTCAACATGGCTTTGTGCGTGGTAGGTCATGTTTGACCAATCTATTGGAGTTTTTCGAGGAGGTTACCAGGAAAGTGGATGAAGGGAAGGCAGTGGATATTGTCTACATGGACTTCAGTAAGGCCTTTGACAAGGTCCCGCATGGGAGGTTAGTTAGGAAAATTTAGTCGTTAGGTATACATGGAGAGGTGGTAAATTGGATTAGACATTGGCTCAATGGAAGAAGCCAAAGAGTGGTAGTAGAGAATTGCTTCTCCGAGTGGAGGCCTGTGACTAGTGGTGTGCCACAGGGATCAGTGCTGGGTCCATTGTTATTTGTCATCTATATCAATGATCTGGATGATAATGTGGTAAATTGGATCAGCAAATTTGCTGATGATACAAAGATTGGAGGTGTAGTAGACAGTAAGGAAGGTTTTCAGAGCCTGCAGAGGGACTTGGACCAGCTGGAAAAATGGGCTGAAAAATGGCAGATGGAGTTTAATACAGACAAGTGTGAGGTATTGCACGTTGGAAGGACAAACCAAGGTAGAATATACAGGGTTAATGGTAAGGCACTGAGGAGTGCAGTGGAACAGAGGGATCTGGGAATACAGATACAAAATTCCCTAAAAGTGTCACAGGTAGATAGGGTCGTAAAGAGAGCTTTTGGTACATTGGCCTTTATTAATCAAAGTATTGAGTATAAGAGCTGGAATATTATGATGAGGTTGTATAAGGCATTGGTGAGGCCGAATCTGGAGTACTTTGTTCAGTTTTGGTCACCAAATTACAGGAAGGATATAAATAAGGTTGAAAGAGTGCAGAGAAGGTTTACAAGGATGTTGCCGGGACTTGAGAAACTCAGTTACAGAGAAAGGTTGTATAAGTTAGGACTTTATTCCCTGGAGCGTAGAAGAATGAGGGAGATTTGATAGAGGTATATAAAATTATAATGGGTATAGATAGAGTGAATGCAAGCAGGCTTTTTCCACTGAGGCAAGGGGAGGAAAAAAACCAGAGGGCGTGGGTTAAGGGTGATGGGGGAAAAGTTTAAAGGGAACATTAGTGGGGATTTCTTCACACAGAGTGGTGGGAGTATGGAATGAGCTGCCAGACGAGGTGGTAAATGCAGGTTCTTTTTTGACATTTAAGAATAAATTGGACAGATACATGGATGGGAGGTGTATGGAGGGATATGGTCCATGTGCAGGTCAGTGGGACTAGGCAGAAAATGGTTTGGCACAGCCAAGAAGGGCCAAAAGGCCTGTTACTGTGCTGTAGTTTCTATGGTTCTATGGTTCCTTACTGGCAGTGGCAGGAACTAAACCTGGGTTACTAGCGCTGTAATAGTGTTACGCTAACCACTGCTACCGTGCCACCCCAGTCTTACTAATTTAGCTGAACGAGCAATGTTCTTGTTCAGCACTTTCCTATCATCCATACTTCTGAAACTAAGTGTCTTAATATTTAAAGTATAATACCATAATAAATTGCAAGCAAGCCAGTATATACTACAGTTGAGAATCTGTTTACAGGCCAGAGGTCCATTAATATCTCTGTATTATAAAATAACAGTGAAATTTTGCAAGTGCTTGACACTTGCTTGATTTCTAGTTCTATGATGCACTAAATGGAGCATAATGCTGTGGTTTAGTTTTGTGATACTTGTCTTGTATTTGGCCATTTGAAACCATTTGAAAGCCATTTAAGCCATTTGAAACCATCAGGATGCTATAAACGGGATCAGGTTTTGAAGGAGTTGCCTTTACCATGATTAGATTATCCCATTTAACTGTCTCTAAATAGGTTGGTTCTGATAATGAATTATCTTAATGCTTCATTCCAGGAACAGACTGTGGTCCATTCAGCCATATTCAGAAGTAAAGTTTATGTGCAAACTTGTTGGGTGCCTTTTAATACAGATCCGTTCCTTCATATTATAGTTGTTTCCACTGTGGGTTTGGAGATGACTAATGAGCCCCATGAGGGAGCACAGATGAGAGAGGTAGAGTTTGTATGGCAGGTGTGTGGTTGATTGCATGAGTGTGTGCATCTTCTACTGTTTACACTTGGCCTCTACAGGTTCCCAAAGAGACTCATTAAGTTCTCTCTGCTTTCCCAGATGGTTGCCTGCCAGCTTCAGCAATTTTGGGCCTGTGATCTCTATGATTTTCTAATGAGTTTTTTTTTTGAAGTGGTTTGGAGAACATCCTTGAGATATTGTTCTGCCTTCCTGGAAGTCACTTACTATGACAAAGCTGGTGGTTGTGTGGTGTCAGGGTTGCAAATGTTGCAGCTCTCCCATTGAACTGGGTTAACCATATTTAGAGGCTCATAGCTGGGGTTGCTGGACTGAGGGGAGGGGAATGTCAACATTATGAATGGATTTGGAAGATTTTGTGGCAGAAATATTGGTTGAAATTTTACTAGTGTTTTGAACTACCTACTGTAAATATCCATGTTTTAGCATACAGGAGAGAGGGGAACACTTTTTCATAGATCATAAACTTAGTTGACTGCTTTGAAGTCTTGAGCTTCAAGTACTTGCCTTCCAGTGCAAAAAAATGCTGTCTTGTTTTCCTCATTTTCCTAACTCAGCAATTAGATTAATGACTGTACTTTGTGCTTTTTGAGTTCTATTAATTCATGTGCAACAACTTAAGTAAATCACATTTGGGAAGTATACAAAGTTTATAGCCTAGCTTCTGTTTACATCTCTCCCTAAGCCTGACTGATTTTCATGTGTACACATTCATATATACAGACACCCACTGAGGAATAAGGTTAGAACATCTGTAGACCTAAATACTTCGATTATATCAGATCACGTGTATAACAAATCGCCTGTTATCTGAGCTAATGATAGTTTGGCAGGTCTCAGAAAAGTACATCACAACACATCTGTTGGAGAATGCAGTAGGAACTGAGAGTTGAAAACCCGGGCTTCAGTGGGCCAGGGATCAGTTGTTAGACATTGTGCTTTGGGCTGAAGACTTTTTTTAATCAGATGTTAGAGGAAGTAGGATGTGAGTAAGTGAATATAATATCCACATCCTTGTGATATCCCTTTCAAATTAGGCAGATCTCACTGTTTTTGTTTTTGATGTACCTCTTGCTGAACTGTGTTGTTTGCAAATACCAATTTTTGTTCCACTCTGTTGTTAAAGTAATTAGTGGATACTGTACACATTGATGTCATCACATGTGGGAAATGAATCTCGCTTTAGGATAATTGGAAAATGCCTGTCATATTTTCTGATGGACTGGAGTTTAATGTAAAAGGGTACAAATACTTCAAAATGTACAAAATCACATTTTCTGTGCTATCGTGCATTTTTTAAAAAAAAAGTTATCCCATCCAGTTTCAGGTGTTTGACTTTTTAAAACCCTCTATACATTAATCAGATTGAACGTAATTTAACCACAGAGGCTAGAATGATGAAATGGTTCATTAAAGTTGCATTCAATTGGTCGGGCACAGTATTCAGTTTTGTTTGCTCTATTATAATGACTTCAAAATGCAGCTGTTTGACCTATCCTGCTGTTAGAAGGCAGCTGGACCTTGCATTTTACTATCTTGGATTGATATGCATCAATTACCTGAGAATAAACCTTCTTTTAATTTAATTAATCATGACTAGCGCTTTATTTTTACTGGCAGCAAATCGTGGTAATAAAATTGTTATATGCATTAATAATAAAGAATTTCCTTTTACACTTGGTTTGCAGGGTTTTGTCTTGGCTGTGACAATCATCAGAGAGGCTGTGGAGGAGATCCGATGTTACATGCGAGACAAAGAAGTGAACTCCCAGATCTACAGCAAGCTCACAGCCAGAGGTCAGTTTCTAGGGCCCAGTTCCTGCTTCTTGTATCCTGTTGCCAGCTGCTAAAACAGTAGGATTTAACATAAATGAACAGGATTTAAAATCAAAGGTTTTTGTACTGGGTGAGCATATGTCTTTCCGCAGTGCTATGTAGGCTTTGTAACTGAGCCACCATTTGGAGGACTCCTGTAGATTTATGATGCATCTCCTATTTGCATATCCAAGGAAGTTCAGTAAAAGTCTGTTAAATCCGGACTTAGCTTTGGGATTTATTGTTTTAAAGCCCTTCAATGGAAGATTTTTAATTAATTGTGGACTTTTATCTCCATTCTCCACCTACCTCAAAATTATACAAAAATACATTGTGATTTTATTTCTGTAACTTAGGCATAGAGCAAAAACTTAGAGAATTAGAATTAACTTTGATTTTGCAAACTGAAGGACATGTAGATGAAAACACTTGAATTATTGCTGAAGCTTGTAAATGAAGTATTGTATGGACTGGGTCAGTGTATCTTTGTTTAGAATTTCATAAGATATAGCTTCAGTGAATCAGTTGCTTTAATAACTTTATTGAAATCATTGCCGTAGAAATTAAAGTTGTGAGTTTTTATTGCAGGTTCTTATGACACTGAATGATGTAGCTTTCAAGTTTTACTTCTATAATGGAAGAATGTTGAAAAGACTTGCAGGGTAGATACATGAACAAGTGAGCAAACTCTCGGGAAGATGCACAGCACTGCAGGCTTCAGAGATGACCTCATTTTTTTTTACCCCTGAGATGGCTGCTGTGTCTAACCCTGACTGAAGGCCATAACACTGCCATGAAATCTCAATGTAGTGGAACTAATCCAATCTGAAATGCGGTGTAAGGTTGGGTTAGAGGACTGAGCACAATCTGCTTTTATTAATTTGCACTGATAATCTCAGTATTTCTGCTGCTTCAAGCTGGTGTGAAACAGATTCTTTTAAGATAAGACTCAATTTCTCACCAAATGATGGCTATAGAGTATAAATACTGGGGCAGACTTTCTGTTTCCCTGCTCACAAGGCAAGTTTCTGCAGGGATTTTTCCCACTGGAAGCCTGGAGTACTTGGTATTGCATAGTGTGGCAGAGGTATTGTCCCAGCACAAGAAGCCCTGAACAGCCTTGACAGCTCGAGTAGCCTTATTTCCTCCTAGAATTCTCTTTTTCTTAAATTTTCACTTGAATTCTCTTGAACACGTTCTGAAAACCAAAATCACTTAAAGAAAGTTAGTTAGGAAGATTTGTTTACTTTCTCCTAAGTGTATAAATGAGACCACTATATTTGCACCTGGTATCTTGGGCGTGGTTCAGTTGGTACATTTCCCAGCCTGAGTTCCAGAATTTGGACTCTCTGCAAAGGAGTTCTGGACAGAGGAGCGGCATGGCAGCGTAGTGTTTAGCACAATGCTTTAGAGTACCAGTGAACCGGGTTCAGTCCCCAGCGCTGCCTGTCAGGAGTTTGTATGTTCTCCCTGTGACCGTATGGGTTTCCTCCCACAGTCCAAAGACATACCAATTGGTAGGTTAATTGGTCACTATAAGTTGTCCTGTGATCAGGGGATTGCTGGGCAGCGCGGCTTGAAGGTTTGGAAGGGCCAATTCCATGCTATATCTCAATGAATAAAGAAATAAATCATAAGAGATGCCGAGGTTTATCCTGAGCAAGCTGCACAGCACAGGGCCTGTGCTCTGAGGTATTTGCAGGGCCACACACTGATACAAATATCAACTTTTACCAGAAGGTTGTCAGTTTGATACAGGTTGCCAAGAGGTCTGCTTAATACTTGCTAGTCTACCAATGCAATGAGCAGTCCAGGGCTAAGATATTGCTGACTGGCATATTTTACTACAGTCAGAAATTGGCTCAGTTTTGTGGTATTAATACCATTACCAGGACAAAGCCTTCTTTTTCATTGAGGGTTAGATAGCACCTCCATTTTTAAAAAAAAATGATATGCTCCTCAAGTTAAAGAATATTAGTAACTAGATTTTCAATTTATGCTGCTGAGTTTGTCCACCTTTTTATTCTGGCATCTTCTCCCTCTCTTAGTCCTGAAGATGGATCTGGGCTTGAAACATAAACTGTTCTTTTCCATAGATGCTGTCTGATCTGAATTCCTCGAGCATTTTGTGTGTGTTGCTTTGGAGTTTCAGTGTCTGCAGATGTTCTGGTGTTTGTCATTGACTTCTATATCACCAACTTCAATGGCTCTCGATTGACGGATCACACTCACAACAGAACTGTTAATAACTGGTGTACTTTGCCTGACTGTTAGGAAGCTGGGTTGGTTATTGTTAATTTTAAAGTAACTTCTGTAAGAGAAATAAACAAAGGCAATGTGACCCTTGTTAATTCTGCTGATTTCTCCCTTGAACTGGTTATCAGCCCAGCGATAACTAACATATTGCAGATTATTTTTGCAGCTAGTCTTAAGGTTCACGTCAAACTAAAATGCATTAAGAAAAAGTCAACTGAATATGCAAAAATTCTTTTTTGTGTTATATTTGTATTGGAATCGAGTTCATTGTCATTGACGTATGTCAGGAAATGTTTTGTAGCAACAGTACAGTACAAAATGTAAATTTACTCTAGTTTACAAAAATGGTGCGGAAGACAAATAATAAAAAAAAATAATCATGAACCATTCAGAAATTGATGGTGAAGGGGAAGAAGCGGTTCTTAAAATGTAGAGTGTGGGCTTCAGGCTCCTGTATCTCTTCCCTGATGGAAGCAATGTGAAGTCAGATGTTCTTTGTTGTGTCCTTTTTTTTTGCATTTTCTATGCTTTCTGAATAAATTTGCCAGCATTTTCACCATGGGAAAGCAGACTTGTGTTCAAACTGCAAATGATTAATGAACATTAATGTTACAATATATCCTTCTGATACGTGCAGACTTGTTTTATGAAATGTATAATTACAGTAACTTTACTTTCTTGCTACTCCAACTTGCAAACAGTATTGACCAGGCTTCAATTCCAAAGCTTCTTGGAGCTTTTGTGTGGCCACTATTTGTGGGCCTCAAACCAATCTGACAATTTCCTGATGAAGTATAACAACTCACAACTAGGTGCTAACCTTATCCCCATTCAGTGTCCACCACTGGTCCCCCATCTAATTTAAGTTTATAATTAACAAATCAGGTACACAAAATTTAACAGATTGAGCATTGAATAAAAATCTATCATTCATTGAGTGTTTTACTTAAATTGATAGTGATGGTTACAATGGTTAATAGTTTTCTCTGGTGTGGAAGTTTAATATCAGAAGCAAATGTGAACCTGAAACTTTGTTTTGGATTTACTTGAAATAAGATGTCTACATATAATGTGCTGAAGTATCATTGTAAAACTTAATAGATATTGAACTTTAATTATTAAGCTGTCCGCTCTTATTTATTTTTCATCAAATTTAGCCTTTATTCAGCTTCAGTTATAATCTGTGACTATTGAAACTGTGCTGAAGTGCATTCTCCCTTGACAGGTATTGTGACCGTCAAGAGCTCAAATATTCAAGTGGGGGATTTAATTATTGTTGAAAAGGTTTGTACATTCCTTTAAATATTAAAATAATTTCTTACAAGTAAAGTCAAAGTGATAATATATTAGAATTTATCAAAGACATAATAGTAAAACAAAATGAGACTAAGTTTTAATTAGTCACATGAATTCCAAATGGAAGTTGATATTTGATCAACTTTATTGCATGCGTTGAATGGCTGAACAAAAGTTAAATGCACTATCTGCCAAAGGTATTTTAATCAAAGTACTTTATCATGGTCTCCTGATCCCTTCTTGCATGTAGAATCAGAAGATAATTGTTTGCCATCTGGTTATAAAGCAAACAGAGCAGGGGTTAACTGTGGTTACTCAGGCTTGTGGAATGCATTTCATAGAGTTCCTTGATGCCAATTGTTCAAACAAATAATTTAGACTTTGAAACTGAAAGCAAAATATGTGGCTGAAGGTGGGAAACTATGAAGGGAAACAAAAGGATCAATTAACAAACTTTCAGAATGATAAAGGAGCAAAAGGTTTTCAATATGGGTAAGTGTAAAATGCAATGGCAAGTAGGAGTTTGTATTGATCTACACTGAAAAACAGTTTAGCTACACTTGTGCAGTCTGGTCTTCAGATGATTAAAGTAAAGGTGCCAAAAGGATGTATAAATATTGTCCCAAAACTAAGAAGGTATAATAGAGAGACCAAATAAGTGGTAATCCCTTTCTCTTGAGAAGCAAAGAAATGTAAAGGCTTTCCAAGCTAAAATGAGGCCCTGTAGGGCAGTGAGAAAATGGAGGCAAATTGTCCTTAAAATAAAGCATTACCATATGAGATAATGATATTTGTGCGTAGTCTCGTATACATTCTCTGTCATGCTTCCAATTACTATTACTGCTTAGTAACTTGTTTCCTTTTCATTTCCATAGAATCAAAGGGTACCTGCTGACATGATCTTTCTCCGAACATCGGACAAAGGGGGTTAGTGCCTCACTCACTTACCTGCTAATCAATAGATATAACTAACTATTCAGTATATTTGTTTGTGAAACTGGTAATAGTTTAAAAATTGCAAAATTTCTATAAAGTAGTTTTTTTGTTTTGGCATTTATCGTATTATATATCTTTTTCATTATTTGGAGCTATATGACTTTCATTAGTTGAGTACTGCAGAAGTGTATTACTAGTAAACAGTGATCAGCCTGTTAAAGACAGCTATGGCAGGAAGACATTTCCTGCTGGTGGATGGTTATTTAGAATATTGAAGCCGTTTAGAGATGTGCAGAAATCTGAATTATTACACTTAACCCTATGCTAAATTCAGTGGTTTAATGCCAGAGAATAGTTCAGCTGTGACTGTGCTTACCTGTTGCGTCACTTGCTGACTCAGTGCTGTGTGTGTTCTCCACCCATACCTGCGTTAGAACCAAACCAGCTGGTTAACATTGTTCCTCAGCTGCAGCCTTGCCCTTCCCCCTTCCAACAGCTTCGGCGAAGCCAGCTGCAGAGGGGAGTGCCAAAAGCAGCATGTCCTGACCTCCAGCGATCCCATCCGCAGCTGAGCTCAGTTCAATGACACACTTCAAAGCCCTTGGTTTCAGTGCACTGCTGTGTCATTGAGTGGAGTGTCTGTTAAACAATAGGTGGTACAGTTAATGGAAAATTGTTTGGCTTTATTACAATCTTACTGATCTGAAAAATAACATGACTACTGCATTCTAAAACGGGAGGCTGAGTAGCCAGAGGTCATGGTTTACATCAGTACCAATGACGGGCAGGAGGGGTGATGAGATCTGCACAGTGAGTTCAGGGAGCTGCATGCAAAGTTAAAGGACAGGACCTCCAGGGTGGTGATCTCAGGGTTGCTACCCGTGCCATGTGCTAATGAGGCCAGAAATACAGAAGATAATACAGTTATCATGTGGCTAAGGAGATCATGCAGGAGGGAGGTCTTCAGATTTTTGGATCATTTGGCTCCTTTTCAGGAAAGGTGGGACCTGTACAAACATACCTGAACTGGAGGGGATTAGTATCCTTCTGGGGAGGTTTGCTTGTGCTGTACATGGTTTTAAACTATAATTGCAGAGGAATGGGAACCAAAGTGCCAGGGCAGATGCCAAACTGGTTGTGGAGAAAGATGAAAATTAAGTATATATACAAAGACAGGAATCGAAAGGTTGAGCATGGTGTGAATAACGTAGTGAAAAATGTATTATTGAGAGTACAGAGTTTGTATTTTCCTGTTAAAATAAAACACACGGTTTAGGGAACCTTGGAGTATTACAGGTAATGCGGATGAGTTTAGGTCATGGATCAGCATGTGGAACTATGATATTGTAGACATTAGTAAGACTTGGTTGTAGGAGTGGCAGCTCAGTGTTCTGGGGTTCCGATGCTTTAGACGTGATAGAGCGGGAGTGATTAAAATGGGGGGGGGGGAAGCATAATTAGTCAGGGAAAATGTCAAGGCAGTGCTCAGACAGGACAGACTGGAGGACTCGTCTACTGTATCTATATGAGTGAAACTGAGGAATAAGAAAAGGGATACCCACATTAATCAGATTAATGAGAATAATCAGTGGGATGTTGAGCAAATTTGAAGGGAGATATTATTAGACAGTTGCAAGAAAAATAAGGTTGTAATTTTAACTTTCCACTTATTTAATGGGACTCCCATACTGTAAAAGAGCTGGATGGGATAGAGTTTGTGAAATGTGTTCAGGAAAGTTTCCTTAATATATAGATATCCCAACTAGAGAAAACAAAATGCTGGATCTCCTATTAGGGAATGATGCTGGGCAGGTGACTGAAGTTTCTGTAAGGGAGCACTTCAGATCTAGTGATCACAATTCATTTAATTTCAAGATAACTATGGTGAAGGATAGTTATAGTCCTCAGGTTAAGTTTCTAAATAAGAGAAAGGCCAATTTTGTTGGCATCAAAAAAGATTTGGCAAGTGTGGATTGGGATAAGTAGTTTTCTGGCAAAGAGATGCTTGGTAAGTGGGAGGCCTTCAAAAGTGAAATTCTGAGAGTACAAGGTTTGTATGTTCCTGTTAAAATAATCGGCAAGGCTAACAGATTCAGTGAAATTTGGTTTTTGAAAACTATTGAGGCCCTAGATAAGAAGGAGTTGCATAGCACAGAACAAATGAGGTGCTTGAAATGCAAGAGAACACTGAGGGAAATCAGGAGGGTTAAAAGAAAACGTGATTGCTCTAGCAGGCAAGGTGAAGGAGAATCACATGTTTTACGTAAACATTAGGAGCAAAACCATTGTAAAGATAGAACATAGAATAGTACAGCATATTACAGGCCCTTCGGCCCACAATGTTGTGCCGACCCTCAAACCCTGCCGCCCATGTAACGCCCCCTCACCGTAAATTTCTCCATATACCTGTCTAGTAGTCTCTTAAACTTCACGAGTGTATCTGCCTCCACCACTGACTCAGGCAGTGCATTCCACTCACCAACCACTCTCTGAGTAAAAAACCTTCCTCTAATATCCCCCTTGAACTTCCCACCCCTTACCTTAAAGCCATGTCCTCTTGTATTGAGTAGTGGTGCCCTGGGGAAGTGGTGCTGGCTGTCCACTCTATCTATTCCTCTTATTATCTTGTACACCTCTATCATGCCTCCTCTCATCCTCCTCCTCTCCAAAGAGTAAAGCCCTAGCTTCCTTAATCTCTGATCATAATCCATACTGACTAAACTAGACAGCATCCTGGTAAATCTCTTCTGTACCCTTTCCAATGCTTCCACATCCTTTCTATAGTGAGGCGACCAGAACTGGACACAATACTCCAAGTGCGGCCTAACCAGATTTTTATAGAGCTGCATCATTACCTCACGACTCTTAAACTCTATTCCTCGACTTTTGAAAGCTAACACCCCATAAGCTTTCTTAACTACCCTATCTACCTGTGAGGCAACTTGCAGGGATCTGTGGACATGTACGCCCAGATCGCTCTGCTCCTCCACCTACCAAGTATCCTGCCATTTACTTTGTACTTTGCCTTGGAGTTAATCCTTCCAAAGTGTACCACCTCACACTTCTCTGGGTTGAACTCCATTTGCCACTTCTCAGCCCACTTCTGCATCCTATCAATGTCTCTCTGCAACCTTCGACAATCCTCTACACTATCTACAACAACATCAACCTTTGTGTCATCTGCAAACTTGCCAACCCACCCTTCTACCCCCACATCCAGGTCGTTAATAAAAATCACGAAAAGTAAAGGTTCCAGAACAGATCATTGTGGGACACCACTAGTCACAATCCTCCAGTCTGAATGTACTCCCTCCACCACGATCCTCTCCCTTCTGCAGGCAAGCCAATTCTGAATCCACCTGGCCAAACTTCCCTGGATCGCATGCTTTCTGACTTTCTGAATAAGCCTACCATGTGGAACCTTGTCAAATGCCTTACTATACTCCATATAGATCACATCCACTGCACTACCTTCATCTATATGCCTGGTCACCTCCTCAAAGAACTCTATCAGGCTTGTTACACACGATCACAAAGCCATGCTGACTGTCCCTGATCAGACCATGATTCTCTAAATGCCCATAGATCCTATCTGTAAGAATCTTTTCCAACAGCTTTCTCACCACAGACGTAAGGCTCACTGGTCTATAATTACCCGGACTATCCCTACTACCTTCTTTGAACAAGGGGACAACATTCGCATCCCTCCAATCTTCCGGTACCATTCCTGTGGACAGCGAGGACATAAAGATCCTAGCCAGCGACTCAGCAATCTCTTCCCTCGCCTCATGGAGCAGCCTGGGGAATTTTCCGTCAGGCCCCAGGGACTTGTCCGTCCTAATGTGTTTTAACAACTCCAACAGCTCCTCTCCCTTAATGTCAGCGTGCTCCAGAACATCAACCTCACTCATATTGTCCTCACCATCATCAAGTTCCCTCTCATTGGTGAATACTGAAGAGAAGTATTCATTGAGGACTTCGCTCACTTACACAGCCTCCAGGCACATCTTCCCACCTTTATCTCTAATCGGTCCTATCTTCACTCCTGTCGTCCTTTTGTTCTTCACATAATTGAAGAATGCCTTGGATTTTTCCTTTACCCTACTCACCAAGGCCTTCTCATGCCCCCTTCTTGCTCTTCTCAGCCCCTTCTTAAGCTCCTTTCTTGCTTCCCTATATTCCTCAATAGACCCATCTGATCCTTGCTTCCTAAACCTCATGTATGCTGCCATTTTCCACCTCACTTGTCACCCATGGTTCCTTCACCCTACCATTCTTTATCTTCCTCACCGGGACAAATTTATCCCTAACATCCTGCAAGAGATCTCTAAACATCGACTGCATGTCCATAATACATTTCCCTGCAAAAACATCATCCCAATTCACATCCGCAAGTTCTAGCCTGATAGCCTCATAATTTGCCCTTCCCCAATTAAAATTTTTCCTGTCCTGTCTGAGTCTATCCTTTTCCACGATAATGCTAAAGGCCAGGGAGCGGTGGTGACTGTCCGCCAGATGCTCACCCACAGAGAGATCTGTGACCTGACCCGGTTCATTACCTAGTACTGGATATAGTATGGCATTTCCCCCTAATCGGCCTGTCCACATACTGTGACAGGAATCCGTCCTGAGCACACTTAACAAATTCTGCCATCTTAAACCCTTGGAACTAATCAGGTGCCAATCAATATTAGGGAAGTTAAAGTCACCCATGATAACAACCCTGTTATTTTTGCATCTTTCTAAATTCTGCCCCCCAATCTGCTCCTCTGTATCTCTGCTGCTACCAGGGGGTCTATAGAATACCCCCAATAGAGTAACTGCTCCCTTCTTGTTCCTGACTTCCACCCATACTGATTCAAAAGAGGATCCTGCTACATTACCCACCCTTTCTGTAGCTGCAATAGTATCCCTGACCAGTAATGCCACCCCTCCTCCCCTCCCCCCGCACTCTATCCCTTTTAAAGCACTGAAATCCAGGAATATTGAGAATCCATTCCTGCCCTGGTGCCTGCCAAGTCTCTGTAATGGCCACTAAATCATAATTCCATGCATGTATCCAAGCTCTCAGTTCATCACCTTTGTTCCTGATGCTTTTTGCATTGAGGTACACACACTTCAGCCCTTCTACCTTACTGTCTTTACACCGTTTATTCTGCTACTCTTTCCTCAAAGCCTCTCTATATGTTAGATCTGGCTTTACTCCATGCATTTCTTTCACTGCTCTATTGCTCCGGATCCCATCCCCCTTGCAAATTAGTTTAAACCCTCCCGAACCATGCTAGCAAACCTACCTGCAAGGGTATTGTTCCCCCTCGAGTTCAGGTGCAACCCATCCAATCTGTACAGGTCCCACCTTCCCCAGAAGAGATCCCAATGATCCAAAAATCTAAAACCCTGCTCCCTGCACCAACTCCTCAGCCACGCATTCAACTGCCATCTCCTCCAATTCTTACCATCACTGTCACGTAGCACTGGCAGCAATCCTGAGAACGCCACCCTTGAGGTCCTGTTCTTCAGCCTTCTGCCTAGTTCCCGAAACTCACACTTCAGGACCTTATCCCTCTTCCTGCCTATGTCGTTGGTCCCAACATGTATCATGACTTCTGGTTGCTTTCCCTCTCGTACCAGGATGTCGTGCACCCGGTCAGAGACATCCAGACCCTGGCACCTGGGAGGCAACAAACCATGCGGGTGTCCTTCTCATGTCCACAAAATCTCCTGTCTGCTCCCCGACTGTAGAGTCTCCAATGACGACAGCTCTCCTCTTCTCCGTCCCATCCTTCTGCACCACCGGGTCAGACTCAGTGCCGGAGGCCCTGCCACCGTGGCTCACACCTGGTCGGTCGTCCCCGCCGACAGTATCCAGGATGGTAAACTTAGTATTCAGAGGAATGGCATCAGGGGTGCTCTGCACTACCTGTCTGCTCACCTTCGCTTTCCCCCCTCTGACTGTCACCCAACAACCTGCTTCCGACAGCCTAGGTGTGACTACCTCCCTGTAGCTCTCATCTATGACTGCCTCATTCTCCCTTATGAGTCGAAGGTCATCCAGCTAGTGCTCCAGATTCCTTACATGGTCTTCCAGATCGCCCAGCCATATGCACTTCTGGCAGATGTGACTCTGCGGGAGAGGGGTGTTCCCCCAAGACTGCCACATCTCACATGAGAGGCGTATCACCGTCTCAGGAGACATTGTAAAAACTAACTGTGAGCAAGCTTGTCCTCCGCCTCTTCTCGTCGAAGCCTCTTGAGTCAAAGCCTCAAAGCTCCACTCACTCACTGGCCACTTTTCAAGAGGATAAAATTGGTCCTCTTGGAGATCAGTGAGGTCAGGTCAAGTCAAATTTATTGCCATTTCGACCATAAACTGCTGGTACAGTACACAGTAAAAATGAAACAATGTTCCTCCAGGACCATGGTGCTACATGAAACAACACAAAACTACACTAGACTATGTGAGACAGCACAAGGCTACACTAGACTACAGAAAACAACTTTTTAAAAAAAAAAGTGCACTAGCCTACAGACCTGCACAGGACTACATAAAGTGCACAAAACAGTGCAGGGCAGTACAGTAATTAATAAACAAGTCAATAGGCATAGTAAAGTTACAGTATAATAAATGATGTAGATGTCAGTCTAGACTCTGAGTATTAAGGAGTCTGATGGCTTGGGGGAAGAAACTGTTGCACAGTCAGGTTATGAGAGCCCGAATGCTTCAGTACCTTTTGCCAGATGGCAGGAGGGAGAAGAGTTTGTGTGAGGGGTGCGTGCGGTCCTTCACAATGCTGTTAGCTTTGCGGGTGCAGCGTGTGGTGTAAGTGTCTATAATAGCGGGAAGAGAGACCCCGATGATCTTCTCAGCTGACCTCACTGTCCGCTGCAGGGTCTTGTAATCCGAGACGGTGCAATTTCCAAACCAGCCAGTGATGCAGCTGCTCAGGATGCTCTCAATACAACCTCTGTAGAATGTGGTGAGGATGGTGGGGTGGGTGATGGACTTTTCTCAGCCTTCGCAAGAAAGTAGAGACGCGCTGGACTTTCTTGGCTATGGAGCTGGTGTTGAGGGACCAGGTGAGATTCTCCGCCAGGTGATCACCAAGAAATTTGGTACTCTTAATGATCTCTACGGAGGAGCCATCAATGTTCAGCGGAGAGTGGTCGCTCCGTGCTCTTCTGAAGTCAACAACCATCTCTTTTGCTTTGTTCACATTCAGAGACAGGTTGTTGGCTCTGCATCAGTCTGTTAGCTGCTGTACCTCCTCTCTGTATGCTGACTCGTTGTTCTTACAGATGAGACCCACCACAGTTGTGTTATCGGCGAACCTGATGATGTGATTTGAGCTGTGTATTGCTGCACAGTCGTGGGTTAGCTGAGTGAACAGCAGTGGACTGAGCACACAGCCCTGGGAGGGGGGGCCCATGCTCAGTGTGATGGTGTTGGAGATGCTGCTTCCAATCCGGACTGACTGAGGTCTCCCAGTCAGGAAGTCTAGGATCCAGTTGCAGAGGGAGGTGTTCAGGCCCAGCGGTTTCAGCTTTCCAATCAGGTGCTGAGGAATGATTGTGTTGAGTGCTGAACTGAAGTCTATGAACAGCACTCGAATGTATGTGTCTTTTTTGTCCAGGTGGGTGAGGGCCAGGTGGAGGGTGGTGGCAATGGCGTCATCTGTTGAACGGTTGGGACGGTACGCGAACTGCAGGGGGTCCAGTGAGGGGGGGGCAGCAGGGTCTTTATGTGCCTCATGATGAGCCTCTTGAAACACTTCATGATGATGGATGTGAGAGCAACGGGACGGTAGTCGTTGAGGCAGGACACTGAAGACTTCTTCGGCACTGGGATGATGGTGGTGGCCTTGAAGCACGCAGGAATGACGGCGCTGCTCAGGGAGATGTTGAAGATGTCAGTGAGAATTTCTGCTAGCTGGTCTGCACATCCTCTGAGCACTCTGCCAGGAATATTGTCTGGTCCAGCAGCCTTCCGTGGCTTGACCCTGCGTAGAGTTTTCCTTACATCGGCCACGGTAAGACACAGCACCTCGTCATTGGGAGGAGGGGTGGTCTTCCTCGCCACCACGTCATTTACCGCCTCGAAACAAGCGTACAGGTTGTTCAACGCATCTGGGAGGGAGGCATCATCAGCACAGGCAGGTGGTGTTGTTTTGTAGTTGGTGATATCCTGAATGCCCTTCCACATGCGCTGCGTGTTGCCACTGTCCTGAAAGTGGCTGTGGATTCGCTGGGTGTGTGCACGCTTTGCCTCTCTGATGGTCTGGGACAGATTGGCCCTCGCTGTTGTTAGGGCTGCCTTGTCGCCTGCTCTGAAGGCGGAGTAACGGGTCCTCAGCAGCGCACGCACCTCCGTGGTCATCCATGGCTTCTGGTTAGAGCACGTAGTGATGGTCTTGGCCACAGTGACGTTATCGATGCACTTGCTGATGTAGCTCGTCACTGATGCCGTGTACTCCTCTAAGTTGGTAGAGTCGCCATCAATTGCAGCCTCCCTGAACATGTGCCAGTCAGTGTGCTCAAAGCAGTCTTGAAGAGCAGAGATGGCTCCTGCTGGACAGGTCTTCACCTGCTTCAGAACTGGTCTGGAGCGCCTGACGAGCGGTCTATGTGCTAGGATTAGCAAACAGAGATGTGGTCTGAGTAGCCGAGGTGGCGGTGGGGCTCCACCCAGTACACGCAAGGATGTTTGTATAAACAAGGTCCAACGCATTCTCCCCTCTCGTTGCAAAGTCCACATACTGATTGAGTTTGGGGAGCACTGACTTGAGGTTCGCGTGGTTAAAATCTCCAGCGACAATAAACAGTCCATCAGGGTGTGCGTTCTGCAGTTCGCTAATAGCCCCATACAGTTCACAGAGCACCTCCTTAGTATTAACGCTGGGGGGAATGTAG
Organism: Mobula hypostoma; assembly: GCF_963921235.1. NCBI lineage: Eukaryota > Metazoa > Chordata > Chondrichthyes > Myliobatiformes > Myliobatidae > Mobula > Mobula hypostoma. Next base: position 211,263,643 of record NC_086098.1, on the reverse strand, counting down.
ACACCAACTATAAGGACAGTGGTGAATTCCCGTGGTAAATAAAATGGTCTGCATCTAATAGTCACAAACTCCACTGGCGATGAGCAGTATCTGGAAACCAGCACAGAGTTCTTGCACCATTCCATGTTGATGTAAATACACACACCCCACTGCGAGTCTTACCACACAGAGTTGCACCCAGGTCATCTGTACATGGTGCCGAAAGAGCTGGGGGAGATGTTAAATGGACTTCTTGCATCTGTATTTACTTGGGAGGTAGACATGAAGTCTGTAGAACTGAGCCAAACAGCAGTAAGGTCATGGACTGTATACAGATTAGAGGAGGAGGTTCTTGCTGTCTTGAGGCAGATTAGAGTAGATAAATCCCTAGAGTTTGACAGAGTGTTCCCCCAGACTTTGTGGGATACTAGTGCAGAAATTGTATGGTCCCTAGGAATGGTATTTAAAACATCCTTTGACATGGGTGAGGTGCCTGAGAACTGGAGGAAAGCTCATCTCGTTTCATTGTCCTGGAAAGACTCTTAAGAATAAGCCAGGAAGTTATAGGCCAGTGAAGCTGACATCAGTAATAACTTAATGGAAGGTTTTCTAAGGGACCAGATATGAGTTTTGGATAGATAGGGACTGATAGGGATAGTCAACATAGCTTTGTGCACAATAGGTTGTGACTAACCAGTCTTAGAGTTTTTTCAGGAAGATAGCAGGAAAGTTGTTGAGGGCAAGGCAGTGGAAATTGTCTCCATGGACTTGAGCAAGGACTTTGACAAGGTCCTGCCTGGGAGGCTGATCAACAAGGTTCAATCATTTGGCATTCAGATTGATGTACTAAGTTGGAATTGACATTGGCTTAGTGAGCGAAACCAGAGAGTGATAGTAGATGGTTGCCTCTCTGACTGGAGGCATGTGACTAGTGGTGCGCTGCAGGGATTGGCGCTGGGTCCATTGTTGTTTGTCATCTATATGAACAATCTGCATGATAATGTGGTAAACTGGATCAGCAAATCCCGCAGGTGACACCAAGACTGGGGTCATAGTGGACAATGAGGAAGGTTGTCAAAGCTTGAAGTGGTATCTGGACCAGATGGAAAAATGGGCTGAAAAATGACAGATGGAATTTAATGCAGTTAAGTGCAAGGTGTTGCATTCTGGGAGGACAACTCACACTTGCACAGTGAATGGTAGGGCACTCAGGCAGTTTGGTAAAACAGAGGGATCTGGAAATACAGATCCATAATTCGTTGAAAGTGGCATCATCAACACATAGAGTAATAAAGACAGCTTTTGGCATATTGACCTTCATAAATCAAAGCATTAATTACAGGACTTGGGAAGTTGTATAAGATGTTGGTGAGGCCTAATTTGGAGTATTGTGTGCAGTTCTGTTCACCTACCTATTGGAAATGTATCAATAAAATTGAAAGAGTACAGAGAAATTTTACAAGGATGTTGCCAAAACTTGAGGACCTGGAAAAGGTTGAATAGGTTAGGACTTTATCTCTGGAGTATAGGAGAGTGAGGGGAGTCTTAATGGAGGTATACAAAATTATGAGTGGTGTAGATAGGGTAAATGCAAAGAGGCTTTTTTCACTGAGTCTGCCTGACCTGCTAAGTTCATTTTGTGTGAGCCTTTCCACTGAGGTTGGGTGGGACAAGAACCAGAGGTTATAGGTTAAGAGCAGAAGATGAAATATTAAAGGGGAACCTGGCAGGAGCTCTTTCGCTCTGAGGGTGTTGAGAGTGTGAAATGAGCTGCCATCAGAAGTGGTGTATATGGGTTCATTTTCAAAGTTTAAGAGAAATTTGGATGTACGTGGATGGGAGGGGCATGGAGGGTTATGGTTCAGGTGCGGGTCAATGGAACCATGCAGAATAACAATTCAGCAAGGACTAGATGTGTCGAAGGACCTGTTTCTGTGCTGTATTGCTGTATGGCACCATATCGATAACACTCTATTCTTCCAAGTTATCTTTGCTCATTGAACTACTGGAATGGAATTAACTGGGCAGCACCTGTCTAAAAGTATTGTCTTCTATACATTAATGGGCATTTCTAAAGGGGCTGTGGTGGTCAATGGGAGAGAGAATTCATCATTTCCTTTCTGAAAGGGGGGGGGCATTAAATTTTAATAATGATAGTGTCTTACTTGACACTATGTGGGGCCTGGTTTGCAGGTGGCTCTGGGTTGCTTCTCAAAACAAAAAGCTGTAGTTTAAAGGTACAAATTGCAGTGAAAGTAATTTGGAGTTCATACTGGTATGACCATGCAAATTTCTTCCCAATACAGTTGTATTGCAAACATAGTGTTGACCATTTCTCACCCACACACCAAACCAGTCCATGTGGTGTATTTTCACCCTTGATTGGAAGTTGTATAATTCTGTTCTGTTAGAATGTTGGTTTGGTAAAGCAAGAAATTCCTTATCCCCCAGCCCCCTCCCATTTTCCTCATTCCGCCAGTTAGCCAGAAGTTCTTGAAGCTCAGAAACAGAATACTTTTTGCATTCCCCATATTCACTTTGATAAGTCCACAGCCATTTGTTGTTCTATAGCTGGATTCCATGAGAGGTTGTGATTTTAAAAGAATTTGCGCAACACGTGATACTAGTGCTTATAGTGATGGGCGATGACTGAGCAGCCCCATTAGCAATCTCAGCCATTATGGCAGTGCGCAGTTGGACTGTGTTTATTTGTTGAGTCCATTCACAGTTTTTGATGAAAGATGGGGGAAGCTGTTGATAATTGGTGAGCGCTGTATTGCACAGAGGGGAGGACGGTAGGCTGATGAGCGTGAAGTGTGTTTTGCGAGCATTGAATGAATTCGCCCAACTTGGGCTATGATGTCAACCTCTCGCTCCAGAATTAACTCCCCTAACTTCCCTTGTGTGCCACCAAATGGCTCATGGGAGCGAAAAAGCGTTACCAGTGTAGTAGAAAATTTTCATTCTAAAGATGGTCCAGAGTGCTGATTTTTGAAGAGGAGGTGTGAGATGGAAGAGGAGGATTGTGGGCCTAGGGCTACAGAAAATTCTAATAAGGTTAATGATGAAGAATTACAATCTGAGTAATTTCACTGCACTAATGCAACAACAGACGTAAAAAAAAAAAGTCCATCTTTACAATGGAAGCTACTAATCACTGGGTTTTACATGGACTGGTGATCCAAGTTGTCCTATTCCATTGTGCCTAGTCTGTGGCAAACAACTTACAAATGTTGCAATGGCTCCAGCAAAATTGAAAAGATACTTAACTACAAATCACTGCCATATGACATGTAAAATGCTGATTATTTTAAACAACTATTGGAATCTCAAAACAAGCAGATTACTATTACTACTACGGTGACTCAGGCCTAGGGGGCCGACATCGGGCATGATGATGGACTCTCCACTTCTCCCTCTCCCTCATCAGTGTGTTCAGTTCATCTACATTAGCTGCGCCACTGTCTTCTAGAAGTGTGTTGACTATAGTCTTGGGAGGGCGCCCAGGGTTCATCCTCCCTTGCTTGGGCTCCCATATGGTGACTAGGCTGGTAGGTAGTTTGGGGTAGCTCTAGTTGCAGTCTTCTTGCCTTGATTTTAGTGGTGAGCATCGGTAGGTTGTTATAGAGCCCGACGTTCGTCATCTGCTGTTGCCAACTCACGTCAAGAGCCATCCGGAACATTTGTGTCCACGTCTCGCATCCGTACGTGAGAATGGACTCTATGACTGATTAAAGCTTTTGAAAATAAAGTCACACTCAGCAAAAGGATCCAGGAAACAAGTTATTTAGTAGCTTTAAGACCGGTTCACTCAATTGTTTTTTTAAAAAAACTGAAAACCTGGACAACGAGCACACCAACCTCCTGCTACATGCAGAAATCTGGTGCCTTAGCAGGGAAATAGTTCTCAACAGGGTGTATGAGCTGACAGGTGAATTGCAGGAGTATTTTCTAGAAAATAGTAGACCAGATTTTGCTAAGTGCCTTGAAGATAAAGAATGGCTGCAGAAACTAGCCTACTTAGTAGACATTTTTCATCATATGAACCAATTGAACAAGTCTGTGCAGGGTCCTGGAGAAAATGTTTTGACTTGTTGTGACAAGATTCTTGGATTTAAAAGGAAACTGAATCTTTGGAAAAATCATGTTGTAAAAGGGAATCTTGAAATGTTTCCACTACTGCTTTGGCTTGAGAGTGAAGAAGGATGTCAGAAAGTCTTGAGTCTTATTGAAAACCACCTGGAAGAACTGCAGAACAAAACTGAATAATATTTTTCCTCCATTTCAACACAAGTGTATGATTGAGTGAGGGACCCTTTCTCTGAATCTTCTGCTCAGCCTGTGAACTTGACTTTGAGAGAAGAGGAAGAGCTTTGTGAAATGCACTCTGATCATGCACTCAAGATGAAATTTACTGACCTGCCCCTGGACAAGTTCTGGATTTCTGTGAAAGAAGAGTATCCTGCCATTCATAGGAAAGCAATGAACATTTTGCTGCAGTTTTCAAATTCTTACATGTGTGAGCAAGCTTTTTCTTGTTTAACAAGCATTAAGAGCAAGGATAGAAATTGTTTCCTTTATGTTGAAGGTGAAATCCTTGTGTGCTTATCTCAAGTTCGACTCAGAATTGAGAAATTTATTGTGTTTGCCTTATGAGTTTTTAAAATTTGTGAAAGGGAAAGAAAAAGATTAATTTCAAGAGAAGTAAGCTAAGCTTAACTATCTGTTTTTTTTCAAAAAAGGTTGGCTAAAAATTAATTCCCTGCTCAAAAGAGCATTGACAATTATTTTTGGACTATTATATTTACAGTTTAACTTGCCATGAGCTGTAGATATAATAATTTTTGTGCAGCGATTCCCTGAGACCTGAAAATTACTTCAAGTTCCTCCAGGGCAAAAAGGTTGAGAAAGGCTGCTCTATAGTGAAGCAAACATATCGATACTCTTCACCTATTGCTTAAGTTTTCAAGACGACTTTGTGTTTTCAGGTTCCTGTTTTATCCGCACTGATCAGCTGGATGGTGAGACTGATTGGAAGATGCGATTGCCTGTTGGCTGTACCCAGAGATTGCCCATCGCTGCTGTAAGTACCAGGAAAAACTGCTGGATGTTCTGAATAATTCCAGTTATTTTTTGCTAAAATTGCCACTCTTATTGCTTTTGCAGAGAGTCAGAGAATTGAACCTGTACAAACCATCAAGTAATAATATGGGATTAGTGTAAATGAGTGTCTGATGGTCAGCACAGACTTGCTAGGGTGAAGGTTTCTGTTTCCATTAGTGACAGTTATCCTAAGTCATCCATTGGCACGAATCCCATTTTGATCTTTCCACACTCCCATAGCAACTGCTGCCTCCAGCCTCCAACCCCCACCCCATCCCCAAACCACCGCTCACAGATCCTGTCACTCACCTACATTCTAGAAGCAATTTACAGCGGCAGATTGTCCTGTGCATCTTTGGGATGTGGTAGGAAACGTGCACCCAGAGGAAACCCACACAGTAACAGAAAATGTGGGAACTCCACGTAGACAGACAGCATCGTTGGTCATGATTGAAACCCTGGTTGCTGAACCTGTGAGGGAGTATCTCTTAAATTGCTACACCACTGTGTCTCCCACAAATGTATTGCCATTAACCTTAGAACAGGGGTCCCCAACCTTTTTTGCACTGCGGACCGGTTTAATATTGACAATATTCTTGCAGACAGTTCGACCTGGGGGAGCGGGGTGGTAGGGTTGCCAATGGACAAGAGTAGCTGTCAAATACGTTGTTTTTACCCCAAGAAAGACTACAATGACCATGAAGCCTTGCGCGGGCACCAGTGTGCATGCGTGACTTGTGCATGTGTGTACCTGCCATTTTGTTTTCTCTCACTGCAAATCGTTTTTGGCAATTCTGTTCGGGGGTGGGGGTGTTAATCACGACCAGAATACAGGTGGTAAGTGGCTAATACACTCAATTTTGTTTCTAAAAGGGTTTATCTAACGAATTTAATATTAAACACACAGCTCATATTTTCCTCGCATGAATATAGTGAGGTCAATTATCAGGGGAGGACAGGGGAGCTTGAAGTAAGTGTTGAACGAGCTTCCAGTAGAAGTGGTAGAGGCAGGTTCGATATTATCATCTATTAAAGAAAAATTGGATAGGTATATGGACAGGAAAGGAATGGCGGGTTATGGACTGAGTGCAGGTTGGCGAGTAGCGCTCGGCATGGACTAGAAGGGCAGAGATGGCCTGTTTCCGTGCTGTAATTGTTATATGGTTATATAAGTCACTTATAAGAATTGCATCATAACATTTTAAGTAACATTTGGATATTAAACACACAGCACATATTTTCCCCGTATAAACATATAAAATCATTGCAACACACCAATATTGCTGAATCAGTGGGAGCCCTGGGCTCGTTTCCCTGCAGCAAGATGGTCCTATCGAAAGGTCATGGGAGACAGCGATACTCGAAGGGGGTTCCTTATGTCCACTCTATTCTGCAATTCAGTTTTCATTTCATTCATTGCAGAGATATGTTGGAAATGGAAGCAACGTTTTCAGTGCTTTCGTGGCTATCTCAGGATACTTAGCCTTGATTTTGATCCAGAATGCCGGCAGAGATGTTATGTCAAACATACTTTTCAGTCCGCCGTCATTTGCAAGCTCGAGGAGTTGATCACCTTCCCGCGCTGACATGGATGACGCGCGGGTAATGACCTCGCATGCGTAATGGCTCAACAGTGAGCATGACAGAGAATGAGGAAAGGTTTCCCCGTGGCCCGGTGGCATATGCTTTCCGGCCCGCTACCGGTCCGCGGTTGGGGACCGCGGCCTTAGAAGAAGTATTGCTGCTGATGGTTTTAAAGCTCCTATTACAACTTAACAATTTGAAACTCCTGTGGCCTACGATGCCGGGAAAAATATTAATTTAATTTAATTTAATTTTTTTTTACTGGTCAGCCTTTCACTGAAGAATTAACTGTAATTAGTTATTGAAAATTGTTCTTCAGCCTCCATCGAGCTGAGTGATTTTCCATCAAAGCAGCTGCTGGAATGCCTTGATTGGTATGAACACCTTTGTGTAAGGGAGTGGGAAAATCTTTCCAGAATCACTGGATTCTGGAATGGTTCCAAAGGACTGGAAAATTGCAAATGTCACTGCATTCTTTAAAAAGGAAGAGCGGCAAAGGACAGGGAATTGTAGGCCAGTTAGCTTGACAGGATGACATTTCAGGGTATGTGGAGGCACATGATACAATAGGCCAAAGTCAACATGCTTTCCTTAAGGGGAAATCTTGCCTGACAAATCTGTTGAAATTCTTTGAAGTAACAGGCAGGATAGAGAAAGGAGACTCAGTGAATGTTGATTAGTTTGATTTTTCAGAAGACATTTGACCAGGTGCTGCACATGAGGCTGCTAAACAAGATAAGAGCCCACAGTATTAGAGGAAAGGTTCTAGCATGGACATTATATTGGTTGGAGACAGAGTGGGAGTAAAGGGGGAGCCTTTTCTAGTTGGCAGCTGGTGACTAGTGATGCTCTATAGGAGTCAATTTTAGAGCTGCTTCCTTTCACGTTATATGTCAATGATTTGAATGATGGAATTGATGACTTTGTGACCAAGCTTGCAGATGATACAAAGCAAGGTGGAGGGGCCAAATGTGTTGAGGAAGAACTTGGACTGATTTGCAGAATGGGCAAAGAAGAAGCAAATGGAACACAGTGTGGGGAAGTGTATGGTCATGTATTTTGATGGAAGGAATAAAGGTGCAAACTCTAAATGGGTAGCAAATTCAGAAATTAGAACTACAAAGGGACTTGGGAGTCCTAGTGTAAGACTTCCTAAAGGTAACTTGCAGGTTGAATTGGTAGTATGGAAAAATAGTGCAATATTAGCATTCATTTTGAAAGGACTAGAATACAAAAGCAAGAATGAAATGCGGAGGCTTTATAAGGCATTGTTCGACAATACGGAGCATTATGAGCAGTTTTGGGCCCTTATCTAAGAAAGGATATGCTGGTGTTGGAGAGGGTTCAGAGGAACTTCACGAGAATGATTCCAGGAATGAATGGGTTAATGTATGAGGAGTATTTGATGTCTCTGAGCTTGTATTCACTGGAGTTTTCAAGAATGACGGGGGACCTCATTGAAACCTATGAAATATTGAAAGGTGAAGATAGAGTGGATGTTGAGAGGATTTTTCTAATAGTGGAGGAGACTAGGACCAAATATCACAGCTTTAGAATAAAAGGGCATTCCATAGAACAGGGATGAGGGGGAATTTCTTTAGCCTGAGGATAGTGAATCAGTGGAATGAAAATGGAATGAGTGCAGTGGAGGCCAAGTCATTAGTTATTGAACCATGTAAATTGCCTCTTGCGTATAAAAGATGTGCATCTGTACTGTAGTGATTTGCATCTCTAAAGAAAACATCTGTAATGTCTAGGTCCATGTACAAGTCATACTTACATACATAGGCTTTGTGTTTACCTTGAGGATCTGGAATTGTTAAACTAGTTTGCCTTTATTTTCAACCAACATGGACAAATCTTATCAGGATTTATTGGAGTACAACGTTAAAGGAATTGATTGTTGACCAGAATTTTTTCTGTGTGACAGAAAATAGATTCCCATGGCAGGGATTTGTGATAATATTCCAATAAATCAGTGCATCAGATATTGCTGCAACAAAACTGTTCATTTCTTATTCTGTTTTCCTTTTATTTAAGGATTTGCTACAAATACGATCTTATGTTTATGCAGAAGAACCAAACCTTGATATTCACAGTTTTGTGGGGACATTCACTCGGGTGAGTTGATCTTGTTGAGGGAATATTGCTTCAATTTCTATCTGTCTTTCTTTTTGGAATGCTTGACTTGATAATATTTCCTTTTTAAATAAAAAAAAGTGTGAAGATTCTGGGAGAGAATTCCAACTCCTATTTCTTAACTGAAGAGACGGAGTACTTGGCATACTGCTCAGTTAAATAAGCTAACTACAAGTCTGTTTTGACTGATGAGAATTCATGCATGAACATCAAGAGGTTGTAGACTGTGGATTACTAATTTGTATCTGAGCCAAGGGTAAAGGAGAGTTATGTTACTAACTTGGTGGGTTCTGACGGAGTGATAAATGCAAGTTAATTTTGTTTGTTAATAATTGAGATTTAGGGCATTGGAAAGAAAGGACAGTCACCTTGACTCATAAATGAGGAGAATGAAGCAATCACAAGGGTGATTCACACTTAAAAGATATTTTTAATTTGTTGATTCATGTGATAATTACAGTTTTGCAAGCAGGTAAGCAGCAGCACCCCACGAAGATATCATAGCTACATCAAATCAAATCATTTCTTCTTGTTTTTCAGGAGGATAGTGACCCACCAATTAATGAGAGTTTAAGCATTGAGAACACATTGTGGGCCAGTACTGTTATAGCT